>NC_063165.1:74667607-74967607 GCF_023159225.1 Perognathus longimembris pacificus
CAGAGAGAGTAGGGTATCTTAATAGACACTATAAAACTTTTCTTACTACTGCTTATATTTCATTAAGATAAAAAGGTCACTGTTTGACATTGTTCAAAATTAAATGTAGTCATTACCTGACTTATGTAACTGTAACCCCTCTGTACATCACCTTTACAACAAAAAGTTAAAACAAACAAAAAATTTCAACACTGAAAAACTTCAACCAAATAATTAAGGTAAGAAAAATAAGATACAGGGGTTGGGAATATGGCCTAGTTAGAGTGCTTGTCTTGCATACATGAAGCCCTGGGTTCGATTTTTCAGCATCACATATATAGAAAAAGCCAGAAGTGGCACTGTGGCTCAAGTGATAGAGTGCTAGCTTTGAGCAAAAAGAAGCCAGGGACAGTGCTCAGGCCCTGAGTTCAAGGCCCATGACTGGCAAAAAAAAAAAAAAAAAAAAAGAAAGAAAGGATAAAAATAAGATACAGAAATGATGAAATAAAACTGTTTCTAGGCAATGACACGATCTGTAGATTCTAAGTCAGTTAATTAGGAAATAGTATAAAGTAGTAAGCTTAATTTAAACATACAAAAATAGGTGATTATAAAGCTGGGCATGGTGGTAAACGCTCTAATCCCAGCTGTTTGGGGTGCTGAGGCTAGAGGACCTTTAGAGCTTAGGAAACCAGTTAGAGCAACATAGAAAAACCTCCAACTCACATACCAAGTTAGAAGCTTAGGAAAATAAACAATCTCATTTATAAAAGCAGCAAACCTACAAAAATAAACAAAACAGAGGAATGTAATAAAATATTCTAGCCCTGAGGAACAGGAATTCTAAAAATCTTATTGTTGAGAAACATGAGAGAAATGAATATACTCGTGTTATATACCTGAACAAATAGGCACACACTACACACTTCAAAGGCTAGGCTCAGTATCATAAAACTATCAGTTTCAAACAAATCCATAAACAGATACAATCCAAAATCAAAGGTCAGTAGGATGGAGACTTGGAGGTAAGGGGAGAATTTACAAAAACCTGAAATTTATATGGATAAGAAAATGCACAAGACCCATCAAAAATAAATAACAATTAAAAATTGTGATTTGCAATTAAAAATTGCAAAAAAAAAATCGATTGCCTTCCCATATCAAAATGAGCTCTTTTATTATAACCAAAAACTATTACATTGAAATAACCAAGCAATTCATGGTATGTGCAAAAACAACTCCAAATCAATGAGACAGAATAGAAAGTACCCATGTACATTATGAGAAATACAGCATATAACCAAATTCGTATTTCAAATCAGCAGTGAAAGGATGACCTCTTCACAAATTACAGGTACTAATTTTTTTAAGTTATATCAGAACATTACAAATAAATGAAAGCCAAAAATGCCAGATTTATTGGGAACTTTAAAAACTGCATAATAGAAAATAGAGTATTTTTAGATAAAAAATTCATCAACCTACAAGCCATGAAAGGAAAAAAAAGATTTGATTACATAAAAATGAAAAACTTGAGACAAGCAACAGACTGAAAAATGATGACAACTTTAAGAGACAAAATGTCAATGTCCCATCAAAACAGTAAGAAAAAAATAGGTCTGGATGTAGGGAAGCACACCGGTAATCCCAGCACTTGGCAGGAGTTACTGCCTCAGGAGTTCTAGGCCATCTTACAATACAGTTAAACACTGTCTCAAAAAATAAAATAAAAAGAGATAAATTATAGTACAATAATACTGTGGAAAACTACACAGAAAATATAAAGAGATCTATTTATCTGTCTATCCTAGCATGAAAAAAAATGACCATAAGTGGGGGGGGGAGTTGCAGCAGAGTATAAAGAAATATTAATCTGCAGATAAACACAAATCCAATGGTATAACTCCTCTGAGCAATTCTTTAATAAAATGAAGTAGAAATATGTTCTGTGGTGGGAAGGGCATTAAAAAGAAAATAAGAACAAAGGAACAGTAAGAAAATGCACTCATATTCAATGTACATTTTTTAAAACCTAAGCTACATAAGTTGAGAGTCGGGATGGGAGGGGGGGAAATGGCGAAAAACAGTGGAAAGGGTGAGACAGATTGAGAGCTGAGATCTGATCCTGGTTCAAAGCCCACCCAGGCAGGAAAGTCACGAAACATGTTATCTCCAATTAACTACCAGAAAACCACAAGTGGCACTGTGGCTCAAAGCAGTAGACAGCTAAACTTGAGCAAAAGAGCTCAGGGTCAGAGCCCAAGCCCTGAGTTCAAACCCCATGACTAACAACAACAACAACAAAAATGTAATCCGTTTATAACAACGAAAGGGAGTGTGTGTGTGTGTGTGTGTGTGTGTGTGTGTGTGTGTGTGTGTGTAAAATAGTTCTACTTGTACTACTGATAGGATGTAGAATATCCTAAGCTGATAACAATGGCTGTCACCAGAAAGGAAAAGTGTGAAGCTTCAGGGAACTTTCAATTTATGCACTTATTTTGAAAAGTTAGCTCTAGTGTCTCATCTGTGATAGGTATTTGACCACAGATGGCTTTTTTTTTTTAAATCATCATTCTCAGCCACATTCCTACACTGGTTGGCTGTGCTTGCCACATAGAATAAATATGACTGCTCAGTTAATTGTAGGCATTTCACCTGCATGTCTCATAAGTACCCAGAATTCAAATCAGTTGTTTCAGGAAATGAATTACCTTCTCTCACAAATATTTCCTTCTGTATTTCCCCCACTGACCTGCTTTTCAGTTTCTCTCAAACTTCTGAGTTTTCAGACTCTTCTTCCTAGTTAGGGAAAAAATCACTAATTCATATCAGTTCTACCTTTTAATATCTCCATTGAATCTATCTATCCTCCTTTTCACCTAACTGGACCCCTGTATATGCCTCCAAATCAGTCTTACCCTCTATTAATCCTTCTCCAACAGTGATACTTCTAAAATGTCATGTCTTTCTTACTTAAAATCTTCACTAATGAGAAGGAGCTCTGAACTCTGCAGTCTGACATTGAAGGGTTCTCATGATCTAACCCTGTGAGCTTCCTTAACCTCACTTCTTATCAGCACCCACTTCACACTTTACATCCTAGTAAGGATAACAACCCAACCGACCTTACTTAACTTGAGAAACTTATCAAATAGTTGTTCAATGCCTGGGATGACATCATTCACCAGGCAAGCTCTCTATTTATCTTTTTAGGGGTATGTGAGGAGCTGGGGATTGAACAAGAGCCTCATGCTTGCTAAGCATGTGCTACACCAGTGAGCTATGCCCTCAACTCTATTTATCCTTTAAAAGCCTCAGACATCTCCTCCACTAGGATGACTCTCCTCACTACCACCACCCCCAGCTCTCCCCAATATTCAAGTACCTTATATGTGCATGTGTCAAATTTACTTTTTCATATTGCAACTCTTACCTAGCTTTCTCGCTACAAAGTCTCTTAGTTCCTCAAAGGTAGAGCCTTTTTCTGTCTACCTCAAAATCCTCTGTGGCCATCAATAATATTTAGTAAAACAAGTTTAAGTAATTTCTGAACATTCTTAAGCTTTTTTTTGTCTTTGAAGAGCTGGGGACTACATGTAAGGCCTCCAGGCAAGTGCTCTTCCCCAACCCCTCTATGAACATTTGAAATCCTAAGCAAGATTGGAATCTGAAAGCTTATGTTTTAATTATGATCATTTCGGACATCAAAAAACAGATACTCAGCTGGGCACCAGTTGCTTATTATGCCTGTAATCCTAGCTATTCAGGAAGCTCAGATCTGAGGATTGCAGTTTCAAGTCAGCCCGGGCAGGAAAGCTGTGAGACTCTTATCTCCAATTCATCACAGAAAAAGCCAGAAGTGGGGCTGTGGCTCAAGTGGTAGAGTGCTAGCCCTAAGCAAAAAGAGCTCAGTGACAGCACCCATGCCCAGAGTTCAAGCCCCAGGACTTGCAAAAAAAAAAAAAAAAAAAAAAAGACACCCAAGATACCTTGAAGTGGACATGATACAGTGAAAGCATTAATGTACACAATTAATATGCACTGGTATAACTATAATTAGAGAAAAGAAGGAAGCTATATTAGAAGTCATGGTGGCTCAAGCCTATAATCCCAGATATTTGGAAGATAAGAGTTTGGAGAATCACAGTTAGAGGCCAGCCCAGGCCCTCTCCCCTCAAAGAAAAAAAAGTTTAAGATACCATCTCAATCAATGGCTGGGTACAGTACCATGTGCCTGTCATGTGCATAAATAGAAGTAGTCTGGCCTGTTCATAAAGTGAAACCCTATCTCAAAAAACAACCAACACTAAAAAGGGCTGGTGGAAGTAAATCAAATGGTGAGTGTCTGCCTAGCAAGTGTGAACTTCTGCATTCAGTACGAAGAAAAAAAAAGTTATGATCAACTAAGTATCTCTAGGGAGAATTTTCTATAGAGCTTCTTTCTCCTCTACTTCTCAGATTCTGCTTTTTCACACCTTTAGTTTTGCACATGTTCAGTTCTGGTCACAGTAGCTTTTTCTCTCCAATTCCCTAGCTTCAGCCCCCAGAGCTCTCAAGCAACTTATCTTATTCAAATTGTGAAAAGATTTGTACTTATTTGACACTAAGCCACCATTTTTCTCTCTCTGGCCACATTGTGGATTTGTTGCCCTTTGGCTGAGTGCTATTTCAGACCCTCCAAGCCCAATCAGCTACCACTATACCAACCTTTAACTAACTCAAGATACTATCTATTTTTATTCCCTCAGAACCATGACTAGAGCATACTGCTGAAATTATTTTGCAATACTCTTAAAAACAAGTCTTGCCAAGACTTGCTCACAGTGAAAAATATCCCACGTACTTCTTTACTGAACCAGTTGTACATTCCAAATATGCAAAGATAACAATCTGGACCTAGGGATATAAATCAGTGCTGTAAAGCTTGTGTGCGTAAGACCCTGTGTTTTATCCATAGTTCCTCAAAAAAAAAATGCTAACATCTCTTTTTATTTCTAGATGTATGCAGAAAGAATTCTCCATCTTGTTACCACTGTTCAATAACAGAGGCTCTAAAAGCATTTTTCAAGATTTCTGCAGATTTTCCCATACATATGGAATGTTAAAAAATAAAGTAGTCCATGTGGGCATAGAGGTACAATCCTGTAATTCCAGCTACTTGGAAGGAGATAGGAATATCTCAAGTTCCAAGCCAGGTGGAGCAATTAGTGAAACTCTATCTAAAAACCGGGCTGGGGATATGGCCTAGTGGCAAGAGTGCCTGCCTCATATACATGAGGCCCTGGGTTCGATTCCCCAGCACCACATATACAGAAAATGGCCAGAAGTGGCGCTGTGGCTCAAGTGGCAGAGTGCTAGCCTTGAGCAAAAAGAAGCCAGGGACAGTGTTCAGGCCCTGAGTCCAAGACCCAGGACTGGCAAAAAAAAAAAAAAAAAAAGAATTTCACAAGTTCTAAAAACCAAGGAGGGGGGCATAGCTCAAGTGGTACAGCACCTTCCTAGCAAGTGCAAGGTTCTAAGTTCAAATCCCAATACCACAAAAAAGTCATAGTCCAGACATTAACTAGTTAAACTCTATCCTATATCAAGTAACTTTATATAAGGATAAGCACTTATAATAGCAATCTACCAGTAACCAACAAAACCTGTTTCTCTTCCTTCAAACAAACACCACTAGGTAATGATTGCAGAAAGCCACTCACTGAAAAGCTACCATGAGAAAAGCACTCTTAGCTTAGTAGTCAATAAAATCCGAGTCTCAAATATATTAATTCCCTGCTTGAAAACTAAGAAACCAAGCAAATTTAATGTTTACTATAATTAAGAAGACATCACACTGTCAAAAAGATCAAGTTTAACAGAAATAGAATATTGAACAGATATTTAAAAAGAATGGTCAAGCCAAGTGTCAGTGGCTGATGCCAGGAATCCTAAGCCTCTCATGAGGCTGAAATCAGGAGGATCGTGGTTCGAAGCCAGCCTGGGTTGGAAAGCCCATAAGACTGTGTTATCAATGAAACGCCAAAATAGCTAGGAGTGGGGCTGTAATGCAAGTGGTAGAGTGCTATTCTTGAGCCAAAGAAGCTCAGAGACATGTCCAGGACCAGCACCAAAAAATAAAATAAGAAAAAGGAATGATCAATTATAGTCTGAAAAAAATGAGTTATTCACAGATTCATTATTCACTGGGGAAAACTTTCTAACAACATTAAAAAGGAGTAGGGAGAAGCTAGGTGATAAAGGTTATATTGGGTGATAGAAAAGAAAACTTTTTCCAAGTGCAAGTTGTCCTTATAGTTCTTAGTATAAGGGTAGGATTTTCTATTTTAAAACCAGGTAGGTGTTTTAGTTAGCCAACCTGTTTATTAACTATCTTAGCTGGTGACTCATCTAGTTTCATCTATATTAATGAGCAGCTGACTCTAATAGTATAACTATCAGCTTAGACTACATTTTCTTTTTTGGTACTGGTATTCGGGCTTAAACTCAAGGCCTTGTGCTCTTGCTTGGCTTTTTGCTCAAGGCTGGCACTCTACCCTTTGAACCACGCCTCTACTTCTGTCTTTCCTCTAGTCATTAGCAACAAGAATCTCCTGAACTTTTTATGCCTGGGCTGGCTTTGAATTGTGATCCTCAGATCTCAAGCCACTCTGAATTGTTAAGATTATAGGCGTAAGCCATCAGTGCCCAGCTTTAAACGTAAAATCATAGCAGTTTGATTTTCAGAGCACAGAAGTTGGTGTAGAATACTGATGTTTTCAAATGAGGTTAAAATGAAGACGCTTAGAAAGCTTTTCTCGAATAAAAAACAGTAAAGGGCAAGATGTTATTAGTGCCTTTCTTCAGCAAAATCTCCCAAGTTTTGAAAGACAATGTTAACTAGAATGTCTTGGAGAAGTTTTGGTCAAACACCAAAAAGTTATATATCCCTATACAACAATATGTCAAGAAAATATCTACAAAATGTTTATATTACTAAAACAGCAGGCACATTTCTTTCCAAAGAAGATGCTTACAATGATTTTCAATTATATGCCTATCTACACTTGGTCAAAAATCGGGGGGAGGGAATGAAGAAACACTATTTCTTCATCTTTCAGACACTGAAGGCTACTTAAATTTAATACATCAAGAATTGTTGGAGGCTATGTACACATGATCATATAAGACAAGAATAAGCAAAAACAACTCCAAGAGAAGGGACACAGGAGGATTCTATTGTTGACGTTACGTTTAAAGTTCGAGGTGAATTTCCTTTGGCATACCTTACGTGATTACTGTATATGATTTTTGGTACACTGGATATTGTATATATGCCTACCTGATCTAGGGAAGGGAAAGAAAAACAAGGGTGTAAGATATCACAAAAAATGTACTCACTACCTTATCATGTAACTGTACCCTCTTTGCACAACACCTTGTCAATAAAATTTAATTTAAAAAAAAAAAAAAGAATTGCTGGAGGGCTGGGGATGTAGTGAAGTGTTTGCCAAGCATGCATGAAGCCCTGAGTTCGATTCCTCAGTAATACATAAACAGAAAAAGCCAGAAGTGGTGCTGTAGCTCAAGTAGTAGCAAATGAAGTAGCTGAGCAAATGAAGCTCAGCGACAGTGCCCAGGTCCTAAGTTCAAGCCACAGAAATGGTTATAAAAAAAAAAAAAAAAGTTAAGAAAAAGAAAGAACTGCTGGATGCTGAAGACTTACACCTGTAATTCTAACCACTCTAAAGGCTAAGAGGTTCAAAGCCATCCAATGAGATTCTTATCTCCAATTAACCAACAAAAAGCTTGAAGTAAGGGTGTGGTTCAAGTGGTAAAGCAGCAGCCTCAATCAAAAAGCCCAGTGAAAACATGAGACCCTGAGTTCAAGCCTTAGTATTGGCACAAAAACAAACAGAATGTACATCACTATGTGCTGAGGTCATGGTTCAAGTGGTGCCTAAGCCTGACTAGCAACCACAAGGCTCTGTTTAATCCCAAATACTGCCTGATCCAAAGAATTTACATATTGAAACCCAAAAAGATAACCCCCCCCCATCCTTCCAGAGAACTAAATATAATCATTCAGCAAGCAAAAACTGAGTAGATAGGAGACAGGAGAGCATGCTTGGATTTTTCATCATTCAGTGGAAGCAATCAATAAATACTGTACCTAAAGCTGATACATCAAGTAACTTAAGAATAACTTTTTGAAATAATAAATGTAACCTTCAGAAAAAACAAAAATAAACTGCCAACAGAGGTCATCTTTGGAGATTGGGGAAGTGAAATGGGACCCTTTTTCTTTTATGCCTCTGTATAATTTGATACTTTCATACTTTGCGCACATACTCATTTTTAAATCCAGTTTGTTAAACTGTTAATAACCAGACAGCTTTAAAAAAAACACTGTATTTCTTTCTCCGTACCTAACAACTCAAAGACTGTCAACTTCAATAAAACAGAACACATTCAAAAGTAAAACATCTCATCTATCAAGTTTTAGGTAAGGTTTTCAAAAATGTTTATTACTACTACTACTACTACTATGACTACAACTACTACTACCACTATTATTATTGTCAGTCCCTTGGCTTGAAGTCAGGGCCTGGTGATGTCCCTGACCTTTTGTGCTTAAGGCTAGCAATCTACTACTTTGAGCCACAGCTCCACTTCTAGTTTTCTGGTAGTTAGAGAGATAGGACCCTTATAGGCTGCCTGTGGCTGGCTTCAAACAAGAGTTCCTCAGATCCCAGCCTCCTGAGTAGCTAGGATTACAGGTGTGAGCCACTGGTGTCCAGCAATATAAATTTTTTGAAAGAAAAAAGAAAGACCAAGGAAGGTTTTGGTTGTGCTTTTTTCACCTTAGAAAGATCATGAACTTAAATGGTCAAAATAGGTCTTAGGACAATGGATTTTTAAAAAGAAAAACAAATTTCTTGATTTTGTTTTAAAAATCAAAATCTCTTCTACCTGTGCTTTAACTAAAAAGTTTTAATGCTGTCCTGTATAACTCCTGTTAACTATTCCTGAATACAATCAAGGGTAAGAGAGACCAGAGGCTTCCTGGTAGCAGGTACCCTTACATCTAATCCATAAGACTTGTAGGACTTAATGCAAGCTTCTTGGAAATCAAAACAAGACAGGCAGTTTGGAAGTTTGCTATCTTGACTGACCCCCTGAGGAATGTGAAAGTATGCTCTGCCTTTCCACCATCCAGTCCTTGAGGGATCTTGGTGGGTTTTTTTTGTTGTTGTTGTTGTTATTGTTGTTCTTTTAAGCAATTTACTTCTGCCTAGACAAGCCATGAGACAGGCTAAAGCAATTGGGTTTTCTGTTAATCTCAAACCTCACACTAGCCTTTTAGCTTACTAAGGCTCCTAAACAATCTCAAAGCAATTCAAATCACAAGCGGATGCAAAGATAGGAAAATAATTTGCCAGGCAGGTGATGGACTGCGATTTGCAATGGCTTCAAGACTAGATTACACAGTACTTACATCTTAGATAATCATATGAATAAAGATCACAGAATTTAAATGTCTCTTCCTTCTCTTACCTTGCAATATCTCACCCTATTGGACGGTCCTAGAAACAACATTAACAAAGAAGGGTTCACAAAATGTTTGTTTACACATTTTCCATCTAATACTGGCGATAGGTAAGTGCACCTACTGCAATTCTTAAAAACGTATCAACTTTCCTCTTAATTCCTAAGTCTAAGCGATTGGCAGTCTGAACACAGACCAGATAACACTCCATGAACTCTCCCAGCGCGAAGATAAACATAATTAAAAGGAAAAAAAAAAAAAAAAGGCTTTAGGCCTGTTAGTAACCGAAAGGTCCAGGCTCTTGAAGCAGCCCGGTCTTCTAAACTCAACGAGTTAACTGAGGCATCACTCCCGGAATCCTTAGCCCCAAATAAACACACGCTGACAAATGACGCAAAATACCAGACGCACCCCATTCGATTCCAAGCCTCCTCCCTGGACTCCACTCGGCCCCTGCATCTTCGACCCCTACCCCCAGCAACACCTGGGGTTCCTACAGCACCTGGGTGGGGGGGACCTACACCCCACCCCTGAATCCTCTGTCCTCCTCACCTGAAGGCTCGGTGACCACCGACCCCTGCCCCCAGGCCTCTTGCCCAGCCCGGCCAGCCCAGCCCACCTCCAGCCCCCACCTCCCCTCCTCCGGGCCAAGCGCTCCCCCCCCCCACCCCCGCCACACTGGGCCCCAAACACTCACCCGCGGTAATAAGCTTTCACCCGGACCTGATGGGCATGGTCCCCACCGCCGCCGCCGCCGCCCGGATGGGACATGCTGCCGCCGTCCCGCTGGGTCGGCATCTCCTCCCTCCCCCGCCCCGACGCCGGAGGCCGAGGGTACCGGGGCGCGCCGGGCGCCGCGGCCGACCCCGCTGCCAGAGCCCGTCCGAGCGGAAGCCGACGCTCGCTCCCCGGAGCCCGCCTAGCCCGCGCAGCGAACCCTAGAGTCGCCGGGCCCCGACAGCCGGAACCGCACGGCCCCGCCTGCTGCCGCCCCTACCGGCGCCCGGGCCCCGCGCGCCTCCCCGCCGCGGCCCCTCCCACCCAGCTCGCTCTCGAGGCCCACATTCCGGCGCAGGGCGGGCACGACCATCGGCCCTAGCCTGGGAGCCCCGGTGCCGGGATGATCCACCTTCACGGGAATGACAGAAAGAGATGAGAGCAATATGAACCCCTGAAAACAGCACAAAACGCCTCTAGACTGAGTTTTCCAGGAAAAGAATATTATTATGTTAACAAATGTATTTATATAAAATGCTTCTTCCCTTAGAAAAGCAAACTAAGAGTCAAATACTACAGACTCCCCCCAGTTTTCCAACTTGGTCGCTTCCGCAATCTGCCTAGTAGGCACCCGGGATTGATTTGCCGCACGGATTTCTGGGATTTGGAGTCCCGGTGGGATTCTGGGATTTGCTCCTTACTTAGAGTGAGCCTTGCCTGCCTTCTTGCTGCTGCCCCGAGCTGGTGAGCATGGGAATCCTGAGAGCAGCGCGGTTATCTGAGGGCACTGGAAATCACTAGGCTGCGTCACGATCTAGACTTTGTTCTCTGATGAATGCTCCACGCCAATTGCATAAATCATCTAAATTATACAGTGCCTTTTTGGGTTACAAGATGTGGTTTTACCTGCTCAGCCTGGAAATAATTTAATAGTATGTAACTAATGTCTCAACGAATGCAATAGAGGAAGAAACTCAAGTAGAAGATGGATAGAAAACAGAATTTTATTCCTCACTGCCTTATCTGTGTCTCTACTGCAATTGCATGAACAGGTGCATAATAATCTATTAGCATTTGTTCTAAGGCACTGGCTAACTAAGTATTAAAAAGAATGTGTTCTTATAATCTAGTTTATACTACCGTTACAGGTAACATGAATCCAGCTTATGTCCTTCCTGGTACTAATTTATGCTAAAAGAGTTGGAACTAGCCAGCTTCCTAGGTACTCAGGAGTCTGAGATCTAGAGGATGCGATATTTGAAGACAGCCTTGGCAGAAAAGTCGCTGAGTCTTCATCTCCAATTAGCCAACAAAAAGTCAGGTTGGAGGTGTGGCTCAAGTGGTAGTTCATCAGCATAACAAGTAAGCCTAGCAGGTACATAGCCCTAAGTACAAATCTCAGTACCTCAAGAAAAGAAAAGAATTTGAATACTTAAAGAGATAACTTCAGTTATAATAACAAATTAGAATTGAGAGTCTGGGAATGTGGCTTAGTGGTAGAGTGCTTGCCTAGCATGCATAGAGCTCTGGGTTTGATTCCTCGGAACCATACCAACAGAAAAGGCCAGAAATGGGGCTGGGAATATGGCCTAGTGGCAAGAGTACTTGCCTGGTATACATGAAGCCCTGGGTTCAATTCCTCAGCACCACATATATAGAAAAGGTCAGAAATGGCACTGTGGCTCAAGTAGTAGACTGTTAGCCTCGAGCAAAAGAAGCTTAAGGACAGTACCTAGGCCCTGAGTTCAAGCCCCAGGACTGGCAAAAAAAAAAAAAAAAAAAAAAAACTCAGCCAAGAGCCGATGGTTCACACCTGTAATCCTAGGCTGATATCTGAGGATCAAAGTTTGAAGCCAGTCTGAGCAGAAAAGTCTGAGAGATTCTATCTCCTATTAGCGAGGAAATAAAAAAGGTGAACCAGAAACATGGCTGAAGAGGTAGAACAGCAGTTATTAGGTGGCCTGAAGGCATCTCTTCTTCCATCCCACCATGCCTTCTGTAGAGCAGAGATGGCTGTGCACAGGTTACACCTGGCAGCTAGTTCTAGACACTCAGCTTACCTGTACCAGTTTTTTTCCTTTGATCATATAATCTTCAGAATATTTTTTCCAAAAAATGAATATACTACAAAAAAGAAAAGAAAAGCTGAGCAATATCAAGGCCCTGAGTTAAAGCACCAGTATCAGCACCAAGAGAAAGAAAAAGACAAAGAGAGAAAGGAAGGAAGGAAGGAAGGAAGGAGGGAAGGAAGGAACGAACGAACGAACGAAGGAGGGAAGGAAAAATAAAGAAGAAGAAAGGGCTGGACTGTGGTCTCATGGTAGAGTGCTTGCCTAGTATTCATGAAGCCCTAGGTTCAATTCCTCAGCACCACATATACATAAAAAGCTGGAAGTTGTGGTGTGGCTCAAGTGGTAGAGGTGCTGGCCTTGAGCAAAAAGAAGCCAGGGTCAGTGCTCAGGCCCTGAGTCCAAGCCCCAGGACTGGCAAAAACAACAACAACAAACAAAACAAAAAAACGGCGAAGAAAAAGACCCTTCAGCATTCTTAAAAATAAAATTTTGGAGCTGGGCACAAGTGGCTCAAGCCTGTAATCCTAGCTACTCAGGAGGCTGAGATCTTACGATCTCAATTCAAAGCTAGCTTAGGTAGGAAAGTCTATGAGACTCTTATCTCCAATAAACTAATCAGAAAAAGGCAGAGGTGGCACTATAGCTCAAGTGGTAGAGTGCTAGCCTTAAGCACAAAGAGGCTCAGGAACAGCACCCAGGCCTAGAATTCAAGGACCAGCAAAAAATAAATAAAATAAAAATCTTAGGCCAGAAATGTGGCGCAGTGGTACAGTTCTTGTTTAGATACCTAAGGCTTTGGATTTGATCTTCAGGACTGAAAAATATACTTTTTTATTTGATAAAGAATTTCTGTTAGGGGCTGAGAATATAGCCTAGTGGCAAGAGTGCTTGCCTCCTATACATGAAGCCCTGGGTTCGATTCCTCAGCATGACATATATACAGAAAGGCCAGAAGTGGCGCTGTGGCTCAAGTGGCAGAGTGCTAGCCTTGAGCAAAAAGAAGCCAGGGACAGTGCTCAAACGCTGAGTCCAAAGCCCAGGACTGGAAAAAAAAAAAAAAAAAGAATTTCTGTTACATAAAATAATCCTCCATATTTAAGCTGTAAAATGTTAATACAAGAAAGCAAATAAATGAAGACATTTGTTTTAAGGACCCACAGAAAAGTACCTGTGCCCCCAACACCTACCCAGGTTAAAAAATAATAACTATGTGGCCAGATGCCAATGACTTATGCCTGTATTCCTAGCCACTCGAGAAGCTAAGATCTGAGAATCAGGGTTCAAAGTCAACCCTACCAAGAAAGTGTGTGAAACTCATCTCCAATTAACCATCCAAATCCAGACGTGGAGCTGTTGCTCAAGTGGTAGAGCACCAGTCTGGCACCAGGGCAACATAAAATTCAAAAAAACAAAAATAAAAACAAGAAGAGGCTGGAGGGTGAAAGGGAAAGTGATAGAGAGGTAAGACCAACTGGAATACATTGTAAACATATGTAGAAATGTAGAAAGAAATCCTTCCTTGTATAACTAAAATAGACTAATTTGTTGTTTTTTGTCAGTCATGGGGCTTGAACTCGGGGCCTGAGCACTGTCCCTGTCTTCTTTTGCTCAAGGCTAGCAATCTACCACTTGAGCCACAGCACCAGTTCCAGCTTTTTCTGTATATGTGGTGCTGAGGAATCGAACCAAGGGCTTCATGCATGATAGGCACACACTCTACTGCTAGGCCACATTCCCAGCCAACTAGGCTAATTTTTAAAAAGAAAGACTGGAGGCAGGTTTCATATAGTGTTGTGCCAAGTCGCGAAACAACCACCAAGAAGGCCACCGAGACTCAGACGTTCCGAAATGCAAAAGCAAGGCAAGGCTGCAACTCGGGCCACGTCCTACCCACGGCCACAGCGGAGGTTAGGAGGAAACCCCGAGCTACGATTCCACAGGGATTATAAAGGCAAAAAACAAAGTTACAACAATCAGGTGTTCAAGCAAGCAAGATTAGGAAACAGGTACAACTGTTAGAGTTCTAGACCGACTGGGCCCTAATGGGCTTGTCCTGGGTCTGCTCACAGGGCCTGCTTATCTCAGGTTCACATGGTAAAGTGGGGTTCACCTGGTAAGGTGGGGTTCACGTGGTAAAGTGGGGCCTGACTTCAAAGTCTGGCACGGCAAATACAAAACCTAAGTTCAAACCTCAGTACTGCCAGAAGAAGAAAAAAAAGTAAAAAGTACACCTGTCCTAATGAAGTCTCCCTTATCCAGCCCAGCCTTAGCCTCTTTCTGTGATCAAGTTCTCTCCCACAGCATCTGGGGGTCCTCTCCCCTCTCATATAAGCCCAGGTCATGTCTTCAACACCTTTGCCTAGTTCTTTATTTATTTATTATTATTATTTTTTTTTTTTTGGCCAGTCCTGGGCCTTGGACTCAGGGCCTGAGCACTGTCCCTGGCTTCTTTTTGTTCAAGGCTAGCACTCTGCCACTTGAGCCACAGCGCCACTTCTGGCCATTTTCTGTATATGTGGTGCTGGGGAATCAAACCCAGGGCCTCATGTATACGAGGCAAGCTCTCTTGCCACTAGGCCATATCCCCAGCCCTACCTCTGCCTAGTTCTTAACAGACTGAAGTTTTTTTCTCTTTGAATTTCTGCTGACCTTGGGTGAAATGAAACCTTATCCTATTTTGGGCCACAGATGAATCCGGAGGAAATGTAGAGCTCCTATTCTATAAAGATTTGGGGCTACCTTTCGCAAACACAATATCAAGGGGAAGGAAAATCCAAAAATAAAACTGCCTGTTAGTGCATCTATTCCCTGGGCTTATCATCCTATGACTTAGGCATCACATGGTTTACTGAATTGGTGTGGCTTTCTACTCTAGATAACAAGAAGAAATTATGAAGTGGCCTATAATTAAATCAATCCAGAGATCTACACTAAGACTTTTGTTTTGTTTTGTTTTGTTTGCTTGCATTCAGACTCTTAGCACTGTCCCTTAGCCTTGTCATTGAAGGCTGGTGCTTTACTACCTGAGCCACAGATCTACTTCTGGATTTTTGGTGGTTAACTGGGGATAAAAGTCTCATGGGCTTTCTTGCCCAGGCAAACTTTGAACCTCAAGTCACTGAGTCTTTCAAAACAAGCTATTATCTTCATTTGATGCCTCAAAGAGAATAATTTTTTCTCTTACTTTCTGATATTTAAAACTGTAACTATTCAGTAAATCATATGTATCCAATTATAGATATTCAATTGTAGGTATTATAATAAATTATAGGCAGTAAATATTATAAAATTAACCCATAGTTTGTGTGTTGTATTTTTTTTTTGTCAGTCATGGGGCTTGAACTCTGAGCCTGGGCACTGTCCCTGAGCTCTTCAGCTCAAGACTAGTGCTCTACCACTTGAGCCACAGCCCCACTTCCAGAAGAATTCTTTTTTTTTTTTTTTGCCAGTCCTGGGCCTTCAACTCAGGGCCTGAGCACTGTCCCTGGCTTCCTTTTGCTCAAGGCTAGCACTCTGCCACTTAAGCCACAGTGCCACTTCTGGCCATTTTCTATATATGTCGTGCTGAGGAATCGAACCTAGGGCTTCATATATACAAGACAAGCAGTCTTGCCACTAGGCCATACTCCCAGCCCTAGTTTGTGTGTACTTAAATTCTAAAAGAAAAAAAACTTAGTATGATAGCAACATCAAATGAGCAGAGCAAGTCTTTATTTTCTGCTTCCTTAATTTAACTCTATAACTTTAAAAGTTAGTTCTCACACCTGTAATCCTGGATAGTCAGGAGGCTGAGATCTGTGGATCACTGTTTCAAGCCATTTGGGGCAGAAAATTTGAGAGATTCTTATCTCCACTTGACCAGAAAAACAACAGAAGTGGAAGTATGGCTTAAGTGGTAGAGTGCCAGTTTTGAGAGAAAAAGCCCAGTGAGAGTATGAGGACCCAAGTATAAACCCCTGCACCAGCATAGATACAAAAATGTTGACAGACCAAATAACAGTTAAGATATGTAATACAAAGCAATAGAGAAAAACCAAATAAATAACTAACTTTATGGAAAAGCATGTAAGATCTGTAGAAATTCAGAAAAAAGTAGTAATATGCAAATATGTTAAAGAAATTTTTTCCTTAAATCTCCGGTAACACTTATCTTAGAAGATTAGTATGGTATGAAACAGAAGCAGTTGTCTTTCATCTAGTAAGACTTTCATCAGGACTGTAAAAATATATACCTTATCAAAAACTAACTGAAAAAAAATCTTGGATAACTTGTATTATTCAGAATGGAATATCAAAGACAGAAAGGACCTTCATTTTACCTGAGATAGGCTATGTATGCTGGTAGTCAGCCTTTCAAGCTGTGTTATTCCTCTCTCTCTCTCTCTCTCTCTCTCTCTCTCTCTCTCTCTCCCTCTCTCCTGTGTTCTCGGTGTCACTCCTGAGTGTTGTTACCCTTTCCTCTGCATGGACTACCATCTGTTTCTTCCTGGTCTACCTCCCTGCTTGTTTCTGCCTTGCTGGTCTCACCTCGTGAGCCTCCTCCTATGACACTTAGTAGACGCTTTGCCTCCTATTCACTTCAGTAACTTTGATGGCCTTTTATCTTCCTTGCCCTTCATGAACACTTAGTTTAAGCTGTTGGAAGCTGGATCACTTTCCTCTCCTGCACTCACCTGCTTAGCCTTTGCAGCTCCCACACCTGACTCAATAGGGAGCTGACCATTCTTTCAAACATAAGATTCCAAAGAACAATACAGTGGTGAATGTGTTCATACCTGGTAGATTCAAGAAAGGAACATTCTTTTTTTTTCAAATATTTTTTATGTATTTATTTTTTGCCAGTCCTGGGCCTTGGACTCAGGGCCTGAGCACTGTCCCTGGCTTCTTTTTGCTCAAGGCTAGCACTCTGCCACTTGAGCCACAGTGCCACTTCTGGCCATTTTCTGTATATGTGGTGCTGGGGAATCGAACCCAGGGCTTCATGTATACGAGGCAAGCACCCTTGCCACTAGGCCATATTCCCAGCCCGCTATTCATTTCTGTACAAAAAGAATGGATTATTGCCAAGATCTATTCCAGTTTAAGGGATGTAAAACCCCTTAGAACTTTTGATTTGAAAAATATACCCAGTTGTCAGCTTCACATACAAACAATCCTTTCCTAGCACTTTGTAGGGCCTACAACTTGGTTTTGATTGGTGGAAATCTCCAATTAGTTTTTCAGTGACAGAATATGTTTGTTGAGGGTGTTTTATGTCATAGTCCTATGCTGGACATGAAGGGAAGAAAATAAAATCCTTGCCTTCAAAAGCTCACAATAGCAGGGAAGTGTCAATATTTGTTTTAAAACACCTGATAAGGTCAAGACAACTGATAAAGAATAGTTTTCCTGTTGTTCTCAACAAATGATACTGAGAATTGAATATTCACAGACAAAGGAGTGAATCTGGATTCCTACCTGTACTATTTATACAAGTTAACTCAAAATGAATTGAAGACCTAAATAGAAGAGCAAAAATTATAAAACTTTTACAAGAAAATATAGTAAATCTGTATAACCTTGAAGTAGGAAATGATTTCTTAGATATGACACAAAAGCACACATAATAAAGGAAAAAACAGAAAAAAATGGACTTCATCAAAATGAAAAATGCTATACTTCAAAGGGTGCCATTAAGAAAAGTCATTCAAGGCTGGGAATGTGGCTTAGTGGTAGAGTGTTTGCCTGACATGCAGGAGGTCCCAAAAGAAAAAACAAACAAACAAACAAACATTAAGCCACCCAGCCTGGCATGGGTGGCTCACTTCTATAATCCTAGCCACTTTGGAGGCTGAGATAGGAGGTTTGGGGTTTGAAGCCAGCCAGGGCAGGCCGGAAAGTCTGTGACACTCACTCAGCTCCAACTAGCTACCAAAAGCAAAAACTAAACAAAACAATAACAACAACAAAAAGCCAGAAGTGGAACTGTGGCTCAAGTGTTAGAATTCTATCTTTGGGCACAAAAGCTCAAGAAAGTGCCAAAGCCCTGAGTTCAAGCCCCAGAACTGACACAAAAGAAAGAGAGAGAGAAAGAGAGAGAGAGAGAGAGAGAGAGAGAGAGAGAGAGAGAGAGAGAGAGAGAGAGAGAGAGAGAAAGGAAGGGAAGGAGGGAGGGAGGGAACTATCTTAAGCCAGGTGCTAGTGGTTCAAACCTGTAAGTCTAGCTACTCAGGAGACTGAGATCTGGAGGCTCAATGTTCCTCAACTCAAGACGGAAAAGTCTGTGAGATTCCTTCTCCAACTTCATCTCCAAAAATTAACTAGCAAAAAGCAGGACTGGAAGCAAAGCTCAAGTGATAAGAGTACCAGTACAGCAAACAAACTGAGTTCAGACCCTAGTACTGCCACAAAAAGATATAATTCAACAGAATGGAAGAAAATATTTGAAAATTACATATAAAGGGGAATAGTATATATAGTGATGCATACCACTAAACAGTAAAAAAACATTCCCTCTATTCTCCTTATGTGAACAGACATTTCTCAAAATTCACAGACAGGTAATGAAAACATTAAAATATATTAGTCATTAGGAAAGTGCAGGTAAAAAAAAATCACAATGAGATACTACTTCAAAACCATTAGATAGATTGGACTATAATAAAAAGGCAGAAGCCAGGCACCAGTGGGACATGATTGTAATCTTTGCTATTCAGATGGCTGAGATCTGAGGATTGTGATTGAAAAAGCCAAAAGTGGAGTTATGGCTCAAGTAGTGGAATGTATTGGTTACATAGCAACTCTATGTTCAATATCTTGAAGAACTGTCAAACTGGCAACAAAACAAAACAAAACAAAATTATCAAAAAATCATCTGGGAATGTGGCTTAGTGGTAGAGTGCTTGCCTAGCATGCATGAAGCCCTGGGTTTGATTCTTGAGCATCACATAAACAGAAAAAGCTGGACATGGTGGTATAGCTCAAGTGGAAGAGTGCTAGCCTTGATAAAAGAAGTCCAGGGACAGTGCCCAGGCCCTGAGTTCAAGCCCCAGGACTGGAAAAAATGTGAAAAATGCAAAAAAAAAAAAAAAAAAACACCAAAAAACTTTAGCTTGATGGCTATTGAAAGACAAGTGGCAGGTGAGATCTGTCCTGTGGGCCACAGTTACCGAGCCCTGATCTTGAGTCCAGATCAGTGCTTTTCAGGACTACCTGTGATAGTAGCAAAGTTCTAATATGCCTTGTCCTATTTGTTAACCAACCACAGGCACAGACAGCTAATGAGCTCCTGACCTAAGATTGACTCAATGAAGAGTTTAAGTTTTAATTTCTCAGCTCACTAAGTACTTACTACTATAGGGCACATCACCGTGCCTGGGTTGAAACTAAGTCCTGTTCTCCCTTCCCCTTCTTTGATCTCCCATCATAACTGTGTGAAGTCAGGGCCTCTTTATCGTTCAGCTTGCTTGTTCAGAAGGCATTCTACCACTTGGGCTGCGCCTCCAGCCTTGCTTTTTTGCTGGTTATTTTCGAGATGAAGTCTCTTGGACTTTTCTACCAGGGCAGTTTTGATTCTCCAGGTCTCAGCCTCCTGAGTAGCCAGGATTATGTGTGTGAGGCATGGATGCCTGGCTTTTTTTGGTGAAATTTTTATTGGGTTTAAGTTACTATATATATTTCACAGTATACATTTTTAACTTTCACAATGATGAAAATTCTCATTCTACTCTACATAGCTTGTGAAGTCTATAGACTTTAACAATAAAACCATTTTCTTCATTTCAGATGATATGGACATTACCTTCCTTTTTAGCAACATCGGTTCCCTCCTTTACTCATTTCTTCCTTCCAATTCCCACCTATGAGTTGCTTAGTTCCCTTTCATCAGTGTCCAATGTAGGGATGGTCCCCACTGCTATATTATTATTGTTGTTATTATTATTACTATTCTCACACACTTTCCATTCATTCTGTGTCCTCTTTTCTTTTTACTGTATTTTGGTATCTTAAGACCTGTTTACTTTATTGTATCTGTTTGCATTTTAATTCTAACATCTTCATGCCAAGGAGACCATAGCCGTTTGTTTCTCTGCTCTTGGCTTGTCTCACTCAGCATGATTTGTTCTAGTTCCATCCATTTTCCAGCGAATGCCATTATTTTATCCTTTCTAATGGATGCCCGGCTTTTAACTAAATCTTTTTTTTTTTTTTTGCCAGTCCTGGGCCTTGGACTCAGGGCCTGAGCACTGTCCCTGGCTCCTTCCCGCTCAAGGCTAGCACTCTGCCACCTGAGCCACAGCGCCCCTTCTGGCCGTTTTCCATATATGTGGTGCTGGGGAATCGGGAACCGAGAGCTTCATGTGTAGAAGGCAAGCACTCTTGCCACTAGGCCATATTCCCAGCCCCTAACTAAATCTTTTAATATAACTCTTCCTTCTACTTCTGTTGTGACAAATGTTTCTAAAGAATGATACTGGTCTTATTTTACCTGATATATGCACTTCCTCCTCCTCCCTCCCGCTGGTCCTGGGACTTGAACTCAGGGCCAGAGCACCACTGTCCCTTGGCTTCTTTTTGCTCAAGGCTAGTAGCACTCTACCACTTGAGCCACAGCACCACTTCCGGCCTTTTTCTATATATGTGGTGCTGAGGAATCGAACCCAGGGCTTCATGCATGCTTGGCAAGCACTCTAATCCTAAACCACATTCCCAGCCCCCACATCTATTTTTGCTACAGGGTAGTGCTCTACCACTTTGAGCCACAGTTCCACTTTCAGCTTACTGGCTATTTTTTTTTTTTGAGTGGTTAATTAGAAATAAGAGTCTCACAGACTTTTCTGCCAGGGCTGGCCTCAAACTGTGATCCTCAGATCTCAGCTTCCTGAGTAGCTAGGATTACACGCGTGAGCCACCTGTGCCCGACTCATTTTACTCTGTCTCATGCGATCCCAGAAGGTTGGTAATACGTACAGTGAGGTGCCAGACCTTGAAGTCAGGCCCCACCACGTGAACCCCATTTTAGAATCGAACCCCGAGCCAATCAGATTTGTACCTGTGTTCTAATCTTGCTTGCACAGCTGATGGTTGTAACCTTGTTCTTTGCCTTTATAAGCCCTGTGTAATCACAGCTCGGGGCTCCCTCCTAACCTCCGCTGTGTCGGTGGGTAGGACGAGGCCCGAGTTGGCAGCTCGTTAAATAAAGCCTTGCCTTGCTTTTGCATTTCGGAGTGTCTGAATCTCGGTGGTCTTCTTGGGGGTGGTCTTGCGACTTGGCACAACATTTGGGGTTTCGTCCGGGATAGCCCCAGAGACCCCGAGATCCCAGACTCCGAAGGTAAGAAAACAGCGCTGTTCATTTGTCTTGTCCTGTAATGTGCCTGTTTGTTTGTCTTGCTTTTGCTTATTTCTTGAAGGGGTTGTCGAAGCAGATGTACTTACTTGACAATCCTGGTGAGACCGGGGGATGTCCCAGACTCTTCACCCTTAAAGGGGGATCTCTGGAGCCCCGCTTTCAACTTGAATTCACTCTTTCTGCATCCTTGCAGGGGGATGTGTGGGCCAACTTGGGAAATCTCCAGTTTTTCTTGTTCTTGATCTTGCCTATGTTTTTTTCCTTCTGTATTAATTGTTTTGGTTTCTTTTCTTTTGTAGCCTTTTGGACTAAACATCTGATCAGAGCTATGGGTAACGTTCTATCTTGGGGTCCTCCATCTAGCCCCCTAGATTTGACTCTAGTTCACTGGAAGGAGATCAAGGAGATAGCTCAGAACCGAGGTGTGGCCCTTAAGAAGGAAAAGTGGATTACCCTGTGCAAGTCAGAATGGCCCACCCTTGAGAGAGTTAATTGGCCACCTGAGGGAAGCTTTGACATCATTAAGATCAGTACCTTACAAAGCCTAATCGAAGCCCCTCGTTCAGGCTATATAGACCAGATTCCTTATATAGACACCTGGAAAGAACTAGTTGACAGGGACACTCCAGCTTGGGTTCGGCCTTTCTTACCAACTCCCTCCTCCACTCCTTCCCCTACCCCAATATTCACTCAAAAAACACGGGGTGCCAAGAGAGAACCTAAGAGGGGAGAAAAGAAATTATATCCACCTGTCCTCCAGGGAGGAAGCACAGAGGAGGAAATGCTTCCCCCTCCATACGCCCCACCCCAGTTAACTCTACAAGAGGAAGACTCTGAGGAAAATGTTTCAGCTGTGCCCTCCGCTCCGGAGGGTCCTGCCCAGTCAACCCAACGGCGCCGACAGCCCAGGACACGGACGCATCAGCCCCAAGTCCAAGTCCTGACCCGCAGCCGCCGACAGGGTGGACGTAGGGCCAGCCCAAGCCACCCACAGGTGGCAGGGAGTGACCTCACCATGCTGCGCTGTCATCTCTGTGTTGTTTGTAAGTCTAACAGTCTCTTGTGTCAAACCTGCATAGCTCATTGGAAAGATGTACAGGCGATGGTTCACAGAGTGTGTGTCCACAGAAAGAACTCTGGGGGGACCCCCACCCAGCCTTCTTAAGCAGAATATATATTAAACTAATGGCATAGAAGTAAACTCTCATTAACTCTATGTATGTAGGAAGAAATGGCAAAATGGGCCAATGTTTCTCACTAATATATTGGAAAGCTGAATGGATAAGTATTTTTAATTGTAATTCTTGCATTAAGGAAAAATTGTCATGTGAGTTCAAAGGTCTTCATGCCATGCAGTAACTGGGACTGAAAAAAAAAAAAAGAGGCTCTTTTGAAACAAGCAGTCTGTAGGCAAAGGGCGGCACCTGGTTTCAGAATGTCTGTGAGCTTCAGTTTTTCCAATGCAGATAAAAGCTAAAGTGTTGGGTTAGTAAAAAGGCTTTGGAAATCAAGAATACATTTCTAGATAAGAAATTTGGAAGTAAAATTGTCCTAAATAATTATCGCAAAGTGAGAAAAGGAGAATTATGGCTACCAAAATGTTTAATTGCCATTCCAGCTTCTTTGTAGGTTTTTTTGTAACAGTTTCCAGCAGGCCCACAGAGAAGCACAGGTGATTCCTACAAGTTTGTCAAGATCTAATACTGGCCCTTAATAAGTTCCAGGTAAGAGAGCATGCTTAAAAACTACTTCTGTGTGGACCACCTTGTTGCTTCTAATTGGAGTAAAGTGGCCTTTTGTAAGACTCACTGATCTGAAATCTGCGGTTCGAAGCCAGCCCGGGCAAAGAAAGGTCCCTGTGAGAGACTTGTCTCTAATCAGCCAGCAGAGTGCTGGGAACAGAGTTGTGTGGAGCTCAAAGTGGTAGGGTGCTAGCCTTGAGCTGGAGAGCTGAGGGACAGCGCTCAGGCCCTGAGTCTAAGTCCAGTGGGAAGTCACTCCTCCTGGGACAAAAGTGATGGAGCATCCAGAGGCAGTAAGCCACTGCTTGGATGGCAGAGATGGTGTCAGATCCTAGAGTCACTACTGTTGGCCTTTCAAAAGTTAAAGCCGGGAAGTCCTATAAGAATAGTTCGTAAGCAAGCCTTTCCAATGCCCATGTCTGTCTACTGGGCAGGAATCTACCAGTCATCTGTGATAGTGGTTAGTAAGGGTAAGTTTGTCAAATGAGAGGATAGATTAAAATCTCACCCCCCGCATTTACTCAAAGCCCTGACTGGCAGTGAGAATTTTAAGCTCATACATCTGTTTAGTAAAGAAAGCTTGTAGACCTGAGATTGTGTCCTTATTGAGATCTGTTAAAGGCCTGTCAGCTTGCCAATGCCCCCAATCAACAGATTACTAAAGGAGCTCGCCTCTGTGGGAATAGGCCAGGCGTGTTTTGGGAAGTAGATTTCACAGAAATTACAAATATTTGCTAGTTTTTGTAGACACCTTTTCAGGATGGGTTGAAGTCTATCCAACAAAGCATGAGACTGCGAATGTAGTGGCTAAGAAGATCCTGAAAGAAATCCGACCCAGGAGACTGAACTCCTTAGAACCACGGTGGAAGGGACCCTAGATGGCATCTCCACTTGGGTTCATTGCTTCTACGCCAGGCCAGCTGACCCCTTTGCCCTGGATGACAACTACCGTGATGGAACATGGGAGGTCTCCAAGCACCCAACTCAGCCGCTTCGCCTTCGCCTCAAGAAAAGAAAGTTAGACTGAATATTGTTATAATTTTCTTTTTGCCTTCTTTCCTTACTACCCTGGATAAGTGTTGATGTCATTTTGGCAGCTCACTCCAAAGTGAGGTGACCCCCTTATTTTAGGTAGTTTTGGGCTTGCTCAGGAGTACGGCTATAGCCACCCGACCCTTAGAGCACAGTTGAGAAGTTTATGTATTATTTTGTTGCTTACATTTGGATACTAAACACTATAGAGCTAATGGTAAGTCTGTATAGCTGAAAGTTAATTTTCAGTTTGCAGTAATCCTGCAGTCCCTTGGAAAAGTAGACTAAGGTTATAGGTTCCTGGCTAGGTAAGGTCAACGCCCCTGAGTCAGCCTGAAGAAATTACAGAAGATGGATGATCTTCACCCATCAGCCCCCCTTTAAAATCAAGGGACCAGAGTTGTTTTTGGGAAGATGAGGCAGGATAAACTAGAGACATGCAGAACAGAGGTACAGAGAATATTCTTGTAAGAAATGGTGACAGGCCCTTTGATTACTACATTGGGCCCTACTGGCCCATGCCTTACCTCTATATCATCCCCTAGACATGCAAGCCATTGAAATGGACAGAATGGAGCCATGATTGGCTCCCAAGGTACCAAAAAGAAAAAGGGGGAAATGAGGTGCCAGACCTTGAAGTCAGGCCCCACCACGTGAACCCCATTTTAGAATCGAACCCCGAGCCAATCAGATTTGTACCTGTGTTCTAATCTTGCTTGCACAGCTGATGGTTGTAACCTTGTTCTTTGCCTTTATAAGCCCTGTGTAATCACAGCTCGGGGCTCCCTCCTAACCTCCGCTGTGTCGGTGGGTAGGACGAGGCCCGAGTTGGCAGCTCGTTAAATAAAGCCTTGCCTTGCTTTTGCATTTCGGAGTGTCTGAATCTCGGTGGTCTTCTTGGGGGTGGTCTTGCGACTTGGCACAACACAGTAAACCAACAATTCCGTGGCCGTTCCTGATAATTCCGATTCAAATTTGCAATCTCTACTACGTACACGGTAAGCGTGTCAAAGACTCGCGGGCCGCCCGGGACGTGAACCCGACCTCTGAGCCGGGAAGACTGCAGACCGTCCAAACCGGGCGCCCCGGACAGCAAGCCCAACAAGCACGGCCAGGCATTGCCTTCCCTGAAACCGCAATCTCCAACCCTGCGGGCATTTCCCTTCAAGCCACTCCGCACAGGCTGGCACGTTCAACAGTCACAGCAGAACTTTTTACTTATTTGCTACAGATCCCGGGTAAATCGGAAAAGAGGGTTTGCGGACCCGCCACCACTAAGGTGGTCCGGGGGAGCCTGTCTACCCCGAGGGAGCGGGGACGGTTCTGGGCGGTGATTGGCCACGTAGACCCCACGTGACCACCAGCCTCTGACCCCGCCTCCCCCGCGCGCCACCGGGGGGCGCATGTGCAGCCCCTGTTAGTGATGGAGGAGAGAAGATGGCGGAAGCGGAGTGAGTGACTTGCTGGTGACTGATGTCGTACTCGTGGGGGGAGCTGGCGGGAGCTGCCACAAGTCCTCTCGAGGGAGAGGTCAGGGTCCCTACGCGGGCGGTGCAGGGAGAGACTCGAGAGACACTTTATCGTGGAGGATCCCGCCCGGTGCAGTGAACCCTTCCGGCGGGTGCGCCCCCTCAACCGTCTAGTCCGGGATGGGCTGGGCCCGGCGCTCTGCGTCACCTCTGGGGTCCGGGCCGCCGGGGACTGACCCAGCAGCAGCCTGGGTGGGCCGCTCAGGCGTTGTCATCGCAGCCGGGGGCTGTGGAGGCCGGGCGGGCCCAGCGGGCCCGGCGACAAGGCCGAGGCCTCCACCGCGTACCGCTCCCTCCGGCCGAGCGCGGGTTCTGCGCCGCCCCGCTTCTCAGCTGGGGGACCCCGAGGCCCGGCTGCCCGCTCCCTCCGGCGAGGCCGACTTTGAGGTCTGGCTGCCAGCCCCCTTCGGCGGGGGAACCCCGAGGCCCGACTGCCCGCTCCCTCCCGCATGGGGGCCCCGAGGTCCGGCTGCCCGCCCTCTCTGGCTTGGGGACCCCGAGGCCCGGCTGCCCTTCCCCTCCGGCTTGAGGACCCTGAGGTCAGGCTGCCCGCCCCCTCCGGCGGGGCCAGAGTGGAGGCGGCCTGATGTGGACCTGAGAGCCGCGGGCGGCGGCGCGGGAAAGGCCCGGGAGCACTCCGCGGAAAAAGATCTGGATTCCCATGGCCTCGGGCTGCAGTGGGGTGGACGCCTTCCTCAGGGTCTCATTCTGGTGTGGCTCACCTAGGGCGTCTGAAAGTTACCGTTTTCCTGGGTAGGCCCCTTATGCACTGCCAGCGGTATTTTGTTGGTAATTAATTAATTGGAATTACCAAAAATTGCCCTTTTTGTGCCAGGCCTCGGAATGGAATGTGATTTTTTTGTCCAGTTGTACGCACCCACGTTTAGACTTAATGGCTAGATTTTCGGTTTCTCTGTGACCATGTTTGGTTAGAAGTTAGGACTGCTTGCTTGCAAACATATGTAGTATTTGGCTTCGTGGACTGATAGACCAGAATTTAAGCTGACACTTTGCCTGCCGCTGGCACATGGTGAGGAAATGTTTTGACAGGTAGTAGTTTGGTAAAAAGTCATATGTAGTACTGATTCTTCATATTGGACAATTAATGTACAAGACTGTGATTTAGTGATTGGAAGGCAGTTTGAAAAAAATAGCATACAAATGTCTGTTTTACTTTCTAATAAAAAAAATAAGTGAAGAATCTGCCCCTTTTTTTCCCCTTTCATTTGCATCTTACAAATTGGGGATTTTAAGCCCAGGTGGTGGTAGTGTACACCTCTAACCACAGCATTCAGGGAGGCCTAGTCTGGAGGATCTAGTCACAAAATAAGACCCTATCTCAAAACAAAAATGGATGTTTTTTACACTTGGCTTCCCAGAACCCAAAAGTATAGTTTACAGATGGTGATATACAACAACAAAGAAAATTTAGACGTAAAAATATTTTTTAAGAACTCATAAAAGGAATAGTATCTGCCTGCCTAGTCCCTTCTCTCTCCTTCCAAAATAGAAAATATTCTTATGCTCTTGTCAATGCTGCAAATGTGAGGTGAATCAAGAGGTGTTTGTCAGAAAAGACCCATAAGGTGTCACCAGTGTGCATTTCTGACCTATGGAAACTCTCCTTTCAGCCTGGTGTCAGTAGCTCATGCCTGCAATCCTGGCTATGCAGGAGGCTGAGATCTGAGGATCATGGCTTGAAACCAGCCTGGGAAAAGTCACCGTGAGATTCTTATCTCCAATTATTGCTCATAAAACTGGAGCTGGAGCTGTGGCTTAAAGTGGTAGAAAGCTCAAGGACAGGGCCCAGGCCCTGAGTTCAAGCCCTACAACAGACACCTCCCCTCCCCCCCCCAACAAAACCTTAGTTTCTAACAATATTGAAATCATTATGGTTGTCTTCAAATGTTTGAATTTATTAAAGTATAGGAATTCTCAATTGGGTGAAATTTTGTACCACAAAGTAAACTTGTAATATTGGAAAATTAAGATCAGAAAGTCTTCTACAGAATTGTACTGTTTGTACATGAGGAAAATGACCTAATTATGCTTTCTTCAAATATTCGGGTTGAATTTTGCAAAGATGTGTGAGGTGCTGCTCTGCTTTTATTTCCCCAGCTGCGCCAACCTGCCATAAGCAAAACTCATTTATTAGAAGTAGACTAAAAGCCATATGTACATTAACTAATTGCTTTTTTTTTAAACTACTTAACAGTTGTGGGTATCTTATGTCTTAAACTCAGAGCCTGGGTGCTGTTCCTGAGTTTTTTTGCTCAAGGCTAGTTTGCTTTTTTTTAAACCACGTGAGCCACAGTTCTACCTCTAGCTTTTTTGGTGGTTAAAATTAAGAGATAAGAGTTGGACACACTTCGTGCTTGGCCTGGCTGTGAACCAAGATCTTCATACCTCAGCCTCCTGAGTAGTTAGGAGTACTGGTATGAGCCACTGATACCTGTCTCAAAGAATTGTTTTTAAAAGAATGATAATACTTTCCTGGATAGTTTAGTGTTTTCTTACCTCCTGGTTTGGTTTTGGTTTCATATCCCTCATTATCCAGTAATGCAGAAATAAGCTTCAAGCTAGACTTTATGTGAGTTATGTGTTCCCGAGTTATGTATACTAATCATTTGAACTTGTTTGGTTGATATTAACTATTAAACATTCACTATGTATGTGAAGTATTTTTTCCTTAAAATGTTTTTGATGACAGTGTGGTAGTTGTGTTTTATAAATGCCTTAGGAATTTAGACACTTACTGATTATTTCTTTGGACTGAATTTATTTTTGTGTGTGTGTATGTATGGGGTTAGGTTTGAATTCAGGGCCTTATACTTGTTTGGCAGATGCTCTACCACTTGATCCATACTCTTTTTGCCTTCATTATATTTTTAATAAAGATTTGTGTGTATTTCAAGGCTGGCTTGGACTACAATCTGGCTATTTATGCTTCTCACATAGATAGGATGACGGGCATGCCCTACTTTATCCAGCTTTTGATTGAGATAGAGTCTTGTTTTACGCCTAGGCTAGCCTCCAACTCCAATCTCCCTAGTCTCTGTCTGCAGTTATAAGGATAAGAAACCTGTATCTGACCTTGGAATGAATATTTTAAAAACTCATAAGATAGTGCTTTTACCAATACAAATAATTTGTTATCTGCCAGATTTAAGGACCACAGTACAACTATGGATAGTGAACCAAATCCTGGAGCATCTTCTGTGTCAACAACAGCCAGTAGCACTACCACCACCACCATCACCACATCCTCCTCGCGAATGCAGCAGCCACAGATTTCTGTGTACAGTGGTTCAGACCGACATGCTGTACAGGTATTTCAGCTATAATGATGGATAGGCTAAAACTTAGAATGTCATACTACATTTTTGCTTAAGCAAGATGCATGTATTGACTGGTTCATATTCTCAAGTATGGAGTTAGAATTGATAATATTTGGCTGATGAGGGAGAGTGGCTCATTTGGCTGAGTGATAAGAGTACTTAACATTGAATGAGCAAGTGCCTGGGTTCAATCTTCAGGACTGTCAAAAAGAAAATAAAATTTCTGAATGTCTCAAATAACCAACAGAGTTATTTAATAATCATAGTATTGAGCGGGGTACATGGCTTTAGGTTTGGGGGGTATTTTTATAGTTGAGCCCAAAATATACACAAATGACAATATTTTCAGGTCTGAAAATGTGTTAGGTTTATTTTAGGTCTAGGCAGCCTAGGACCGCTATGCAGGAAGATGTATTGCACAGCTCTTAGGAACAGTGATAAAAAAGAAACTTAAAGATCACTTAGTTCTGAGAAAGTAAAGTTTACTAAGTTGAACTTTATAAAAATGGAGGCAGTATAGTGTTACATATAAAGGGCATGAGCATTGTGGTGTGATATGATGCTTGAATTTCTTTTTTGTTATCATTAGTATCTGTGGCATACTCTCCTTGAGTTTCAAGAAATAGTAAAATGAGGATATGACTTTCTACTTCATGAGTTACTATAGGGGTGTAATAACACGTTTAGGACAGCGTAGGGTACCCAATGAACGTTGTAGGTACCTAATGCATAGTAATAGTATGAAATGAACAATTGCTTTGTGTCAGCACTTAAATGCTTTGTGTGGATTGTTTTAATCCTCGCTATAGTTATATGAAGAATTATGATTTCCATTTTACAAATGGGGAAACAAGTGTTTTAAATAAGGTAATGTAATTTTCCTAAACTTTGGCAGTAGGTTTTCTGACTTTAGAGTTTGTGTCTTAAACATTTTGTGAGTTCTTGTTTTTTCTCTTATGCCATTTGCTTTCTTATTAAGATCCTTGTAATTGCATTCTTTTTGCCTCTTCTCTCCCCTCTTTCCTTTCCTTTCCTTCCCTTCCCATCCCTTCCCTTCCCTTCCTTTTCCCTTTCCCTTTCCCTTTCCTTTCTTCCCCTTCCCCTACCCCTTCCCCTTCTCCTCCTCCTCCCCCTCCTTTTTGCAGTGTTGGGGATCAAGCCTTCTGTTCCTGAGCCATATCCCTGCCCTCTCATAATTAATTCTTACCTGTTAGGATACAATCTTCCCCTGCTCCAGTTTTCTGTGGTGGATATCCCAGTGTAATGACTTAACTTCCATGTTTTAGGATTTCCTATTCTGGAATCTTTGTAGAGTAGAATCAGAATTGTTGGGGAACCAGCCATCTCAGCAGAAATTCAAACTGGAATGCGGAGATGCAGAGTGTGCTTTTAATGTTTTATCTTTGCTGAGTCAACTGATACAGAAAGAGTATTTAGATCTTTGAGCATATAGATGAGGTGATACTTTAATAGATCATTTTATTCTCTAGTTTTTACTTGCATATACTAATAAAAATGTTATTGGAGGGCTGGGGATATGGCCCAGTGGCAAGAGAGCTTGTCTCGTATACATGAGGCCCTGGGTTCGATTCCCCAGCAACACATATACAGGGGCTGGGGATATGGCCTAGTGGCAAGAGAGCTTGCCTCGTATACATGAGGCCCTGGGTTCGATTCCCCAGCACCACATATACAGAAAATGGCCAGAAGTGGCGCTGTGGCTCAAGTGGCAGAGTGCTAGCCTTGAGCAAAAGGAAGCCAGGGACAGTGCTCAGGCCCTGAGTCCAAGGCCCAGGACTGGCCAAAAAAAACAAAAAACAAAAAACAAAACACATATACAGAAAACGGCCACAAGCGGTGCTGTGGCTCAAGTGGCAGAGTGCTAGCCTTGAGCGGGAAGAAGCCAGGGACAGTGCTCAGGCCCTGAGTCCAAGGCCCAGGACTGGCCAAAAAAAAAAAAAAAAAATGTTATTGGAGATGTGAATATGTAGGTATATCTCACCAGTAGCTCTGACTAGTTTTTATGAGATCATTGAATTATCTCTCTTAACATCCAGTCAAACCAATATTGATTTACTAAGTAGTTCTTTAATCTTTCACCTTCCTTTTTCAGTCCTGTGAATTCTTTTTACCCTCCTGTTCCTGAAGAGCTGGAGTGGAGATTCTTTTTCTTCTGCCAAGGGCTATTTGGGTATTGATAATACTATTTGAGGCCATACACAATTATTAATATAGGCAGATGGCCATTGCAACTGATGAGAACCAGATATTTCTGCATTTCATGCCAAATGATTTTGAGGGCCCTATTTGGCCTTAGGGTAGCCCTTGGGCTGTTCCCTACTCCTGCGGGTGAAACTAAATAAGAACAATGTTGAGCGGTAATAAATTACTGTACTTTGGCAGAAATATGTGTCCAAAGATTATCTGTTATTTTCACTTGATTCTTAGAATTTTATTATGAGATTAGAAGAACAGACATAGGTTTATGTGGCCCAAAATTATTGTAATTCTAAATGACTTAATCCTTGGCTTACAGTTTTCAACAACAAGGGATCCAAAGTTTGCCTTGATTTTTGTGACAAGAGTTTGTGGCAGAAGTAATTTACAGGGCTGGGGATATGGCCTAGTGGCAAGAGCGCTTGCCTCGTATACTTGAAGCCCTGGGTTCGATTCCCCAGCACCACATATACAGAAAATGGCCAGAAGCGGCGCTGTGACTCAAGTGGCAAGAGTGCTAGCCTTGAGCAAAAAGAAGCCAGGGACAGTGCTCAGGCCCTGAGTCCAAGGCCCAGGACTGGCAAAAAAAAAAAAAAGTAATTTACAGATGGAGAGATGAGATATGAGCCATGCTAGTACGTAAACAAAAATTACTCAGGGAAATGTGCTTTCTTGAAAGTTCATGACGATGGTCTCATGTGTCCTGGTTTACACCCACAAGCTGTAGGATTATGGTTGTTACTCCTTTACAACTTCGAAAATTTTGGTTTGATTCAGAGGTAAAGGTTCTGTGCCGTTTCAAAGTTCAGTGGTCATAATAAGACTGTGATGTGACTACAGAGGACTGACATCATTGAGCTCTGCTTTTCAACAGCTAAGTCTCTGGTTTTATTAAAATACTCAAGTATATTTCTGTACTTAGGAATTTTCAGTCTCACATTTTACATTTTGCTAGTATTCACTGTAAGTCACTATTTTTGTGGTACTCAGGGCCTCGCACTTTATTGTTATTATAGAGGTGATATGCTGAGGGATTATAATTACATGAGTCAGGTAATGAGTACATTTCGTTTTGTCTTCTGTTTCCTCATTCTCTCCCAGTCCCTTCTTCCTGTCTCCATCCTGGATTTGTATAGTTCACTTTCATCGATGTCCAGAGAGCTCTACTACTGTACTTTTTCATCCCTTTTTCCTCATTCTATGCCCTTCCTCCTACCCTCCTGAAGATATACATGAGAATACACCATACATAAGGTAAAGAAAGACAGACTCATCAAAAACTAAAAAACTGAAAATAAAAAAAGACTTTGTTCCCACATCTTGGAGTTCATTTCAGTATGTATATTTTATATAAATAAGAAGAGACCACCATAGGCATTGCACCTATGTTTCTTTCCTAAGAGTATATAGAATTTTTCAGCATATTTTAGATTGGTTATTTAAAAAAATAGAGTACTGTTTCTTTCCAGGCATGAGCCTGAACTGTGATGTGCCTATTTTAGGCTTTACATTGTGACTTGGACTACAGATGTGCACTACATTTATCCTTCTATTGAGTTGGAGAGTTTTGTGTGGATTTTTCTGTCAGGCTGGCATTGAACTGTGATTCTCCTATTTGTTATCTTCCCAAGTAGATAGGATTACATGCCATAGGAACCAACTGTAAATAGCAATTAAATTGTTTTTCTTTTGTATTGTTATTATAAAGGTGATATACGGGGGGGGATTATAGTTACATAAGTAGGTAATGAATATACCTCTTTTTGGACAATGTCACCCCTTCCCTCACTACCAGTTTTTCCCTCCTGTCCCCACCCACAAGTTGTATAGTTCATTTTCAGTATAGTGTCTAGTGAGTACTACTGCTGCACTTGTTTACCTTTTGTCTCTCCATTTCTGTAAATAGCAATTTTTTAGGAGTAATTTTATTTTCTTTCAGTAGAAGTTTTATTCCTGGATTTAAACAATTAAAACTTGGAATCTGACACTTAAAAATAACTGTCGAGTAATTTCAAAAGGAAATCTATGATTTTTGATATAGTACATGCTTATTATAGATTTTTCAGACATTTATAGGAAAGTACAAATCAGAAGCAAAAAAAAACCCCTTAAAATCTAGTTTGTCTTCAGTAGTCTTAAGTTTTTCTGAATGTCCTTTCAAATATATTAATGTAAGAATGTCTTGAAACCATTTTGTAACCTCAAACATGATATGTTTGAGATTTTTTTTGTTAGTAAATATAGATCTAGAACTGTACTGTATATAGCACTAGGTATACATTTTGCTGTTTAAATTGAAATTTAAGTTATCTGGGCACTGGTGGCTTATGTTTGTAATGCTACTAATTCAGGGGGGCTGAGATCTGAGGACCAACATTCAAAGCCAGCCAAGGCAGCCACATATGAGAGACTCTTTTTTTTTTTTTTGGCCAGTCCTGGGCCTTGGACTCAGGGCCTGAGCACCATCCCTGGCTTCTTCCCGCTCAAGGCTAGCACTCTGCCACCTGAGCCACAGCGCCCCTTCTGGCAGTTTTCCATATATGTGATGCTGGGGAATCGAACCAAGAGCTTCATGTGTAGGAGGCAAGCACTCTTGCCACTAGGCCATATTCCCAGCCCATGAGAGACTCTTATCACCAGTCAACTAGAAAAAAGCCAGAAGTGGAGATTGGTTCAAGTGGTAGAATGCCAGCCTTCAGCAAAAACACACTAAGCAAGGGTGTCAAGCCAGGAGTTCAAGCTCCAGTAGTAGCATACATAAAAAAGTAGAGCTGGAGGGTGTGACTCAAGTGGTAGAATGCCAGCTGAACAAGCAAGCCCTGTGGGTAGAGGCCCTAAGTTCAAATCCCAGTAATGTGAAAAAACATGAGATAAAATTGAGATTCACTGAATTTCAGTTTAAAGTTAAAACCCAGTTCATTAGTTGCACTAGCCATATTTTAAGAGCTCAATAGACATGTGGCTTAGTGGCTTTGTAGGACAGTATGATAAGTGTTACAGTTTGTAATGACTACATGACAAAAGTATTCCTAACCATACCTGTGCCTTGAATTTTACCAAGTTTTAGCCAAAAGATTATACTAACTGAAATTCAGTGCACTAATAGAATACTATGGGAGAACTTCCTCCCCCCCCACGTCCCTCCCTTCCTCTCTCTCTCTCTCTCTTTGTTTCTTTTTCTATTTCTCTCTCTCTGTCTCTGTCTCTCTCCCTCTCCCTCTCTGGCTGTGTCTCTCTTTCTCTCTTCTCTTTCTATTGATCCCAGGGCTTGGAGATAAGAGTCTCATAGAAGCCTGTGTGGTGGCTCACACCTGTAATCCTAGCTACTCAGGAAGCTTAGATCTGAGATTCATGATTTGAAGTTTGAAGCCAGTTGGGGCAGAAAAGTCCCTGTGGGACTCTTATCTCTAGTTAACCACCAGAAAACCAGAAGTGGCACTGTGGCTGAAAAGTGGTAGAGCACTAACCTTGAGCAAAGGAGCTCAGAGCTCCCAGGCCCAGAGTTCAAGTCTCAGGACGAATGACAAGAAAAAAAAGAAAAGAAAAGAAAAAGAGAGAGAGACTCATAGACTTCCCTACCTGGGGCTGACTTTGAACCACAGTCCTCAGGTCTTAGCCTCCTGAGTAGCTAGGATTACAGATGTGAGCCACCAGTGCCCAGCTGACTTATTTTTCTTAGTTAACAGAAGTATTCTTTTAAGTTTTTATCTACCTCAGAGCTGGAAAATAGCATCTTGTTTTAATTTAAAGGTACTTCAAATGCATATTTGACTTTTCTAGGTAACTTAATTTTTATAACTGGTGACTCCTAGTGACATGTAAGGAGGAGAAAAATATACTAATATGTTTAATGACGTTGATTATAAAGCAGTAAAAATTTTACCTCATTTTTTCCTATAGTTCATTTTAAGACAAGGCTTGAGTTGAGGCTATAGCTTATTAGTACAAGTACTTAGTGTATACAAGGCCTGTGAGTTTGATCCTTAGTACGAGGAGGGGAAAAGGAGATAAAGGCCGAGACTGTGGCCTAATGTTGTAATTTGACTTCTCCCACAGGTCATTCAACAGGCATTGCATCGCCCCCCCAGTTCAGCTGCTCAGTACCTGCAGCAGATGTATGCGGCTCAGCAACAGCACTTGATGCTACACACTGCAGCCCTTCAGCAGCAGCATCTGAGCAGCTCCCAGCTCCAGAGCCTTGCTGCTGTGCAGGTGAGACTGATAGACCCATAACTGATGAGGATGAAGTGTATATTCTTGTCACTCAATTGTGAAAAATAAGTACACTGGGTGTTTCAGAGTTCTCAGATATTCCGTGATTATTTTTCCTGAAGAAACTATGTTAATAGGCTGACAAACATTGCGGGGGTGGGGGGGACAGGGGGGATAGGTAGCTTTTTGTCTCACTGATTTTTATCCATATTGGACAAATACTGAGTTAAAGGCATGATTTTGTGTTCAAAATTCTAGGCATAAAAATGAGTACTTAGTGGTATATGAATTATATTTGCTTGATCTAAAAGGAAGTTGTTTTATATTCATTAAACAATATTGAACAGTTATAAAACAGTAAGGGGCAAACGAAGTAGAGATACTTCTTGCTGCATCTCCCGCTGTTTCCCATTCTTCAGAGATAGTCATTGTAATAGTTTGTGTGTGTCTGTCCAGAAATTTTGTTTAAAATACATATATTCACAGTTCCAAAATCCCGTCATCATTCCTACTAATAACTCAGTCATTTTCTGATTAAATGTTTACTTTTAAAAAAAGATTTTTCTATGACTATTGCATTATTTAAATGAAACCATGAAATTCAATTCTAAATCTCCTCATGATAGGAGGATCTCAGTTAACTGAACCTGAGAAAAAGGTTTATTTCCATTATGAACAGATACTAGCTGTTGCTTCTTGTCAGTAGTAGTATAATTTTAAATGAGATTGTGTTTATAATGTGAACCAGCAAACTGGAACCCACAGACTCTTGGTACAGCTTCAGGTTCTTTTTCTTTCTTTTCTCCCCCAGCTTCTTTTTCATAATGTTCTAGTGATGGTTCAGTTTCAAAGATTAGAGAGCTGAAGAGCAAAAGTGACAGTGAATGTAGCTCATAAAATAAGATTAGCTGTTGGTCTTAATTTTACTATTTAGCTGTTTCTCTCTTTTTTTCATTTGATCGCCGAAGGCTAAGCCATTTTGACCATAAAATTTATTTCATGCATATACTTTTTGACTTTTGTTGTCGTTTTGTATTATGCTGGTGAAAGTTGGTGGTTTTTTTTCTTTTCTTTTTTTGGTTTTGGGACTTGAACTCAGGGCCTGGGTGCTGTCCCTGAGCTCTTTTGCTCAAGGTTAGCGGTCTACCACTTTGAGCCACAGATCCACTTCTGGTTTTTGAGTGGTTAATAGAAATAAGAGTCTCACAGGGACTTTTCTACCCAGACTGGCTTCAAACCACCATCCTTAGATCTCAGCTTCCTGAGTAGCTAGGCCTGAGCCACTGATGTCTTAACTCCAGAAAGCTTTTAACTTTACACTTTTTATATTACAATGGTCTTACTGTTTTAGGCAAGTTTGTCCAGTGGAAGACCACCTACATCCCCTACAGGAAGTGTCACACAACAGTCAAGTATGTCCCAGACATCTGTAAGTACCCTAAATTTTTTTCCTGTATTAAAACATTTTAATTATAGTTTTCTAAAAGTAACTGTTGTGTTTACTTATTTTCTACCATTTTTATTAGCATCAATTAGTTGTACAAGGACATTTCTTTTTGACATACCCATATATGTATACAATGTACCATGATCAGACTTACCCCCTCTATCATTTCCCACCTTCCTCTTCCCATTCTTAGACAAAACTCAGCACACCTCATTGTTTCATTTTTACACACGTTCCTAAAATATTTTGGCTGTCTTCACTGTCCTTCCCCCTCTCACAAACCTTCCCCCTTCCACTAGTTCCCTCAATCCAGGATAGGACCTGTTTTACATTCTTGTCATTTTAAGTTCTTGTTTTTCATGAAGCTGTTTAGTAGAAATGTTGTATACTATCTTAGTAATCAATGCGTAAAAAAATCAGAAGGATATGGTTCATGAATTGAGAGCTACTGCTAAACTTTTTAGAAATCTGACATGTTTTTGTGTGTGCTGGTACTGGGGCTTGAACTTGAACTTTGGTTTGGGCATTGTCCTTTAATTTTTTTTCTTTTGCTTAAGGCTTGGTGGTCTACCACTTGAGCCACAGCTCAACTTCTGGCTTTTTGATGATTAATTGGAGATAAGAGTCTCATGGAATTTCCAGCCTGTGCTAGCCTCAAACAGAAATCCTCAGATCTCAATCTCCTGAGTAGCTAGCATCCTCAGATCTTAGCCCCTCTGGGTAGCTAGGATTATAGATATGAGCCACTAGTGCCTAGCATGAAAACTTGTTTCTTTTTTTTGGGGGGGGGTGGGTTGGTGTAGGTTGTGGGGATTGAATTCTGGGCCCGGGAGCTGTCCCTGAGATCTTCAGCTCAAGGCTAGAACTCTACCACTTGAGTCACAGTGCCACTTCCAGTTTTCTGGTTGTTAATGGAGATAAGAGTCTTATGGGGAGTTCCTGCTAAAGTAGACTTGTTTTTTTGCAGTTGTGGGACTCGAACTCAGGGCCTGGGTGTTGTCCCTGAGCCTTTTTGTGCTCTAGCACTTGAGCCACTATGCCATTTCTGAAAATTTGTTTCCTTAAAAACCTCTTTGTGTTATTTTTTTCTTTATGTTATTTTTTAAACATCTTTACCATTGATCGTGATCAGCTGTTATGTGATTCTAAATTATTTGTTTTTATAGTGTACTAAAACCCCGAAATATATGACTCAGATATTGGCCATGCATGTACTGTGATACATTAAAGTATGTCTTTGGAAGACATCTAAGCAGTTCTAGTTTTGTGTAGATCATATTTTAGAAATTATATTTTTTAGCAAAAGAGTTTGAAAAGAAACATGTTTTTTTGGCCAGTCCTGGGCCTTGGACTCAGGGCCTGAGCACTGTCCCTGGCTTCTTTTTGCTCAAGGCTAGCACTCTGCCACTTGAGCCACAGCGCCGCTTCTGGCCGTTCTCTGTATATGTGGTGCTGGGGAATCGAACCTAGGGCCTCGTGTATCCGAAGCAGGCACTCTTGCCACTAGGCTATATCCCCAGCCCCAAGAAACATGTTTTTTTAGCTTACCTATGTAATTGAGGCCAAATTTGCTAGTTTTTATTAAGATATCATAATGGATTTTGAGAAGTGAAACAAAGCTATTTTGCTATAGCATACATATGCCCTGGGAAATTGTATAAAATTTCTTGAATAAAAGAAGTTTTTAGGTAATGCTAAAATGGGTTTAACTTTTTATTTTGGTAATTTCAAGTTACAACAGTAATAAATAAGTCTTATTTAACATCTATTCAGTCATATATTGTTAAATTTTCTGCATTATTTTTTCTGAACCATTTGAGTTAGTTGAGACATGCTCCTAAATACTTTGGTATGTGTTATGTATTTCTAGGAAGGTTATTCTTGTTTAAAAATTATTATTGTTATTAAGTAGTTGTACAAAGGGGTTACAATTCTCCAAGTGAGATTATGAGTACAATGCTCTTAGTGAATGTCATCTCTTCCTTTTTTTCTGCCCCATGTCCCTTCCCATCCCTGCCCTTAAAGAAGGTTATTCTTCTGTGAAACCATAATTATTACACTCTAGAAATGTAACTGATAAATGTAGTTCATATTAAAATTCCATCAGTTTCTCACTTTTCTCTAGTGTAACTAAAGATAGTTCTTCATTATTGGAAGGCATCTTGGCATTATAGGATGCAGCATCCCTGCTTTTTACTCAATAGATACCAGCAGTATGCTCTGATCCCCTTTAGTACTCAGTATGACAACCAAAAACTTCTTGGGGGTGAAGTCAGGTCAGGCGAGGTGGAGGGCAGGGGAGCAAACTACTCAATTGAAAACCATTGAGTTTACCTAATCCTGATAATGTCCATTCTTCATCTTCTTTCTGGATTTAGGATGGTATTACTTTGATTTTTGTAAAATTGATTCTAATGGAATGTGGTTTGTAGGCTTTTAGGAATTGAATATGATCTACTGTAGTTCTTTAGTTAAAGGTTTGGTCTTTGCTAAGTATATTCTGTGATTACTATATAGTTATTTTTCTGGATATTAGTCTAATTTCTTTTTTTCCTCCAGTCGTGGGCTTTGAACTCTGGGCCTGGGCAATGTCCCTGAGATCTTCAGCTCAAGGCTAATGCTCTACCACTTTGAGTCACAGCGCCACTTCGGTTTTCTTTTGGTTAATTGAAGATAAGAGTCTCACAGACTTTCCAGCCTGGGCTAGCTTTGAACCTTGACCCTCAAATCTCAGCCTCTTAAATAGCTACTATTACAGACATGAGCTACTGGCTCCTGTATAGTCTTGCTTTTTTAAGTAAAAATTTCTTTTTGAGTATGAAAGTATTTTGGAATATGAATGGCATTTGTTAAAAATGATTTATAAACCAACAAAATAGAAAATATTTATGATCCTAGAATGTTAAGTGGAAGGAAATGAAATTTTTTTTTTTTTTGGCCAGTCCTGAGGCTTGGACTCAGGGCCTGAGCACCGTCCCTGGCTTCTTTTTGCTCAAGGCTAGCACTCTGCCACTTGAGCCACAGCGCCACTTCTGGCCATTTTCTGTATATGTGGTGCTGGGGAATTGAACCCAGGGCCTCATGTATACGAGGCAAGTTCTCTTGCCACTAGGCCATATCCCCAGCCCCAAGGAAACGAAATTTAAGCAATGCAATCTAGCTCTAGGCATAGATACTACACTTAGATTTATTGATGTCTATATGCTTAAAATAGTTGTAGTTAGGAAAGGAGTGATACATTATGGTGTATATGGACATGTCAGAAATGAAATCTTGTATAACTGATGACAGTAGAGATGTGAAGAGAAATAAATATATAAAAAAGGAAATTACAGTGATAATTAAGAAAAAGAAAGGAGTAGTAAGCATTTTGTGAGTTAGACAAAGACTTTTAATTGTTAGTGTTGGTTCTGAAGCTTGAACTCTGGGCCTGGGCACTGTCCCTGAGCTCTTTGGCTCAAGGTTAGTCCTTTACCACATTGGGACTTTGGGTCACAGCACCACTTCTGGTTTTCTGGTTATTAATTGGAGATAAGAATTTCATGGATTTTACTGCCTGGGTTAGCTTTAAACCTTGATCTTCAGCTCTCAACCTCTTGTTTAGCTAGGATTACAGGTGTGAATCACAAGCGTCTGGTTTTAGACAAAGTCTTTATTCTGTGAAATACTGGTAATATATAATTAAGTGGTTTTAAATGCTGTCTTTTATGTAATTAGAGGGTATTCTTTTTTTTTTTTTAATGTGTGCATGTACTGATCATAGGGCTTGAACAAGGCCTAGGTGCTGTCCCTGAGCTCTTTTGCTCAAGAGCACTGTAAAAAGGGCATCCTGTTAACTTGTTTTCTTGTATGATTTCACATGTGTGACATTCACAGAAATTGCAATTAGAAAGAGTGTGCTTTTTTTTTTTATGCCATTGCTAATGTCTTGTACCTGAAGTGTGCCAGATCTTGTGAATGGTTGGTTAGGGAAAATAAATATGAATGTGAGACAGTGTAATGTGAGGAACAATGCTGTTTTTGTTTATTTACCATTGCAGATAGCTGTTCCTTAAATGAACTGACTAGCATTGTATTATAATGGTCATAGTAGCTTAGTAAATTTAGGCCAGGGCTGGGAATATGGCCTAGTGGTAAAGTGCTCGTCTTGTAAATTTAGGCCAATATCCAAAAGAGAGATAATGAACTACTAGATAGTAGTCTTAATTTTAGAGTTTTGGTTATTTTGAGGTAGGTTCCAGATTACAGTGAAGGAAGGTGGAAGGGTTCAGCATGCATAAAGAAAATGGGCCTTAAGAGACTATCAGGTAACCAGCTAGATAGAGAAGGGTTTAGAGTAGAGGGGAAACCTCAGTGGGAGAAAGGACTGTTATGTGAAAACGGGGCTAAAAAAATCATTTGTACATCCTGAGGTAAAACTATGTATGTTTTTTGGAAAGTGGACTTAATTGTGTGTATAGGTAACACTAGCAGGTACCAACAATCCTCTTTTCCTATGTTGAAACAGAAATATTTTAGATATTAGATCTAATGGTGGTGATTTTATGTTTGCTTGGCTCTAAAATTAATAGGACTGAGCTCTCAGGTGGGTGTCTTCTGCACTTCAATGGAATAAGGCTAAGATTTAGTTTAATAAAATTAAATATAAGCCTTAAAAAAAGAACACAAATTTATAGAAGTGGCTCTGTGGCTGAAAGTGGTAGAACACTAGCTTTGAGTGAAAAAGCTCAGGGACAGTGCCGTGACCAAAAAAAAAAAAAAAAAAAGTGAATTAAAAAAACAAAACACAAAATCTGGGCTGGGAATGTGGCTTAGTGGTAGAGTGCTTGCCTAGCATTCATGAAGCCCTGGGTTTGATTCCTCCCAACCACATAAACAGAAAAAAGCCAGAGGTGGTGCTGTGGCTCAAAGTGGTAGAGTGCTAGCTTTAAGCAAAAGAAGCTCAGGGACAGTGCCCAGATGCTGAATTCAAGCCAAAGACTGGCAAAAACAAAATTAAAAACCAAAAAAACAAAATTTACATGAACGAAATGGGAGAAAATATATTTGCACCATTTGTGTCATATAGCTTATATTTTTAGTTTTATTTGTGTCAGTTATGTAAATATGTTTTGTTTTAACATTTCAGTTTGTGGATGCAGTACACAGTGCATCTTGATCAGAGTTACTTCTTCCATCCTCTTTCTTTCCCCTCCCCCTTCTCAGACTAGTCTTAAGTTTCCTTGTTCTTTTTCAAACATGTACATAGATTGTTATGACCATATGCACTCTCCTTCTGCCTGCCTCCCACTACTCAGCAGTTTAGGCATGTTTCAGCTTCCTAATATTTCTTCTGTTATACTGCCTGTTAATTGTTCCAAGTGATTTTTCCATGGTACCTCATACCTATGTGTATACCATGTTTTAGTCAGGTTGAACATAAACATATATGATCCTATATATGCTTACATATATATGTATTTTGTGTCTAATATCCACATATGAGAAAGAACATACAAGTACCATGTTTTGGCGAGGTTGATGTCATATGTGTATGTGATCCTGTATATATTTACATAGACATTTATATTTTGTGCCTAATGTCTACATATGAGAGAGAATGTGAAACCTTCTGGGACTGGCTTTTTACTTTGCTTTAATTTGATGTTCTCGATGTCTATCTGTTTTTCTTTTGCAAATGACTTAATTTCCTTTATGGCTGAGTAATAAATATCCCATTGTAGATGTACACCACATTTTCTTCATTCATTGTTTGTAGGGCATCTGGTTTGTTTTCATAGCCTGATTATTGTGAATAGTGCTGTAGTAAATACAAGTGTTTCTGTTGTATTCTCATTTTCATTCCTTTTGCTAAATGCTCAAGAGCGATATTGCTAGATTTTAGTGTAGTTTGATTTTTAGTTTTTTGGGGAAACTTCCATACTGATTTTCATAGTATTTGTATTAATTTACATTCTCACCAGTCTTTTATACACTAGCATTTATTTTTGTTTGTGTTCTTCGTGATAGCCATACAGACTAGAGTGAGATGGATTCTTAGTGTTGTTTTGATTCCCATTTCCTTTATGGTTAGGGATATTAAGCAATTCTTCATGTGTTTTTTAAAATTTATTATTATAAAGGTGATATACAGAGGGGTTATAGTTACATAAGTGAGCTATAGAGTACATTTCTTTTTGGACCCCCATGTGTTTGGACCCCTCATTTATATTTCCTTTGAGAAATACCTATTTATTTTATCTGCCCATTTATTAATTGGGTTATGGGTTCTTTGGGAGTTTAGAATTTTGAGCTCCCTGTATATTGTGGTAATTAATCTCTGCTAGAGGTATAACTGGCAAAGGCTTTCTCCCCCATTCTGTATGTTGGCTGTCTTTTCAGCCTAGTGACTATATCCTTGGCTGTGCCGAAGCTTTTTAGCTTAATGCAATACTATTTGTCATTCATTCATCGTATTTGCTGAGTTACTGGCATTCTATTCAGCAAGTTCCTGCCTGTGCCAATAAGTTGTGTGTTTTCCATATTCTTTCCTGTAGTAGTTTCAAAGTTTCAGTTCTTACATTAAAATCCTTGATCCATTTTTGAGTTGATATTAGTACAGGATGAAAGGTAGGAATCTAGTTTGTCTTCATTTGGCTATCTAGTTTTCTCAGCACCATTTGCTGAGGAGGGTATCCTTTCTCCAGTGTACATTTTGGGCACTTTTGTTAAACATTAGATGGCTGTAGATGGCATGGGTTAATATCTGTTCCAATACTGTGTTTTTGTTATCACTGTGGCTTACATAGTATAATATGAAGTCAGTTATTAAGATATATCTAGCATTGCATTGCTTTGGCTGTTCTGGGTCTTTTGTGACTCCATGTAACTTTTAGGATTGATATTTTTTTTGTCTGTGAAGAATGACTGAGATTTTGTTGGTTTTTCAGATGTGGAATAAAAACATTTAGAGAATACGCTTTGGTGACAGACTTGGGATTATTTTGTTTTGTTTTATTTTTTGGTGATTTCCAGAAATAATAATGCTCATGAGGAGAGAACTTGCAGGTATAGGTCTCAGGGAGTGACTTCCTTTGTGCGTTACACAAGAAAACAGATTCTTTTTTAGTCATGGGGCTTGAACTCTTGTTTTTCCTACAGTTTGACATAAGTTACTTCAAAAAATTTTTTAAACTTTATTTTATTGTTAAGGTGATATACAGAGAGGTTACAGTTACAGAAGTAAGGTAATGAGTGTATTTCTTGTCGAATATTGTTACCCCCTCCTTTGTTTTTTCTCCCACTTTCCCTCCTCCTGAGTCCCCCTGGGAAAAATTTTTTCGAACTCAGGGCTTCTTGCTTACTTACTTGGCTGGTGCTCTGCCACTTGAGCCATGCCTCTGGCCCTGCTTTTTGATGATTATTTTAAAGATGGAGTCTAGTGGATTTTCTGCTCAAGCTAGTCTTTCCTACCTCTGGATCTCATCCTCCTGAGAAGCTAGGATTACAGTCATGAGCCACTAGCACCTTCCTAGCAATTTTAAACTTTGGCATAGTGTTTATAGTTTAGTTTCAGGATTTTTCCATTTTTTTGGCAAATAACAATTGTATTGCTTCTGATCTGAGAGTTTGTTACAACTTTATTCTAGTTATATGTTTTCTGTATGTTTTTATATGTAAATGCTTATCTGTATTATAATTTTTGTTCACTTTATAAATTCCCAAAATGTGAGAAGAGGACAAAAATTGTTGATTAGAATATTTGAAGTCATTATATTTAATATTAATAAAATGTTAGCTCTAGTTTTTGGGTAGTAGTAGAAATAACATAGTTAAGTTATTGGAAATTTTACTGAAATATTGTGGATATCCTTAAAAATTGTCCTGCTTACTAACCTGTCCATGGAATTGTTTTCTTATATGCAAATAATTGCCCAAAGTGAGATCTGTCAAAACTAAAGAGGCTCCCTCTGGGGTTCCTATACCATTGATTGACTAACTGAATCTTGGTGAAATTCAGTATCTTGGAGGCAAGAAATGGAAGCCTATGACTTGATATGTTTTCTTCCTTAGATCAACCTCTCCACTTCTCCTACTCCTGCACAGTTAATAAGCCGTTCCCAGGCTTCCAGTTCTACCAGCGGCAGTATTACCCAACAGACTATGTTACTAGGGAGTACCTCTCCTACCCTAACTGCAAGCCAAGCTCAAATGTATCTCCGAGCTCAAATGGTAAGACATGAGCACCAAAGGGTTTTAGTGTCTAAGGACTTGAGAGATCAAAACGTTTCTAGGCTTAGTATAATGAGGCATTTTTAGTATTTGAGAAATGGTTAACAATTTTTTTGTGTGTGTTGTATCCTTAGCTTTTAATTCAGTTTATAAACACCACAGAAAAATCTACTTTGAATTATTTCTTCTTGGTAACATACTAATGGTCAGTCATGGGAAGCTAACAAAATCTGTAATGATTATTTTGTAGTACTAAGTTTTGTCTTTTTCAGAATTTTTTTCATATTAATATTTCTGAAATTGAAGTGAGTTGATTTGTTTTTATAGTTATAATTGTAGTACTTACATTATACTGCATACACTGTATACTTCTGACACCTTAGATTTAATTAAACTGTAAGAAATATTAATAACTTAATCACTAGCTGTAAGTAAGAATTTATACCCTGGAACCTTATAATACCTGGATTGCAGTTCCTGATAATTAACCAAATGATTTTTTGCCTTGGTTACTTTTGGTTGCATACTGATTTCCTAATTTAATTGTTTGGCATCTTTAAGGAATATAGAAATTGGTTGACATTTATTTTTTCAGAAATTAGACAAAAGCTTTGGCTGGCTCTAATGTGTATTCTTTTTCTCCCCCCCCATTCAACTGTTTATATATGTCTAGATTCCCAATTCTTACTCTAAAATTGGAAAGTTAGTTTTCACTCATATTTCTAACAGAAAATAATGATATCACTCATCTTAGAGATTGTTCAATAGACATTGCCATTATTTCTAAATTTTTTTGTTCTCATAACATCTTTAATAATGTTCTTTAAAATTAGGTTGGAAATATAATTAAAAATAATCTAGGCATCTGTGGCTCATGCATATAAATCCTAGCTACTCAGAAGGATGAGATCTGAGGATCGTGGTTCAAACCAGCCCAGGCAAGAAAGTCTGTGAGACTCCTCATCTCCAATAAACTACTCCAAAGAAAGTCAGAAGTATGGCTCAAGTGGTAGAGGGCAAGCCTTAAGCAAAAGAGCTCAGGGAAGCTGTGCCCATGCCTAGGCCCTGAGTTCAAGTCCCTGGATCTGCACAAAATAATGTAATTAGGTTGAACCATTTGGAATGGTTTTTATCAGATTAGGTTGAATATATGTTCAGTAAAATAATAAAGAACTAAATATCTCTTTAAGGGGAGAAAGGGAGTTGGGGGATAAGGGAAGGTAATGGGATGGCGAATATGATCAGAGATTTTATAGGTGTGAGTAGATGAAATGTCAGTGAAACCCATTATTATGTATTTAAAATTTGTATTTACGACATATTAACACAAAATTTAAGCTTAAAAGATCCATTAGTTGGTCATTTTAGCTTAAAAAACGGTGAGGAACTGAATACTTCTTGAAGTAGTTTTAAAATGGGGCACTTAGACATTCTTTGAAATAACTGCCATAATTTATTAAGTTGAATTCAGTAGATTAGAAATAAATAGAGTTTGTTTAATATTAAATTTGAAGAAACAATGGCACATAAACAAATTGTGTATTTTCTTCTTTTCTATTTTATCATAAAATTTAGAATGAATATTTCTTCATAAAATTGAAATCACCCTAGGCTTATCTGAGTGAAACATTGTAGTTTTATGTGTAGCACACTTATTCTTGTAAAGAGAACAGAGGATTTTTGTAGTGTTTCTTTGTTTCCTACTGAAATTAAATTTGTGCCCCAAATAGTAATGGTAGTTTTCTATTTTAGGAACCCTGAGAACAAATTTGAGCTGAGAAAAATTTAAGTATAATAGTTTATTTGGAACAAAATATGGTTTGAGTATATCATATCAACAAAATATATTTTCTTCTTTGAGTACTGATTTATTTTTCCTACTGATCAGGATCATAAGCTGATTCAAAGCTGTTTTGAGTTTTTTTTTTGTTTTTTGAGTTTTCTACTATCAGAAACTTCTATTTGTCATGTGAAACCTTTTGCTTAGAGGATAGTCCTAAATTGCTTTGTCCTGTCACAAATTTCAGTCTCTTGCCTGCTATACATTGTGTGTGGGACATGTTCTTTTGCCTTAGGGTATTTTTTGGTTTTCTGTCTGTACAGCTGATTTTCACACCCGCTACCACTGTGGCTGCTGTACAGTCTGACATTCCTGTTGTCTCGTCGTCATCGTCATCTTCCTGTCAGTCTACAGCTACTCAGGTGAGCTTGTCTGGCTTCATAATGTGGTACTTGAAGTATGGATCTTCAGGTTAAAGATAAGCATTATAGCAGAGGCACTGGTGGCTCATGCCTGTAATCCTAGCTACTCAGGTGGTTGAGATCCAAGGATCAGGGTTCAAAGCTAACCTGGGCAGACATTGAGATATCCTTACCTACAGCTAGCCAGCAAAAATCTGGGAATGGAGGTGTGGCTTAAATAGTTGAATGCTAGCCTTGAGAGAAAAAAACTACATGAGGTCCTCAGTTCAAGTTCAATACTGGCACACACAGAAAAGATAAACATTGAATTTGTGTTTCAGCTGCTGTACTTCCAGAGCTCTTTGTCATGCATTTCAGATTGAAATTATAAAAATTAGGGATGAAATGATATTTATTAAAAGTAAAAAATGTTCTTTAAAAGACATTACAAAATGAAAAATCAGGGCATGGGAATATGGCCTAGTGACAAGAGTGCTTGCCTCATATACATGAAGCCCTGGGTTTGAATCCCCAGCACCACATACATAGAAAATGGCCAGAAGTGGTGCTGTGGCTCAAGTGGCAGGGTGCTAGCCTTGAGCAAAAAGAAGCCAGGGACAGTGCTCAGGCCCTGAGTCCAAGGCCCAGAACTGGCCAAAAAAAAAAAAAAAAAAAATCAACAAAATGAAAAAGCAAGCCACAGTAACCACAGTCCTTGTATCTGATGAAGACTGTACCCAGAAAATACAAACTATTCTTGCAACTTACTAATAAGATCATAAGCAGTTGAATTGAAAAATGGACAAAAGATTTAAAGCGCCATATCTCCCCCAAAACAAACGGCCAATAGGTACCTGAAACTGTCTTTAACTTTATAAACACAAACCAAAACCACGAACATCATCATGTCACTAGAATGGCAAGAATGAGGAAGACTGATAGTATTTCATGTTACTGAAGGTGTAGCATGATCAGATTCTGTCATTTTTGATGAGGGAGTAAAATGGTACAACCTCTTTGGGAAGCAGTTCTTATAAAGTTAAATATTTAACATTTCACCCAGCAAATCCTAATGTTTATACTTAAAGATGTGAAAGCATATAACCATGTAAAGATAGATTAAAATGTTTGTAGCAGCTTAGTTCTGAATAGCCCTAACATGGAAACAATTAATTGTCCTTTATATGCTAATGGATAAACAGATTATGGTAATTCACACAATAGAGTACTACTTAGAAATAAAAAGGAACAAACTAATGATGCACCTCAAAACCATTATGCTAAGCAAAATGAGCTAGAGATAAAGTGCATTTTCTCATGTATATGAGATCCTGGAAAAGACAAAACAATCTGTAGTTAAAAAAAATCAGATTAATGATACCTGAGGCACAATGTTTTTCGGGAAAGTGGGTGGGATAATGGATTGGATTTCAGGAGTTAGCTCTGTGTGTGTGTGTGTGTGTGTGTGTGTGTGTGTGTGTGTAAGTATGGGTGGGTGGTGGGGCTTGAACTCAGAGCGTGGGCATTGTGCCTTAGCTTTTGTGTTAATGGCTAGCACACTACCACTTTGAGCCACAACTCTATTCCCAGTTTTCTCATGGTTAAATGGAGATAAGAGTCTCACAGACTTTCCTGCCCAGGCTGGCTTTGAACTGCAATTCTTTTATCTTAACCTCCTGAGTAGCTAGGATTACAGGTGTGAGTTACCAGTGCCTGTTGTTAGAGATAGCTTTAAGGAAGAACGGCATTAGTACTAGAGGATCCTGCCCCTTAAAGAATGATGAGTGGAACACTGTGGCAGGAATTATGGGTAGGAGCTGTGAAAAGTGGGTCTCAGTGTGATTTAAACATAGGTTATGGAGGACTTTGAGTGGTAGCCTGTAAAATAAATATTTTTGCTCAAGGCCTGTGCTCTACTACTAGTCATACCTCTATTTCCATGAAAAGTAAATATTCTAATACATTTTGTTTTCCATACCTATAAAAAATAAATATTTTAGTACATTTTATTTTTGTACTAAAATTTAGTAATACAATGGCTAGTAGTCGGTTATGTTGACATTGATATGACATAGTTGAAAAAAATTAGAGAAAGTGCCTCACATGGAATTTCTTTCAGTATCTGAGTTAGTCACTGTGATTAAAAACCTGAGAAACAACTTGAAAGGTAGAAAATTTTAATTAGGATGATAGTTTCAGAAGCTTTAGCCTGTGGTTGGCAGGCTCTGTGGAGTGTGAGCCCTGGGGAGTGAGCACATCATGGCAAGGAGTATGTGGTGAAGTGGGATGGCGACATCTCACGGCACAGGAGTCAAGAGTGAAAGAAGGAGGGACTAGGCTTGAAATACTCCTCAAGGACACCCCTCCCCCACTTTTCCTCCAGTCATACCCTATAGTGCACACAGTTCTACCCCTTTCATTAGTCCATTCAGTTTTTGGAACCATTAGTGAATTAAATCATTGGCAGAGGCAGAGCCTTCATGATTCAATCCTTTTCTCTAAACTTCACCCCTGAACACTTGCTTGTTTGGGGGACTAAGCCTTCAGTATATGAACCTTTTGGGGAAACACTTTATACAAACCCTTCACATTTTACTCCTGGCTCCCAGAAGGTCCCTCATCTCATGATGCAAAATGTATTCAGTCCATTTCAAGGGCCTTCACATTCTCAAGAGTTAAAATATTGTTCAAAAGTACAAGTTCAGAGTCCCTTCTGAATTTCAAGGCAAATCTTGGCTGTGAGACCTTGTAAAGCCAGAAAGAAAATTGCATATTTCCAACCTACAATGATACGGAATAAACATACTGTGCCAATAGGGAAGAATAAGAACATAGAAAGAAATGGGACCAAAAGAAGCCCAGAAAGGCCTGTAACTCCATAAGCAACATCTGGGATATGGAATATAGACCCCAGAGGGCTTGGGCAGCTCTGCCCTAAAGCCTTGCCATTTGCAGCCCACATGGCTTCTCTTTAAGGTTGGCTTCCTTTGCTGTTTGTGGCTTTCCTTGGCAAATAGTCCTAATTCCTAGCATCTCTAACTTTCTAGGACTCCAGTCCAGTTTTGGGTTCACTTTCTCAGCTTCATGCATTAGAGGCTGCCTGCAGGAAACCTATCTCTGCCACACATTGTTTGGCTGCCTAGGCTTCGCTTTAAAATCTGGATGGCCATGGAAAGTGGAAGCCTTCCTAACCTGGTGTATGCCTATAGAAGCAGCATCATGGAAATGACACCACAGTTGGCTGCAAGCTCAAGTGGTAGTTTGGCTGCCTTGAACATGGCTGTAGTGGCCTCTGAGTACCTGGACTACTAAAGGAAGGAAAGCACTTTCCTAGGCAGTCCTGTGTAGGCAGAGTCCCCTTGCAGTGTGCGATCTTCTCAAGAGAAAGTCTTTGAAAAGAGTTTGCACTTTACACCCTTGGCCATGCCAGGGTGCCGTCTCATGATTCCTAAGTTATTCTCGAGGCATATTTCCTATATTCCCAGTGCAAATTCCTTGACATCTTTTTGATTATACTAATCTCTTTTACAGCAACATCTTCCTTGTCCACAGCTTTAAACACAATCAATTTCTGGCCAAGCTGCAAGTTTTATTTTTTATTTTTATTTTTATTTTTATTTTTATTTTTGCCAGTCCTGGGCTTGGACTCAGGGCCTCAGCACTGTCCCTGGCTTCTTTTTTGCTCAAGGCTAGCACTCTGCCACTTGAGCCGCAGCGTCACTTCTGGCCATTTTCTGTATATGTGGTGCTGGGGAATCCAACCGAGGGCTTCATGTATACGAGGCAAGCGCTCTTGCCACTAGGCCATATCCCCAGCCCTAGCTACAAGTTTTATACCTATTCCTACTCCGCTCTTTACTCCCAAGTCTCTCTGTAACTGATTAAAACCTGCTGGCAATATCCATGTCCTAGCATGAATGCTGAGCTGCCTGTGAGATTTCCTCTGCCAGATTATCATGTTTAAAGTCAGTCTCCCACAAAGTCTCAGACATGGACAAAATGTAGACACGTTCTTTGCCACAGTATGATGTGCATACCCTGTAGTCTGACACCTAATAGAATCCTTTTTATTTTTTTTCTATCTGAAATTTCATGAGTCTATGAAGTTTGCTCCCGTTCATATCAACATTCTTATTTTCTAAGCTCTCTCCACAATCACTCATTAAGCTCTGCTTATAGCATTCTAGGGTTCTCTAACCTGTATACCTAAATTTCCAGTTTCCTAATGTAAGTCTTACAAAGGCTTAAAAACCACAGATAGGCTGGGTGCTGGTGGCTCACACTTGTAATCCTAGCTACTCAAGAGTTTGAGATCTGAGGATCACCATTTGAAGCCAGCCCAGGCAGGAAAGTTAACCACAGAAAACTGAAAATGAAACTGTGGCCAAGTGGTTGAGTGCTAGCCTTGAGCACAAAAGCTCAGGGACAGTCCCCAGGCCTAGCATTCAAGGCCCATGAACACTCTTCCCCCTCCCCCCCAAAAAACCCCCACAAAACCCAAAAGCAAAAAAGAAAAATATTTAGTCACAGTAATGATCTCTCTTCTCTGGTATTTATTTTCTGTTATTAGTTAGTTCTTTTTTAGTCACTGTGACAAGTACCCGAGTGAAACAGTTTAAGAGGAGGAATAAATTAGTTTGGCTCATAGTTTTAGAGATTTAATGGTGGGCTGGATCTTGATTCTGGACTAGGGTGAGGCAGTGTATTAGGGTAAGAAGGATGTGGTGGGGTAGAGTCTCTCTCTTCATGGCAGAAGGAAGCAGAGTATCAGAGGAAGGGATTAGAGTTCCAGAGCACCCCTCAAAAACATGCCCCCATGATTCATTTATTCCATCCGTGCCTCACCTTCCATAGAAGTCCTACCACATCCCAATAGTCTATTCAAACTTTAGATCTAGCAATGAAATGAGACCATTGAAGATAGAGCATTCATGATCTAAACACTTCTTCACCAAGTATCAAGCCTTCAATGCACAAGCATTTTAGGCTGACATTTTATATCAAAACTGGTTAATACTTCAGTTTGCCTGATAAGAATATTTACTTAGTACTTTCTTTTGACTGAGCACTGCTTTTGACAGTGGATTGGGACCGTATAGGCTTTGAGCATCAGCCAGTAATGTAGAGAGAACATAAATGAAACTGAAGAACTTTTATAAAGCACTTAGTCACTTTAGAGTCTCATTTATTTGACTTTCTCTCCCAGGGTCACAAAATCTAGCACAAAAATCTATTTGATGTCAATTCTAGATAGGCAAGAAGTGAAAGGCAACTTTTGGTGAGGAATTTTTTTTTTCTTTAATGTTTAGAAATGTTAGGAATCTTGGTTGAGAGTTTGGGATAATTCTTGTAATTTTCTACTTGTAGAATATTTAGAGTAACCTCAGTTATAGACAGGACTAAGATACAAACTCATTTCAGGGCTATTCACTAACCCTTTTATTTCATGAAAGTTCTTAAAGGGAATAAGTGTTCAGTAACAACAGAATTTTGAAAGTTTTCTGAAAATGCTTTTTAAAAATACAGCAAGGTTAGTGTTCTCATCTCTATAGTTAGAGCTGGTCACATTTAATGTGCATATTGCAGCATACTTACTTCATATTCATAATTATCTGTATCTGTCCTTTCTTTCATTTATCTCTTCTGCTTTCTTTTCCCTCTGGCTTTGTCTCTCTCTTCCTCTCCCTCTCTTCTTTTTCTCTACATACATTCATTCATTCTGTTTCACTTAGTTCTAAATGATTCATCTTTCCTTCTCTCTTTTCTCCTTTCCCATTTCTTCTTCCTTTGCCACTATCCTATCCCTATCCCCTGCATTTACAGAAAAAGGCCATGCAATAGTTAAGATAAAATTACTTAGAATAATTCTCCATTCCTTCAGGATCAATCTCTTGTTTGAAGTACTTGAACTTCTATGTGAAAAGTATATTAATGTGTTGTCATATTCTTATAATTGTAGTGATTTCCATATCCGTTACATTCTGTTTTCATCTTTATTTTCTTGTTATGTGGTTCTTAGGTTCAAAATTTAACATTACGCAGCCAGAAGTTGGGTGTATTGTCTAGCTCACAGAATGGTCCACCGAAAAGCACTAGTCAAACTCAATCATTGACAATTTGTCATAACAAAACAACAGTGACCAGTTCTAAAATCAGCCAACGAGATCCTTCTCCAGAAAGTAACAAGAAAGGAGAAAGTTCAAGTCTGGAATCACGAAGCACAGCTGTCACTCGGACATCAAGTATTCACCAGCTAATAGCGCCAGGTGGGATAAAATTTTTGTTGCATTATTCATGTTTTTTAGTAGATAGAGCAAAACGAAAAGAATGACATTTGAAAACAATTTTAAAAGCATCTTACTATATAGAAGTTTTCAGAGCTGGAGGCATCAAGTGTTGGTAGAACATCTGCCTAGCAAGTGCAAAGCCTTGAGTTCAATTCCTAGTATGGCAGAATAAACAAATCAATCGAATCTCAGTAGCTAAAACAAATTATATTGTTTTTGGTAATTTACATTTGATTAACACTTTTGCTGGGTTTTCAGTGTATCATCACAATCTTTTAGCTTTTAAAAACAATTTGCCTATAGTTATTTAATATGCTTCAGTGGGATAAACTTGAAAGCTTGTAAAAAGGCAAGTATATTATTTTGCTTAATGTCATTAATGGAATAACCTGTCACTTTTCCAAGATTGAGGATTATGCAAAATAAGTAAAATTATATTCCTTAATATGTTGCTTTTTTCCCCTGTCTTTAATTTCATATGAGGAAGAAGGGAATCAAGACAAGTCACTTTCATCCTCATCCATCTTTGAAGCCTACCTGTGGCTCTCCTTTGTAGTTGATTGTACTTCGTGGTTCTTATGCTAAAAATGTTATAGTCATCCAGAGTGAGCTTCTTTATGGTCTCTTATGTTCATCTCAGAATTTCTCAGGATTGACCTTTCTTTATTTCTAAAAAATTGTTATCTGCTTCCTCAAGGTCTCATGTAACGTAGGCTGGTAAGCCTTCAGAGTGCTGGGATTATAGGCAAGCAACCATTGTGCCCAGCTCTATTTGCTCTCTTACTTGTAGTCAGCCATTTGCTTATGTTATCACTCCCATCTTTTTAACTTGTTTAGTAGTTATTGCAGCATCGTTTTTTTTTGTGTGTGTATGCCAGTCCCAGTACTCAAGCATGAGCACTGTCCCTGGCTTCTTTTTGCTCAAGGCTAGCACTCTGCCACTTGAGCCACAGCGCCACTTTCAGCTTTTTCTCTTTATGTGGTACTGAGGAATCGAACCCAGGGCTTCATGTAGGCAAGGCGAGCACTGTACCACTTAGCCACATTCCCAGCCCCCGCCTGCCCCCATTACTCTTTATTACCACATTTAGCCTAAATTAATTCCCTAGAGATTACATCTGCAAACACAGTGACAACTAAGGTAAGAGCTTTAACATAAGATTTTAATATAAGATTTTGGGGGGAGAGGCATAAACAGTTCATATAACAGCCCATGCCACTCAGGGTTATGGGTTCATTTAGGCTCAGGGTTGCCCCGTATAGTCACAGGAATTCAAAGAAGTCATTTAATTACTCAGTAATACATTGCATTGGGTTAATGTAATTAATTACTATTTCTACCTCATACGGTTGTAGTAACTATTGAATGAAGTCATATGTAAATAACATGAGAAATGGTGCCAATCATCAATTCATCAAATATAAGGAAATAATAAAGTATTAAAATCAGAGAAATTAACTAATGGGCATGATTCTCTATAGTTCTAGGGCTTTTTCTTTGTCAAGATGATGTACAGAGGGGTTACAGGTACATATTTAAGGTAGTGAGTACATTTCTTGTCCTACTTGTTATCCCTTCCTCATTTTTTTAACCTTCCCAATGATAGACATTGTTATTCTAGTCTACAATGCTTATGAACTCAATGAACATTAACAATAAAACAATTTCTTTCAGGTCAGGTGATATATACATTTCTTCTTCTTCTTCTTCTTCTTCTTCTTCTTCTTCTTCTTCTTCTTCTTCTTCTTCTTCTTCTTCTTCCTCTTCTTCCTCTTCCTCTTCTTCCTCTTCCTTTTCCTCTTCTTCCTCTTCCTCTTCTTCTTCTTCCTCTTCCTCTTCTTCCTCTTCCTCTTCTTCCTCTTCCTCTTCTTCTTCTTCTCTCCTTCTTCTTCCTCTTCTTCTTCCTCTTCCTCTTCTTCCTCTTCCTCTTCTTCTTCTTCTTCTTCTTCTTCTTTCTTCTTCTTCTTCTTCTTCTTCTTCTTCTTCTTCTTCTTCTTCTTCTTCCTCCTCCTCCTCCTCCTCCTCCTCCTCCTCCTCCTCCTCCTCCTCCTCCTCCTCCTCCTCCTTCTCCTTCTTCTTCCTCCTCCTCCTCCTCTGTCTTCTTCTTCCTCCTCCTCCTTCTTCTTCCTCCTTCCTTCTTCTCCTTCTTCCTTCTTCTTCTTTCTTCTTCTTCTTCTTCCTCCTCCTCCTCCTCCTCCTCCTCCTTCTCCTTCTTCCTCCTCCTCCTCCTCCTCTTTCTTCCTCCTCCTCCTCCTCCCTCTTCTTCCTCCTCCTCCTCCCTCTTCTTCCTCCTCCTCCTCCTCCCTCTTCTTCCTCCTCCTCCTCCTCCCTCTTCTTCCTCCTCCTCCTCCTCCTTCCTCTTCTCCTCCTCCTTCCTCTCCTCCTCCTCCTCCTTCCTCTCCTCCTCCTCCTCCTCCTCCTCCTCCTCCTCCTCCTCCTCCTCCTCCTCCTCCTTCCTCCTCCTTCCTCCTCCTTCCTCCTCCTCCTTCCTCCTCCTCCTCCTCCTTCCTCCTCCTCCCATTGCTGGGGCTTGGGACTCAAGGACTGAGCACTGTCCCTGGCTTCTTTTTGCTCAAGGCTAGCACACTGCCACTTGAGCCTCAGGGCCACTTCCTGCTTTTTCTGCTTATGTGGTGCTGAGGAATCGAATCCAGGCTTCATGCATGCTAGGCAAGCACTTTACCACTAAGCCATATTTCTTCCCTTTTGCTTAATATAATCTGTTCCCTCCCCTGCCCCCACCTGCTTCCCTTCAGCTGCTTAGTTCACTTTTATCAATGTGCATTGCAGCTGTTGGGCTCCCTCTGCTGTATTTTTTTTTCATTCACTTTCCACTCATTGTGTGCCCTCCTCCCAGCTTCCCTCAGATGTGCATGTGTATACACCATATGTGAGGTAAAGGACATAGGGTCCTCTAAATACTATATAAGACTAATTAAGAAGAGTCTTTTGTTTCCCTATCTTTGGAGTTCTTTTCAGTCTGTGTATTATTTTAGGTACATATGAAGTAGTGCTTGGGTCTTACTTTTTGTTGCATTTCTCCCAAGACTGTCCTTTTTTTGTCTCACTGTGTATTGGTATCTTGGGGCCTGTTTGCTTTGTCATGTCTCTTTGCAAGTTGATTTTAACATCCACATATCAGGAAGACCATGTACCGTTTTTCTTTCTTTTCTTGGCTTGTCTTGCTCAACATGATTTGTTCCAGTCCTGTCCATTTCCCAGTGAATGCCATTATTTTATCATTTCTAATAGCTGTGTAGAATTCCATTGTATATAGGTAGCACATTTTTGGGGTTCATTCATCTGTAGTGAGATATCTGAGTTGTTTCCATACCTTGGCTGTTGTGAACAGTGCAGCAGTGAACATGGATGTGCAAGTGTCTTTATGGTATCCTGGGTCCTATTGCTCAGAGTATATGCCTAGGAGCAGCATGGCTGGGTCATAGGGTATGTCTATGTTTTTAGTTTTTTGAGGAATCTCCAGACTGCTCTCCAGAGTGGTTGTACTAGTTTACATTCCTACCAGCAGTGCAGTAGGGTTCCTCTTTCTCTGCACTTCCTCCAGCATTTGTTGTTGCCTGAGTTCAGCGTACAGGCCATTCTTACTGGGGTAAGGTGGTGTCACAGGGTTGTTTTTATTTGCATTTCCTTTACTTCCAGGGATGCTGAACATTTCCTCATATGTTTCTTTGCCATTTTTATTTCTTCTGTGAAGTCTCTCTTTAGCTCCCTTGCCCATTTAGTGATTGGTTTACTAGGTTTGGGAGGGATTAGTTTCTTGAGCTGTCTGTATATGATGGATATCAGGCCTTTGTCTGTTGCATTGCTGGTAAAGATCTTTTTGCAATTGGTTGGCTGTCTTTCTAGTTTAGTAGCAATGTCTCTACTTGTGCAGAAACTTTTTATTTTATTGTATCCCATTTGTCAAGTCTCTTTGCAACCTGTTGTGCCCCCTGGAACTTTGCTCAGGAAGATCCTGCCTGTGCCTGTAAGTTCTAATGTTTCTCCTACTTTCAGAGTTTGGGGTCAGATTGAGGCCTTTAATACATTTTGAGTTAATGGTAGTGCATGGTGACAGGCTGGGATCTACTTTGAGTTTTCTGCACGTGGCTGTCCAGTTTTCCCAGCACCAATAGTTGAAAAGGCTATGCTTTTTCCATTGTATGTCTTTGGTTCCTTTTCAAATATCAGCTGGCTGTAAGTATGTGGTTTTATTTCTGGGTCTTCTAGTCTATTACCTTGATCTTCAGGTCTGTTTTTGTGCCAGTACCAAGCTGTTTTTGTTATTATGGCTCTGTAGAAGTGCTTGAAATCTGGTATTGTGATACTTCCTGCGCTGCTTCTTTTGCCTAGTGTTGTTTTGGCTATTCTAGGTCTTTTGTTGTTCCATATGAATTTTTGGATTGTTTTCTCTATTTCAGTAAAGAATGACACTGGGATTTTGATGGGGATTGTTTGTTTGTTTTTGGCCAGTCCTGGGCTTTGGACTCAGGGCCTGGGCACTGTCCCTGGCTTCTTTTTGCTCAAGGCTAGCACTCTGCCACTTGAGCCACAGCGCCACTTCTGGCCATTTTCTGTATATGTGGTGCTGGGGAATTGAACCCAGGACCTCATGTATAGGAGGCGAGCACTGTTGCCACTAGGCCATATCCTCAGACCTTGATGGGGATTGTGTTGAATTTGTATATCATGTTTGGCAGTATGGCCATTTTCATGATGATTCTACCTATTCATGAGCATGGAAGGTCTTTCCATTTCCTGGTGTCCTCTTTGATTTCGCTCTTTAGATTTTTATGTTTTTTCACTAAATAGATCTACATCTTTGGTTAGGTTAATTCCTAGATATTTTATTCTTTTTTTAGCTATTGCAAATGGGGTTGTTTTCATGATTTCCTTTTCTGCTTGTACATTATTAGTGTACAGAAAGGCTAATGATTTTTGTGGATTGATTTTGTATCCTGCTACTTTGCCAGAATGATATATTAGTTCTAGGAGTTTGGGAGTGAAGATTTTTGGGTCCTTGAGGTGTAAGATTGTGTCATCTGCAAATAGGGATAGTTTCTTGTACAGAGGTCTTCAAATATCTTCATAGTCCCATCTTTAACTCAGATACTTTATAAGTATGAACAAATGATGTGAAAACCATTTGAGCCCTTTGGAGGCAGGCACTATGGAAATTTAAGATTTTGTTAATTCTTGTTTTTTGAATGCTATATAGCATAGTCTGCACATAATCACATTTAAAGGGTTGACAGTCTTTGTTTGATGTGTTAGTCTGAAAATTATTATTATTTTTTTTTGCCAGTCCTGGGACTTGAACTCAGGGCCTGAGCACTGTCCCTGGCTTCTTTTTGCTCAAGGCTAGCACTCTACCACTTGAGCCACAGCACCACTTCCAGCTTTTTCTATATATGTGGTGCTGAGGAATCGAACCCAGAACTTCAGTTATACGAGGCAAGCACTCTACCACTAGGCCATATTCCCAGCCCTGAAAATTATTTTTTAAGATAAAATTTCAGATCTAATTTCCTTTTTGTTTTAGCAAAGGTGGAGGTTCAACCCTAGGCCTTGTGCATGCTAAGCATGCACTCAAATGCTATGTAGTATCTCTGATGCTCCTGAGTGGCTATGATTACACACATTAATTACCAGTACCCAGCTTTTATGTGTAATTTTCTACTTATAGTATAAGCAGTGTGCTACTTTATCAACTGATTAATAACCCAGGTTCCAATTTCAGATAAGGAAGATTTCACTAGCATCTCCCTCTATAAACATGTGAGCTAGTCTCTAGAGGAGGCCTAGTGATAGGAGAGCAACTCACAGCATTTGTTTGCCTTTTTTTGGTAGTGGGGTTTGACCTTGGCACTTTATAGTTGCTGGCAGGCAGTCTACCACTTGAGCCCAGTTCCTAGTCCTTTTTGTTTTCATTATTTTCCAGATAGGATTTTGCATGTGCTTCACATGTAGCTGGGATGACAGATTTGCAGTTGGTTGAGATAGTCTGGTGGACACAAGCCATGACCCTCCCAGTTTCAGCCTTCCTAGTGGCTAGGATTTATAGGTGTGAGCCACTGCTAGCTACTTACAACTTGATTATGATAATTTTTTATATTTATCCCTGTTGTTAGTGGCTCCTGTGGAGCAGATCTAATATTACTTGTGGGATTTTTGAGGTGAGAGAGGTAAACAGGATCTTTATTTAGCTGGTATGGCTTCTGATTGCCTCATTTTTGCAAGTAAAACCAATCTCCTAGATTTGGAATGGCCCTTAAATTTCAGTTCTTAGTTGTAGTGATTATTTAATTACTATAAGATTCACACCTCATAGGGTGCCGTTGGCTCATGCCTGTAATCCTAGCTATTCAGGAGGCTGAGATCTGAGGATCATGGTTCAAAGCCAGCCTGGACACAAAAGTCCGTGAGACTGTTTATCTCCATTTAACCATCTGAAAACCGGAAGTGGCACTGTGGCTCAAGTGGTAGAGTGCTAGCCTTGAGCTGACGAGCTCAGGGACAGTGCCCAGACCCAGAGTTCCAGCCCCATGAGAGTCACACCTGTGTTTTGCTTCATTGAATAAAATTTTATATACAAAGCACTTTCTCATTCTAGTCAAATAATAAGACTACCTGACACAAATTTAGAAACTCATTTGGGAATCTTTAGCTAATTGCCTTGACTTTTTGTTAGAAGCATGTTTTGACATAGGTAGGATGAGATCTTTATTTTATGAATTTTAGTAATAACTTTTTATGATTTTGAAGTTATTTTTATATATACATACTGCTTCATTAAGGATACTTCCCTTTTCATTCTAGGAAGAAATGCTACAAACTCTTCTGGAAACCTATAAAATTTATTAACAATAACCAATAACTTAGGTACACATTCAGATTTATGAAAACACACACACACACACACACACACACACACACACACACACACACACACACATTTGGGCCAGTCCTGGGGCTTGAACTCAGCCCCTGGGCACTGTCCCTGAGTTTCTTTTGCTCAAGGCTAGCACTCTACCACTTGAGCCACAGTGTCACTTCTGACTTACTCTGTTTATGTAGTATTGAGGACTTGAACCCAGGCATCATGCATGCTAGGCAAGGACTCTACCACTAAGCCACATTCTTAGCCCATGAATAGATTTTTGTAGGTAGTTTTCTTTTGGATATTTTTGTAACACAGGTTATTTCATCCAAGTTTATTTTTTTGGTTATGAAATTTCAAATCTTTATCTAAAAGATTTGTAATAGAATACTAGTGATTATGACCTGATGTGAAAACTTTTCTTTACATTTATTTAGTACTTTCTATATTTTTGAAATCAATACTAATTGTCATTTTCTCTCTCTCACAGCTTCATATTCTCCAATTCAGCCTCATTCTCTAATAAAACATCAACAGATTCCTCTTCATTCACCACCTCCCAAGGTTTCCCATCATCAGCTGATATTGCAACAGCAACAGCAGCAAATTCAGCCAATCACCCTTCAGAATCCAACTCAAGATCCACCCCCATCCCAGCACTGTATACCACTCCCAAACCACGGCCTTCCTCCAGCTTCCAGTAATACCCAGTCACAACATTGTTCACCAATTCAGAGCCACCCCCCTCCTTTAAATGTATCTCCCAATCAGTCACAGTCAGCCCAGCAGTCTGTAGTGGTGTCTCCTCCACCACCTCATTCACCGAGTCAGTCTCCTACTATAATTATCCATCCACAAGCACTTATGCAGCCACACCCTCTTGTGTCATCAGCTCTTCAGCCAGGGCCAAATTTGCAGCAGTCCACTACTAATCAGGTGCCACCAACAACACAGCTGAATCTTCCATCCCATCTTCCACTTTCAGCTTCCCCTGTTGTACACATTGGTCCAGTTCAGCAGTCTGCCTTGGTGTCCCCTGGTCAGCAGATTGTGTCTCCAGCATCACACCAGCAATATTCAGCCCTTCAGTCCTCTCCAATTCCAATTGCAACCCCACCACAGATGTCAGCATCTCCTCCAGCTCAGATTCCACCACTGCCCTTGCAGTCTATGCAATCTTTACAAGTGCAGCCTGAAATTCTGTCCCAGGGCCAGGTTTTGGTGCAGAATGCTTTGGTGTCAGAAGAGGAACTTCCGGCTGCAGAGGCTTTGGTCCAGTTGCCATTTCAGACTCTTCCTCCTCCCCAGACTGTTGCGGTAAATCTACAAGTACAACCACCAGCACCTGTTGATCCACCAGTGGTAAGCCCTTGGAAGCTCTTTGACTTTCTTGCTGAACTGAAAGTAAAAACTGTTTTCTCCCATATTGTGTTATATTGCTAACTCTAAATGCCTGTGAATTTAAAATATTTGGGTTTTCCATATGTCAGTATTCTGACAAACATGCTGTATGGGCTAAAACAAAAAAGGCCATTATTTGTTGTAGAATGGTTGCATGCTTGATAATTTGTGATGGTTAAAGTCCCTCGTTAATTTTATTACTATTTAAACAAATCCATCTGCTATCTTTACAGAGTTGATTTTTTTTCCCCAAGGGAATGCATTTGAACCAGTGTCATCTGCACAAAGTTTTTTCTCTTAAGGTGATTATCCTTCATAGATCCCTTCTGTTGGCTTGTGTGTTCTTAAACGTATGGTTTATCTAGCTAAGCTTTTGGTGGTGTGCATTCTGAAGTCCTGGGCTTCAAAGGGCTTTTGTTTCAAGGTGGAAGAGGTATGCTTGTAAGATGTACTTTTTATTTTTATACCTTTTATAATTAAGATCTTGTAAAAATAATTTGTTCTAGGAAAGTCCAACTTTGCAAAAATATTAAGTCATTTTTTAAAAGTTTGTACTAAGAAAAGTATATATACTTCCTATTTCTTAGTCATATATATAAACATCACTTAAGCACAAAATTTCACTAATGACTTTAATACTGTTAATGGAAAAAGTTAAACAGTGGGAATTATGAACGAAACTCATCAGAGTAAACTTCTAAAAATGATATGCTACCTAGAAAGGAAAATAATCTTGTAATTTATTTTAAATATTATCTAAAAGAATTTAAGATTTATAACCTAATTTTGAATAAAATTGATTGTAAGATCTGAAAATGTTTTATCAGAATAATCAAAATAATAATTTCTAAGAAGAATCTTCCTAAAAGGAGATTTTAAAAATCAAACCTCACTGAAGAAATTTTATCACTTAGAAACTAGTAACTTTTAGCTAAAGGAGTTTCAGTGCTTTTGGAATACTTTGGATCTCAGGATGCACATTTATAGATACTTTATTCTTGTCATTCTGAGTAATCTTACTAAGCATAAAGAGATTAAATTTTAGCTGGACCTGGTGGTTACACACCTGTAATCCCAGCACTTGGGAGACTGAAGCAGGAAGATGGCAAGTTTGAGGCCAGGCTGGGCTATGATAGTAAAAGATATTGTCTTGTTGAAAAACACTAACAGAAAAAAACAGAAGCAAAAAAGAGATTGAATCCCATTTCCCCTTCCATTTTTAGAGCTAGAACTTGGACAAAAACAGCACTTCTAGAAACAAATTTGCCCTTTAATTACTGTTATTCTTTTTTAGCATGCATAGCTCTAGGTTCAATCTTTGGTATTATTGGCAGAGTTAAGACAAAAATAAAACTATATTTTTGGAAGCGTGTAGCATTTTCAAAGAAATCAAATTTAATTTAAATTTAATTTTCTCCCTAGTTAAGTTATTTGATTCCAACAAATGAGAAATAAACCTTTTCTATGTTCCTTATGTTTTCTAATTTTTTTTAATGTGAAGAGATACTGGGAAAGTATATTTGGATAGAAATATCAAACACTTTAAAATTAAAATTAAAGCCCCTAAATATTACGGTTCTGTTTTGTTGGTTTTCTGTCCTCCTCTTTGTAAGAATTCTTCTCAAAATAAAGTTGTGTCTTGTTTTTGGAAGGCTTTTTCTTAAGGTATTAAAAACTTTTCTTGCTATAACTTATTTGATACTATGCTTGCCACAGATTTCCTATTGTCTTTGCTTCTTTCTTTTCCTTGAGTAACTGGTCTGGTTATTTAATTGCTATGTTTTTCTTTTATTATCTTTGACTAACTGCTTTTAAAAAAAAACAAATTATACTTTAATGGTTGTTCCAAATATTAAAGGTAGAGACACATTTCTTAAAAGATGTGAAATTTTGAAAGATAATGCTGAATTCTCAAAGTAAAATCAGTATGTATTTCAAAGTTACATTTATAAAAGAATTGTAGTTTTATTGACATTTAAATAAATAAGTTATGTTGAGGGTAGATAATTTAGAACTAATAAACAAATGTTCCTCAGTTTATTTAGGAAAGGGAGACATGGGCATAATGGACTTTATTGAGGTAAGTTTGGCAGTCTTTGTTATTTTTAGAGTAGTTATAGTTCTGAGCTAAACAGAAATTATGATTTACATTTCATAATGATGTTGTGAGTAAACTTTCCACCTCTTCACTTTCTTCAGAATTTTAGTTGTTGCATCTAGATTTCTTGTGCTGATCATGCCAGGTGTCTTTGACTTAATTGTTTTGCCTTAATATGGGAAGAATAAGTTAGCCTTAACTAGGAAGTATGAAAAGTACTTCATAATATCCCTTAGTGGGTTATTTTTTAAAAATGCTATTTGTATTATGGTTCTTTCCATCTTTTGAAAACACTTTATTTAAAAAGAATGAATTCCATACACGATCATGGTTTGATTTTTTTTTTTTTTTTTTGGCCAGTCCTGGGGCTTGGACTCAGGGCCTGAGCACTGTCCCTGGCTTCTTTTTGCTCAAGGCTAGCACTCTACCACTTGAGCCACAGCACCACCTCTGGCCTTTTCTATATATGTGGTGCTGGGGAATTGAACCCAGGGCTTCATGTATAGGAGGCAAGCACTCTTGCCATTAGGCCATGTTTCCAGCTCCTGGTTTGATTTTTTTAAAAGATACTGTGGCAGATATTTGAATAAAGATTAATTATCTACAAAAGGAAATGCTATATAAATTGAGCTAGTTAATAAAGCCATATTTGTTTATTCTGAATTGATTCCTCCACACTCAGGCAAATGAATCACTGAATAGATGCTTCTGTGTACTAACAGTGTTCTATGGATGTTTGTCAACTGCCAAATATTTTTGCAGATGATTTTTTTTTTTTTTTTTTGGCCAGTCCTGGGCCTTGGACTCAGGGCCTGAGCACTGTCCCTGGCTTCCTTTTGCTCAAGGCTAACACTCTGCCACTTGAGCCACAGCACCACTTCTGGACGTTTTCCATATATGTGGTACTGGGGAATTGAACCCAGGGCTTCATGTATATGAGGCATGCTCTCTTGCCACTAGGCCATATTCCCAGCCCTGCAGATGATTTTTCATGTAGAGATCATTATAACCATTTAAAAAATTACTGTTATCATGACTAGATACTAGTAGCCACCATTGTTGCACCATGTAGTAACAAATAACTTGCTTTCAGTTCTGAGATCCAGACACCAGGAGAGAAGTCTCTGGGGTGAAACAATTTTGTAATTGCAGGGCTGTGAGCAGATAGCTTTAAATATGTTGCCTGCTTAGTTGATTGGATTACAGTTTAGGATATTATATTTGGTAACAGTAGACTTTTAAAGAAAAAGATGTTTTATTCTTAGGGATTTGGAAAGATTTCTAGAAAACTTTTAATTTCTTCCTTTATAACTAAAACCTCATACTGTCTTTTTATATATGGTTTCATATTCAGAAATTCATATTACTTTCCTGTATGATTTTATGTACTTCTAATATCAAACTTTTTCAGTAAATTAAAATACAGTATTAGATATCACTTAAAGTTAGTTTATGAATGTTGATTTTTTTAACTTGGTTAAGGTTTGTTGAAATGTTAATTAAATAACATAAACTCATAATCTTCCTATACTTCATTAAAGATTTGTATGTAAAAGAAAAGAAGTGAATGGCTTTATGGCTTTGTTTTTAGCAACCTGTTTCATAAGCAATGGCTAAGTAAAAAATAATTAATAAAATGATATTGATAAGACACCTTTCCAAGACACCTTTCCTACAAATGTACTTTGAAAATTAAGCCTTAAATCTAGTGAAATGTTATTTCTAGTTGCATAGCTCCTTCTCAGAGAGCTTTCCCTCTTAATTATAAAGCTGAACAAAAAGGTAAAGACTTTTAAGGCTTCCCCATTCATATGGGATATTAGCTAAAACATTTATCTAAATGCTTTGGAAGTATGTGCATGTGTGTGTTGTTTCAGAGAAAGATATTTTCAGTTACATACATCAGTGATTCATTTGAACAGAAAGGAAAATATAATTGCACATCTCCTTTTCAGATATTAGTTTCCATAATCCAATTGTGAACTCATAATAAGAATAAAGGAGAGCTTATGATTTATTTCTTCTGACAATATTTTTTTATTATACATTACTCTGAAAACTTAATGTGCCTGTGAAAATTATTAGTATCCATTTTAGTTTATGAAAATTTAATTTTCACAGAAATTTTTCTATTAGGAATTAATAGAAACAGTAGTGTGATTCTTGAAGTAGTTATTTGTGTACAGTAAAATCTTTAAAAAACAATTTTGTTAGATAAGTTCTTTTAGAAATAGTTCCCAAGAAATTAAAAAGTCATTATCTTGGAAACCTTAGTAATTCTTGGCTAAAAAGTGATCCAGCTTGCTTTCAGTGAAATATTATCAGTTATTATGAAAGATTTGGATGGCTTTAAAGTTTATCTTTCAATGTGTCAGAATACTCCTTTGCCTTGTTTTTAAATTTAATACACTTAGAATTTATTTTTTTTTTAAATTAAGAACACTTCTTTATGTGTGCTTTTGGAGATGTTTTAAGGCAATGTTGTTTGTCATTGCAGGTTTACCAGGTTGAAGACATGTGTGAAGAAGAAATGCCTGAAGAATCGGATGAATGTGTCCGCATGGACAGAACCCCACCACCACCCACTTTGTCTCCAGCAGCTATAACTGTGGGAAGAGGGGAGGATTTGACTTCGGAACATCCTTTGTTGGGTAAGGAAGTGCCAGAACATTGTTGAAATTAATAATGTTAATAATAGGAGATATTTTTCCACTAGAGATGCTATTGAACTAATGTGTTACTCTAAAGCACAGAGAAAAATAGAATATAAATATGTATGAAGAACAATTTTACTAAAGAGCAAATATTTACTTGCCTTCTTAGAAAATTCTGCGTGTGTGTGTGTGTCCGTGTCCTCTGGGGCTTGAACTCAGGGCCTGGGCACTGTCCCCCAGCTTCTTTTGCTCAAGAGCACTCTGCCACATTAGCCACAATGCCACTTCCGGCTTATTCTGTTTATGTGGTACTGAGGAATTGAACCCAGGGCTTCATGCAAGCACTCTACCAGTAAGCCACATTCCCAGCTCGGAAAATTCTTTATTAGCAGGAAAATAAGTAGTTTATAAACTGGGTACCAACCACTTGAATGAAAAGTCATGCCATTTCTACTATTCTCATTTTCATATGCTTATTGAGATTTATGTGCTGAGGTGCTTCTATCTTAAAAATTAGAGTAAACCAAGATTCTGCCTAAAGATTTGAATTATGCTTTCCAAAAATTAAAAAAAAGCATTTCAAGTCATATCTCATTTCTCAAAATTGCGGTGAAACAGCCTGTTTTTTTTACAGGTTTCATACTTTAAAAGCTGCTTTTGTGCTAGTTAATATCCATAAACATTGAATAGCAGCAGAGGACACATACCCTTTATTGAAAGTGTACTGATCTGTGTGATCTAAGTAATACCAATATTGGTGTCGCCTTTGTGTAAGTATTCTGTTATATTGAATGTCTCATGGCCTCCATGAACATTTTCAGCCAAGAAACCCCACTGTAACTATGAGGTACTGACTCTGTCTCATAGCAAAACAGCTCTTGATTTGCTTAGTCATCATTTTATACACCCTCCCCCTCCTTAATTCCTTACTGCTAATGTGACTTTCTGGAAAGCATGGACGAGGAAAATCAACCTTCCTTTTCCCCTTCTTGGAAAGAGGAAATGTTTAGTCAACAAAGTTAGATAAACTAAGACTGTTATTAGTTTATATTTGTCTACTAGACTAGATTATTGCCTTTGCTTATTCAAAATGGCATCTCAAAAGATTGATTTAAAGCCTGTACTGGTTGCTCATGCCTATAATCCTAGTTACTCAGGAGGCTGAGATATGAGGATTACAGTTCAAAGCCAGCCCAGGCAGGAAAGACCATGAGACTTTTTTTTTATTAGTGTTATTGTAGAGTTGGTGTACAGAGGGGTTTTAGTTACATGAATTAGGTAATAAGTAATGAGTACAGTTTTTTGTTTTTTTTTTTTTAATTTTTCTTTGCCAGTCGTGGAGCTTGGACTTAGGGCCTGAGCACTGTCCCTGGCTCTTTTTGCTCAAGGCTAGCTACTCTGCCACTTGAGCCACAGCACCACTTCTGGCCTTTTCTATATATGTGGTGCTGAGGATTCGAACCCAGGGCTTCATGTATATGAGGCAAGCACTCTTGCCACTAGGCCACATTCCCAGCCCCATGAGTACAGTTCTTCTTGAATCTTCTGTTGCTTTCTCCTGGCTTTTCCCTGCTGTCCCAACCCACAAAATTTCCAGTTCATTTTCCAGATAGTGTCTAATGAGTATCACTAATGTATTATTCATCTTTGTTCCACCTTTTATGTGCCCTCTCTTACCCTCCCAAATACAAACTAACAAACAAGACAAAAGGAAGAGAAAACACAGTCAGCAACTATGGCAACTTAAAAAATGTGTCTTACTTTCTTTTCTTGGAGTTCACATGAGACCCTCCAATTAACTACCAGAAAACTGGAAGTGGTGCTGTGGCTCAAAGTGTTAGGGCATTACCCTTGAGCAAAAGAGCTCAGGGACAGTTCCCGTGACCAATAATAATAAAAAAAGATTGATTTAAGTAAATCTTTAAGAGTAATATCAAATATTGTGGTTTATTTATACTGAAAATGGATTTATGTTTCTGTAGATTTCTGAAATTTTGTTTTAAAAGCCAAAATCCATGCTATACTGAATAATAAATTTACAGTGTGATTATAATTACAGTATAAGTATTACTAATGTACTGACACCAAATACAAACATTTTTGGAATACATGAATATCTTTACATATTTCCTCAGAATATAATTTGAGGTTCTGTTAAGCTCACCTTTCTAGCTAAGTTGTCAAATCCAGGTAGACATTTTGATCTTTCTATAATTTACTTCATACTCATCACTTGTCAGTAGCACACTGAAGGGAAGTACAGGCTGATTTTAGAATAATTCTTCACTAAATTATGAAATTACCTTGAAAAACTAGACTTCCAACCAAGATTCGGTTTTAGTAAATCTATAATTTTATTTATTCATTTACTTTGTGGAACTGAGATTTGAAGTCAGGGCTTCAAATGAGTATTCTACTGTTTAAGTTATGCCTCTACCCAAAAAATCTTTAAGACTAAAAGCATCCATGCAAAGAGGTAGGAAAAGTTCCTAGGTCTTGTGCAGAAAATGAGACTGTTCTATTTGCTGAGCTTCTGTTCTTTAAGGCTTCCTATTCTTCCTCTTGTAATGAGGTTTTGAACATCTGTGCTAGGCAGTATCAGTCCTTTTCATACTTATGTTGGAGAGGAATTGACAGCAGTTAAGAACTTGCTTTCTAGACCCAAACCACCTGGGTCTGTGTCTCTGTCCACTGCTTGTTTGTTGTGTGCCATTACAACAAGTAATTAAACCTATCTAAATGGAGATAATAATAGTGTCTATCCATAGACTAGTTGTAAGATCAAATGACTTACAACATGTAGGACAATGGGACATGGTACCCGGCATACGAATATCTAGTAATTGTTGTTACTGTCTTTGCACACATCCTTTTGTTTTTCTCAAACATCTGTACTCACAGATATTCCTAGATACAACCTGTTTTTTTTTTTTTTTTTTTTTTTTTTTTTTTTTTTTTTTTTTTTTTTTTTTTTGTACTGTAATACAGGCAGCAAAGGGCTGGTGACACTAAATGGGAAGGTAAAGTCCCCATTTCTTGTAGGCCGTTAGATCTCTCTTAATGTGGTTCTTAGAATTTGATGGAGAGGAATCACTGTGATTCAGTTTAGCATCTTGCAGTTGATAAAGTGCTACACTGTTGAAAAGAGTTAAATATGAAAAGCACATGTTTTTGCTGGGCCCTGGTGGCTCACACCGTAATTCTAGTTGCTTAGGAGGCTGAGATATGAGGATCACAGTTCAAAGCCAGCCGGGGCAGGAAAGTCCATGAGACTCTTATCCCCAGTTAACTACCAAAAAAGCCAGAAATGGAGCTGTGGCTTGAAGTGGTAGAGTGGTAGTCTTGAGCACAGGAACTCAGGAACAAAGCCCACACCCTGAGTTCTGAGATCAAGACCCAGGGCCAGGCACAAAAGCCAAAAGACATGTTTTTGTGAGGATTGGAGGATTACCTTAACTACCTGAAATTAAGGTGATAACCTGTGTAATTCATTAAAATTCTTACGTACTCTGTAGATTTCATGAGCCTTTTCCCTTTCTGTAGTATTTGCCTATCTGTTCTTACCATGTGGAATGAAGATATAGAACCATAGGAAATTTAATATTTGTATATCTTTTAAAAAGCCATTTTTTGTATTATTCTTGATATTCTAAGACATTTTCATGTTTTATGGGGGGGGCAGTTATTTTACCCATGTTTCAGTGATGACTGATCAAGTTGTTCTTCTATAAAATGGGGACAACAGTAGTTTTTTAAGGTTATTGTACAGGTTAGATGAGATAATAAGTAGGATAATAAGTAGAAAGTTCTTGGAACAGTTCCCCCCCTAGGCTTGAACTCTGGGAGGGACATTGTATTGTCCCTGAGCTCCTTTTGCTCAAGGCTAGCACTCTACCACTAGAGCTATAGCACCACCTCTGGCTTTTTCTTTGATTAATTGGAGTCTTATGGGAACTTCCCTGCTTGGACTGGCTTTGAACTGTGATCTTGAGGTCTCAAGCACATGGGTAGCTAGGATTACTGGCGTGAGCTACCAGTGCCCAGCTTTTGGAACAGTTTTTTTTTGGCCAGTCCTGGGGCTTGGACTCAGGGCCTGAGCACTGTCCCTGGCTTCTTTTTGCTCAAGGCTAGCACTCTGCCACTTGATCCACAGTGCTGCTTCTGGCCGTTTTCTGAACCCAGGGCCTCATGTATACGAGGCAAGCACTCTTGCCACTAGGCCATATCCCCAGCCCCAGTTTTTAAAACACCAATATGCATGTTTTATTCCGTTTTGTGTGTGTATGTGCGCATGCGTTTGCTAGTCATGGGGCTTGAAATTAGGGCATGGGTGCAGTCTCAAAGGTTTTGTGCTCAAGGCTAGTGCTCTAACCACTCTTCAGCTTTTTGATAATTAATTTGAGGTAAGAGTCTATGGACTTTCCTTCCTGCCCAGGTGATCCTTAAATCTCAGCCTCCTGAGTAGCTAGGATTACAAGCATGGGCTATTGATGCCTGGCTTTGGGTTTATTCTTTAACACTCTTTCATATTTGCTTGGTCAAAATGCTAAAGATCAAAACAACTTTCTTTCAGAGCAAGTGGAATTACCTGCTGTGGCATCAGTCAGTGCCTCAGTAATTAAATCTCCATCGGATCCCTCCCATGTTTCTGTTCCTCCACCTCCACTCTTACTTCCAGCGGCCGCCACCAGGGCTAATAGTACATCGATGCCAAGCAGCCTCCCCAGCATAGAAAACAAGCCTCCACAGGCTATCGTGAAACCACAGATCTTGACCCATGTTATTGAAGGCTTTGTGATTCAGGAGGGGTTGGAGCCATTCCCTGTAAGTAGGAAGCACGTTTGTGATGTTGGCATTGTCTACATGACAGTATTTTTTTAAAAAAATGATCATTGTTCTCTTAAGAAGCTTGCAATTTTATTTTAAAAGTTAATTCTATAGAACTTAACTATATATGTTGTATATTTCCAAATATATTCCTAGAATAATATGCTATCCATATAGCATGGAGACCTTTCTCTTCCTCCCTCCCTCCCTCCCTCCCTCCCTCCCTCCCTCCCTCCCTCCCTCCCTCCCTCCCTCCCTCCCTTTTTCTTTCTTTAGACAAAGTCTTGCTTTATAGTCCAGGTTGGCTTTGTACTCATGATCCTCCTGCTTCCATGCCTCTTTTTTTTTTTAAGAAAATTGAAATAACACATCTAAAGAATATTGTTTTGGAAATGGTGTTCTTTGTATGTGATGCTTGGTGAACTTTAAATTGAGTGCAGAAAATACTAACTTATAATGCCATAATGCATTTGAACTTATCCAGTTGATGGTTTATAATTACCATATAGATTTTCTCTCTTTCTAAATTTCTGCCTTCAATTGGGTTTTTAAAAATTCTTCAAGCCAGGCCCTGGTGGCTCATGCTTGTAGTCCTGAGATTATTTTATCTTATTCTTTCTCTTTTAAAGGTGAGTCGTTCATCTTTACTAATAGAACAACCTGTGAAAAAACGACCTCTTTTGGATAATCAGGTGGTGAATTCTGTGTGTGTTCAGCAAGAGCTACAGAACAATACAAAGCATGCAGATAATTCATCTGACACAGAGATGGAAGATATGATGGCTGAAGGTTTGTGATTTCATTTATGATGATACCCTTTTTATCTTACTTTGGTATTTGCAAAGACAGATTTTTTTCATTTGGAAATATTCACTTTTATTCTTAAACAGTATTATTTGCCTAAAATAATGGAAAAGCTAGCCAAGCACACTAAAATAGCAAGGTTGGCAGTGTAGTTTGAAGTTTGAAGGACTGTGGATGGAAAAGTTCCACATAAGAGAAAAAGTAATTCAGAATTTTTTTTATCACGCTAACCAGTTATCTCTTTGTAAAGCAGACTTTAAGTATAACTATTTTACAGAATTTGCTCAAAAATCTGGAGCTTTCCAGGTTGTTCCTTATACTTTGCATGGTTTGCAGTAGTAGATAGATAATATGATTATTTTTAGGGATGTACTCTTCAGAAAAGAGATTACATTTGTTTAAGGAGAAAAAGATCATTAATTCTCCTTAATTTGGAAGACGTTGTTGTTGTTGTTGTTGGTCATGTGGCTTTGAACTCAAGCTCTGGGCACTGTCCTTAAGTTTCTCTGCTCAAGGTTAGTGCTCTGCCACTTTGAGCTTTAGCACCACCTTGCTTTCCTCCTTGAGCTGGGTTTGAACCATGATCCTCAGTTTTCTCAACCTCTTGAATAGCTAGGATTGCAGGTATGAGCCACCCATGCCTGGTGAAATACTTATTTTTAATAGTTTTGTTCAAATAATTGTTATTCCATTCAGGTTAAAATGGTATTCAAAGCTGGGTGCCAGTAGCTTCATTCTGTAATCTCAGCTATTCCTTAGGCAGAGAATTGGAAGATCATAGTTTGAGGCGAGACTGGCAGAAAGGTAGTGTGACCCCTCCTGTCTCAACAAATAAGCCAGGTAATAGTGGTAGACAGCTGTAGACCCAGCTATGTAGGCAGGAGGTTCTGGTAGGAGGATCATGCTGGGGTCAGTTCTGTACAGAAATGTGAGACTTTGTCCAAAAAATAAAGCAAAAAGTGTCTGGAGGTATGGCTTAAGTGGTCGAATGCGAATTAACAATGAAAATTATTCAAACTGGCAAAAGGAAAGCAACCATTTTATATGAGGACTTTTTTGAGATAAAGTGAGAGTAAAGGTGGATGTACAGGTATTTTTCTTGCTTATATCTACAGTGGTATGCAAATAGAAGTTCTTACCTAAAAACTTGTTTATAACGTGTGCCCTGGTATACACACATAGAAGGAACATGCATATTTCATGATAGGGTATATAATATAATAGACAGCATGTGCTAGATTGTGCTAGCACTTGAATGATATGAATAAAGGAAAGCCTTCAAGGAGCTTTTGACTTGGGAATCTCTGCAGCAGAACAAATGATTCATTTACAATGAATTGTATATACACGAAGAATTTCACTGCTGAGAGTATTGCAGTTTGAATTTCCTGTTGGGATGAGATTTTTTTATGTATCTTCAGTGTTTTTAAAAAACAATATAAATTAAACAAGAAGAACTAACTGTTCAGGTTAGAACACCAAGCACACATCCACAAAGTCTGGGTGAGTGCTTGTCACACTCTAGACTACCTTGGTGGAAGCAGCAGTTATCTTGTTGCCAAGGGCATTGATTACTGCTGATTTTTAGGTAGCTGACTTGCAGTGAAGAGTGTTTTGAGGACTGTTGGTTATTTGCTGAAGGTGTATAGAAGTTTGTCATGTAAACCTGTAACTGGTGGGAAGAGGAAGGAAAGGACTGAAGGAAGACAGTAACAGGTCATTTTCAGAATAAAGAAGGAAATTAAGTTGCTTAATGTATCAGTAGAGAAATACTACAGAAATGTGCTACAAGTTTATGAGCTTCATCATTTAATTTCATAATTGCAGTTCTCACTGTGTTCTCCAGTGTTTATGGGAAATACTACTGTAGGGTCAAATGGTGAAGTCACTTAGAGACTTGTACTTGTTACAGTTAGTACTTGTATAGTTTCTGTTAAAAATACTTGTTTTTAGTTACTAAGCTTCATGGTTTTAAAGTGTAAAGTGTGCTTTTATTTGGCTGTTTCTATGACCAGCATTCCAACCAGTAGCTTTGCTTCCCTGGTAAGTCACATTGATGATGGTTTCCTTCTCATTGCCATACTTTGCTGCTGAAGCGCATGTGATTTCAAGTCTTTGGAGCAAATGAAAAGTAATTTCTCACACAGAGTAAGTGGAGACTTGCATTAGTTATTAGGATAAAGGTTTGTCCACTTCTCTAGAGATCCAGAATGGTATTGGATTAAATAAGATGATTAGGTTTCTCTGGCATAGTGGTGGTGGGCGCTTTGACCCTTAGCACCACCTTGGTTTCCAGTGTCCATGTCTGCCATCCCTAGAATAGTATCCTTATTTCCAGTATTGCTGATGAGGAAAGACACTCTTTGGAAATCAGCTGCACACAAGACAGATCAGCCTTTATCCTATGTAGCCATGTGCCAAGCTCTTCGTTGCTGGGGAAAGAATGGATGCTGGAGAATTATCAGGGGGGTTTACCATGAAATCCCAATCTGATTAGCTATATCAACACTTGTAAAAAAGTTATTTAGTTCTGCTACTTTTTTTTTTTTTTTTTTTTTTGCCAGTCCTGGGCCTTGGACTCAGGGTCTGAACACTGTCCCTGGCTTCTTTTTGCTCAAGGCTAGCACTCTGCCACTTGAGCCGCAGCGCTACTTCTGGCCATTTTCTGTATATGTGGTGCTGGGGAATCGAACCCAGGGCCTCATGTATACGAGGCAAGCGCTCTTGCCACTAGGCCATATCCCCAGCCCCAGTTCTGCTACTTTTTAATGCACAAATAAATGGGTAAAGTAACATTGGGAGCATTACTAGGTGTTAAAAATAAAATGGAAATTTTTGTTTTGTTTTGTTTTGCCAGTCTTGGGGCCTGAACTCAGGGCCTGAGCACTGTCCCTAGCTTCTTTTTGCTTAAGGCTAGCACTCTACTACTATTTGAGCCACAGCACCACTTCTGGCTTTTTCTATATATGTGGTGCTGAGGAATTGAACCCAGGGCTTTATGTATATAAGGTGAGCACTTTTACCACTAGGCCATATTCCCAGCCCCTAAAACAGAAATTTTTGAAGGCCTAATATTCCTCCTTTTTTTCCTTTTTCCTTTTGCACTGAATTCACATAATACATCCTTTAGTACTCTTTGTTCTTATGTGGAAAATGGGAATGGAACTGTCACTGGTTTGTTACTTCAGTTCTTTGAGAAAGGTATTATAAACTCCTTTTTACAGATGACAAAACTGTGGGCCATTGGGTTGCTTTCTTATGAATGACTACTACTGTCTGGTTTAGTTGGGAAGGTTCTTTGCCTTTGAGACTGTGGCCTGCTGAAAGAACTTGGTATGACTTTCAAGTGGTAGGATATGGATATTCTGACTTAATAGAGAATACCCTGAAAACGGCATCAGCAATTGGAAATTATAAAAGTATTAATTTTGATTTAATTAAAAGGAACCATTTTATGATTAGATATATACACTTTTGTATATTAAATCTTTAGAGACATCAGAATTTGACCATTTTGAAGTCATCCCCATTCTCCTCTGTTAAATTAAAAGGCTTTGCTGCCTATTTTCCCACATTGTGCATTTGGGAAGTGTTCTTTCTAGAGGGTAGTGATTGTGAGTTATTCACCTTCATTTTTCACAGTGTTAGTAAAGTAAGACATACTGGATTCTCGGCAAAATGAACCTTTAAAAATACTAATTACGGGCTGGGAATATAGCCTAGTGGCAAGAGTGCTTGCCTCATATACATGAAGCTCTGGGTTTGATTCCTCAGTACCACATAGATACAAAAAGGCCAGAAGGGGCGCTGTGGCTCAAGTGGCAGAGTGCTATCCTTGAGCAAAAAGAAGCCAGGGACAGTGCTCAGGCCCTGAGTTCAAGCCCCAGGACTGGCAAAAAAAAACAAAAACAAAACAAATTACATGGGAACAAAACTCATATAATATAATGAGGAGGCAAGAGGGACTTTACAGAGGTGGTTGGTTGGCCTTGTCCTGCCAAAGTAACTTTGGGTTGAAGTTAAAGGATCATCAAATCAAAACAGAAACAGAAAGAAAAGTAACTTTGGGTTGAAGTTAAAGGATCATCAAATCAAAACAGAAACTGAAAGAAAAATGTCCAAATTGATCATTTGGAACTTTTCCCTGTGTTTATTATTTTTTTTAGAGACATTAGAAGAAATGGACAGTGAGCTGCTCAAGTGTGAATTCTGTGGGAAAATGGGATATGCTAATGAATTTTTGAGGTCAAAAAGATTCTGTACTATGTCATGTGCCAAAAGGTAATACTTTTTTTATCTTTAAAAATGTCATTTATTTTTCATGACTACTACTTCCATAAGAGAAATTTGTGGATTTAGGGATTTAGAAAGGTATAAACAACCCAAAAGTTTCAGCCTTCTTTTGCTAGTCATTTGTGCACACAGGAGTTATTAAATAATGAGAAACAGCTTGGAATGATCAAATAAGTCTATATTTTTTAGATGACTTTGAAAGGCAAAATAAGATTTTTAGATTTCATTTTGTGCAAAATGGGTTTTGAGAAAAGGGATATTACATTAAATGACACCTCAAAAGATGATCTAGTCTTCCATACCAGGGTGTTAGTTTTCTACCAATTATATTGGGATCAGAGTTCTGATTTATACTTCTCAAGATCAGATAACCCAAACATTTTTCCTGTTGGGGTTTTGAAACTTGCATACTTAAAAATTTGTGTCTTGAATTCTGAGAATTTTATTTCACAGATAATGAAATAATTTTTACCACATTTGTCTTTCCCTAGCTTGTTATTTCTCAGAATAGTTTGTGCTTACTTCATAAATTTGTTTCAGATTTATTCTGGGTTAGCTAAATGATCAGGTTTGTTTAAAAATTTTAAAGCTTGTTAAACCAGCTTAGCTGTTATCTGAAAGATGCTGCCTATTCATTTGGAGTCATTGTCTCATTTGGAGTTAGCTTCTCAGGTCCCTTTAAGATAAGGATGTATTTTGTTATATGGGAAAATAAGGTATGAAATGACAATAAAAATAAGAAGATATAACCATAAAGTTAAGATTTTAAATCAAAATTTGTCCAGAGCAAATTGGGTACTTGCATCAGCAGCACATATACTAAAACAAGAACAATACAAAGAAGATGAGCATGGTAAATTTTGCAAATTTATAAAATGTTACTTATTTTTTCTGTGTTTTTGGTAATTCTATCCATACTATTTAGAAATATTTCAGAATATTTAATATGACAGATACTTTGCCTGGAGATGATTGTTTCTTGTTGTTGTACCTTTAAATGAGTCTCTTCAGAGGGCTAGGAGCTCTAACACAGGGAACTAGAGATGAAAGAACAAGAAAGAGAGGAAGACAGCACTACTGCTGCTTACATGTCTGCTTGGCTGCCAGTCTTAGAGAACTTATTATCAAATACAAACGACTTCTCTCATCCTTTTTCAAGAGTAAAGTTCATGTTTGTAATCATGGCTACTCCAGAAAGCTGGAATCCGGAGGATCTTAGTGTGAGGCCAGCTGGAACAGAAAAGTCCATGAGACATCTCTAGTGAACTACCAAAAACACTAGCTGGAGTTGTGACTAAGTGGTAGAGTGCCATCTGTGAGCAAAAACAAGCTTAGTGGTTCCTACAATTAAGAAAGCAAGGGAATCTGGCGCAGCGGAAGAGCGCCTGCTTGGCAAGTGCAAGGCCCGGAGTTCGGTCCTCAGCTCTGGGGGAAAAAAAAAAAAAGCAGGTTTCGTCAGCAAATAAAATGAGGAACCCAAACTTACATTGTTGAACTTGTAAATGCGTAATGAATACAGCGAGAGCTTTTTGAATTATTTTATGGCAAAATGAAGTGGCCATCAGGACATTTTTATATTTGTTGGAGTAAAATAGTTGAAGAAAATTCATTTTGTTATTGGTCCTAGAATAGTTATTCATGGCACAGTTATCTGGGATTTTTTTTCTTGTAATTTTCTTGAAGCATGAGAGTTTTGAAAATAATAACTGTAGAGTCAGTTTCATATGTGCAAAAAAAAAACAAAACCCTGCATATATTTTTGTTAGACAGTTTTCTCTCACGCTTCTAGAAAAGACTAAGTCCATCCTGCTGCTTAGGTTTTGCATGCACCTTGAGTGTTTAAAAACACAATTTCACTGGAACATAGCTGTATATGCTCAGTGTTTTCAGTGACTGTGTTTATATAATAGCAGAGTTGAGTGTTTGTGCCAGACACTTGCATGATTTGTAATACCTAAAATATTTACTCTCTGGCTTCTTACTGGATCAGTTACCGAGACTGAAGTCTAGTCTGTGGATCCCCTTTGATGTCAGAGAACGCTTTTTAAGTTGTTGTCATGTCTCAACAGAGATGTGTGTTTTAAAGAAAAAGGATAGTTGTTCTCTTTTAATAAAGAAGAAATTATCTTTAAGCCAATTTTAAAGAAATATATAGTTCCAAATTTCTAGAAGATTAGGAGCAATGAATCTATTACATGACTTTGAAATCTCAACTTTATATTTCACTTGTTTTTAGTAATATTTTAAAATATTTTACTACCAGCTTGAACTGTGTATTATATTGATCTCTGAAGAGATCAGATCTCTGACCTCTTCAGAGATCAAAATACCTCTCTTCAGAAATTATTACTTGAGAAAATATCAGTTTGAATATACATTCTAATTACTACAGATATTTTTCTCCTGGAACCTTGAATATTTTTGCTGCTATTAAAATTAGTTACTCTCTGTGTTAGGCAGAACATTTCTTACTTTCATGCATAGCAAGAAAATATCAATCTGTTTTTATAGATGCTCAGTATTTAAAAGACGTTATGGCTGGGTGCTGGCTCATCCCTGTAACCCTAGCTACTCAGGAAGTTGAGAGATCTAAGGGTCACAATTTGAAGCCAGCTGGGGCAGGAAAGTCCATGAGACTCCCAAAAAGCCAGAAGCTTTTTGGAGCTGCAGCTAAGTGGTAGAGTGCTGGCCTTCAGAGGAGAAAAAAACAACAACAAAACAGCTCAGGGAAAGTGTCTAGTCCCTGAGTTCAAGCCCCAGAACTGGCACCAGAAAGGGAAAAAAAAAAGACATTATGATATCTACAGAAGCCATTGTTTGACCTCTAGCATAAATAAGTCCCTTGAACAATGTGGATTTACTTAATGAGATATTATAGTCCTTAATGAAACAAATAACGATTCACAATTATACATTCAAGTCATAATAAAATGGAGTGTTATGTAATCTTTTTTTCCCCTTACTCTTAGGTACAATGTTAGCTGTTCTAAAAAATTTGCCCTTAGTCGTTGGAATCGTAAGCCTGATAATCAGAGTCTTGGGCATCGTGGCCGCCGTCCAAGTGGCCCCGAAGGGACAGCAAGAGAACATATCCTTAGGCAGGTCTGTAGAAACCTTGTTCAATGTATATTACCCTTTTTAGAAATGCAAGGGAAATGCAATGCTGTATTTTACTTGTACTACATTTTCCAGCTTCCAATTACTTATCCATCTGCAGAAGAAGACTTGGCTACTCATGAAGATTCTGTGCCATCTGCTATGACAACTCGTCTGCGCAGGCAGAGTGAGCGGGAAAGAGAGCGTGAGCTTCGGGATGTAAGAATTAGGAAAATGCCCGACAATAGTGACTTGTTACCAGTTGCACAGACCGAGCCCTCTATATGGACAGTTGATGATGTCTGGGCTTTCATCCATTCTTTGCCGGGTATGTAATTCACCCCTTCATCTTAGGTTTTCCTGTGCATGTATATGTGAGAATGATAAAGACTCATCCACACCTTTTGCACAAAAGGGCCAGAGCAGTACTGTGTACATGTATAAGTGAAATGGCATTTGCTGTTGAAATGTGATCTGTTTCCTCTTCCTTATTCCCTTAGCACAACTGGGTAATTTTTCATACCTCCCAAGTCGATAAAAACTGACTAGTCCTGCTTCTGCTGTGACACCCCAGCCGGTGAAGAAATATTAAGGTGCTCTCTTCTCCTCAGTCTGATTTCTCTCGAGAGGTCAGTAGAGAGATTGAATCAGACATCACTTCTCTTCTGCTCTTCTGTTTTTCTATCCTATTTCCTGTTCCCTAACTTAGTCTCTCTTAAGTTTTTTCATTGTTTTTCCATTTCTGAAAGTTAATCAAGACTATAGAATATGGTAAAATTTTGGTCTTTCTTTTTTAAAAATCAAGTTGATTCTTTGCAGTAAATATATATCAAAGCATGTCCAAAATTTTTCAAGTTGTCAGCTGAAGTTATGTTCATTCGGATATTGAGGGTAGCTTTCTTATTTTTATTTTTCTGATCTCTCATTTTGATATTCTTTCCATCAACTTAAAGCCTCCTTTTGCTTTTAAAGCAACAACAATCTTTCTGTTTATCTACTTTCTCCCAGGAACTGGTAACTAGAGCCCACACTGGTTATATGTGTTAAGACATAGGTTCTTTTTAAATTTGCAAACATTTCTCACTTTGATCTTATGAATATGGAAAATGGGGGTTTCAAAATTGGTTCCCTTTAGATTTTATTGCATTGATTCATAAGAATGTATCTCATTTGAGTTATATCAGTCAGGCTTTGAAAATTAAACTAATCATCTGCCCATTGTTATATGTTTCTTGTGAAAGTGACCATAGTCTTAGAAGCAAATTTAGAGTACTATGTTTTACAAGAAAATATATTTAGAAATACTAGTGTTATAAAACTGCCACTCAGTTTACATCATATGCACAATTTTTAAAAAATGTACTCAATTATTTTACCAATATCTTTTATAAATGCTAAAATAAACAAGATATGGTCACTTTTCAAGGAAGATGGGCTTGTTTCAAGGACATACACTTTGTTCATGTGAAGATTTTCAAGCACACACCAAAGGCAACTAAATTCTGAGTTAACTGCTGACCATGGAGGCTTAGAATCTGTTTCAAATTTGATATAGTAGAGATGTTTGTCTTCACTGGTTTGGGTTTTTAATGAAATTTTAAACCAGTATCTCCATCTTCCGAATTAACATTGGAGTCCCAAACTGACTATATGGGGCTGGACGTGAACTCTGTTTCTTCGGCAATCACTTCACCGTGTTGGGCAGCCATCTGTTTGTAAGCTTGAGTTCATGTTTAAGGGCAATATTTCTTTTCCTTTAAGAGATGATTTCTATCCCAAGGAATTAATTAGTTGTCCCAATAACTGGTACTAGATAACTTCTGGTTCTTCTATCACTCCCTGTGGGCTTTTAGAAATCATTTTTGCTGGAATCTGCTTGCCCTGTGGCTAATCTTGGTACTTTTTAAGAGCAAAGGGTAACTCCCATGTCTCATTCTTCCTTCGAGTTAAAAAACAAAAAAGAACAAAAAACTTCAATTTATTGTCAATACACTTGACATTCTTGTTTTATTGAGTTGAAACACTTCTTTTTAAGTTGCTTAGGGAATATTACATATCATTATAATAAGACATAATTTGCAGTCTGCCTATACTATTTTTTAGTCAGAATAACTTCTTCTTTACTGCTATAATGGGAGTATTTTCAGATTGCTTTGACAGGCCAAATAATAAGCTTATTTTTGTGTTCATTTACATTGCCTTTTTCAAAGGTTTTCTCTGAATAATGCCCTATAGCTTAATGTCTTCATCTTTGTTTCTGCTTCTCTGGCCTGTGCAAACATCCTCTAAGCCTCTTGCAGCTCATTCGGGTTTGTTTTCCTTGAATTCAGTCTTTTCCTAAGCTTTTTTAATAGTATGAGGAAAGCTTATAAATTTCCTAATTTATTTTGTATTTTCTTGTAAGTTACCATGGAATTTCTTCCCCTTCTAATCAGGGTATCCCTGAGGTTTTCTGTTTTCTTTGTTAGAACTTGCATATGGCTTACCAATATCTGAGTTGTTACCAGGGGGAAAATTTATATATATATATCACTTGTGCACTGAAAGTTCTCTCTGTAAGAGCAATTCTTATTTTCAATTAATGTAGTTTATCTTCTTTAACTGTACCTTGATATGGTGACTGCCTTTTGCAAAGATTAATTTAGTATTTATTAATCTTACAAATCTCCAAATTAGATTTATTCAGAGTATGAATAATTTCTTCTTAGTTACGTTTTGGTGGGACTGGGGTTTGCGTCTATAAGGAAGAACTCTGCTACTTGAACCTCACCCTCAGCTCATTTCTTTTCTTTTTTTTTTTTTTTTGGCCAGTCCTGGGGGTTGGACTCAGGGCCTGAGCACTGTCCCTGGCTTCCTTTTGCTCAAGGCTAGCACTCTGCCACATGAGCCACAGCGCCACTTCTGGCCATTTTCTGTATATGTGGTGCTGGGGAATTGAACCCAGGGCCTCATGTATATGAGGCAGGCACTCTTGCCACTAGGCCATATCCCCAGCCCCCTCAGCTCATTTCTTACAAGTCTGAATATTACTGCTTTTTTTTTTTTTTTTGCTAATACTAAATTTGGTAGTTTATTCCACAGTACTGAGTGATGAGATGCCTTTTCAACAACTTTGCTGAAGTCAGTTTTTGTGCAGGGCATTTCTTTCTTTTTATTTAGTTTTGGTTTGGGCTTTTCTGGAGAAATGACTCTGGACACTGGAAAGTTCACTAGGGACCCATGTACAAAGGCCCAGCCCTTCCTCAGAACTGATGCTTGCTTCTGCTATTAGGTCACTGAGCTGACTGGTTGCTTTGGTGGTGTGTGTTTTGTACACACTGTTGGGTGCCAGGCATTTCACAGATGTAGATGCTAATGTCAGGATGCCACAGAACTTAAGTTTACCTTGAGCACTTGGAATTTTAAAAACCTTTTTTTTCTCCAGGGAGTTTTCTAGAATCATTATTGCTTCTGCTTCTCCCTTCCGCTCCACTTTAAAAAAGTTACTTTACTTTTCATCTCTGTACTAATGTACTTACACTTTTTTGTGGTGATCTAAAAGTTTGAAGATAATGCATTCTTAGTCATGTTGTTCCCTGTGGTACACTTTCTGTATTATTTGCCATGCTTTCACTATCCACCTTTAAAAAGAAGACATCTGAGGAGGAGTCTCAGTACAGAGGAGAGCATGCTCTATACACAAATATACATACACACATATATGTATAGATCTCTTCTTGATGAAGAACTCCTTATTTCTATTCTCAAATGTAGTTCTTATGGTTCTCATTTCCTTTTACTCCTGTTCTCTGAATCTAAGTAAGCCCTGTCCTATCTTTCTCTCTCTTCTTTCCTTCCCTGTGTCCTTGTAAGACTGAAGAGAGAAGAACATTAGTTCTTTCACTAAAAGAAGGATGAAGTCACAACTAGATGCAAGATTAGTCAGTTTTGTCTGCCCAGTTCTGTTGAGAGCTACCTCTAGGAAAAGCAAAGGGGCTTTTCTATGGTGAGTAATTCCATTTTATGTCTAGATTCATAAATGGTAGTTGGGAGAGGCCATAAAAGTTTACCTTGTAGAGGAATTTGAAATGTCAATTTAAAAATTAACAGATAAATTGAAAATCTGGTTGCAAGATAGGAAACAGTAGACATATAATAACAGGATGTGGGAATAACGTAGCCAAGAGAGCAGGTGTTACACAGAATATGTATTACTCTTACAGATAGCCCTTCTGTGGTAGATTATATTTTTGTCCTTTATAATTTGATTCATTATTGAGACCTTTATGCCTTTTGAAGGCCTGTGTTTGGGCTGAGCTTACAAGGAAGACATTATCTTAATAAAAACAAGGTGATAATACATTTGCAATAGCATGGTATCCATAGGTATTATGTAACCATTTTCATTTTGTTTGTTTTGCCAGTCCTGGGGCTTGAAATCAGGGCCTGAGCACTGTCCCTGGCTTCTTTTGCTCAAGGCTAGTACTCTACCACTTGAGCCATAGCCCCACTTCCAGCCTTTTCTGTTATATGGTACTGAGTAATCAAACCCCAGGGCTTCATGAATGCTAGGCAAGCACTCTACCACTAAGCCACATTCCCAGCCCCAAAGTGAGTAGTTTTTAATGCCAATGTTCATTTTATAATTGAACTGTGTTCATGCAATGTTTTTACATTCCCTCCCTGATTCATTGCCTACCCTATTGGTTTCTGTGCCTTTATGGGGAAGTTATTAGTAACCTGGGTGTGCAAAATTTCTGGTAGACAATAAAAAGATTTATGTAGATAGCAGCATTGCTACCTGCTGACGTACCTGCAGGCTAAAATATTTGTTGTTTGACACATTAGCCTACAAGCCTATAATTTCAATGGGGGTTTTGTTATCATAAGTGAAGTGAAGTGAGTGTGGTGGTACATAACTGTACTAGTATGTGCAAGGCCGAGACAGGAGGATTGTAACATCAAGACCAGCCTGGGCTACATGTAGCACGATCCTGTTTTAAAAAACAAAAAGCCAGGCGCTAGCAGTTCACACCTGTAATCCCAGTTACTCAGGAGGCTGAGATCTGAGGATTGTGATTCGAATCCAGCCTGGGCAAGAAAGTCTGTGAGAGTCTTGATCTTCAGTTAGCCACCAAAGAACAGGAAGTGGAGCTGTGGCTCAAAGTGATCAAATACTAGTCTTGAGCAGGAGAGCTCAGGGATACCAGGGTGAGTTCAAGCCATAGGGCCAGCACCAAGAAAAGGGGGAACAAAGTCCACTGGTACTAAAATTTGGAGTTGATTGTAAATTGAGTAGCTTTATAGTATATTGATACTATAGTCCTGAGTTCTATCTTGAGTGAACAATAAAAGTTATAAATCTTACTGCCAAGTACTTCTGAGCTGTACAGAGCGGTACTTGGCAGTAAAATTTATAAACCAGAACAAAGTGTAAATAGTGAAAGCAGAAATCATAATACTTGAGAAAATACTTCGATTGTTTATATGATAAAACATGCTATTTTATTTTGTCTTTGAACCTGTGTGTAAACAAGAGAGTACACAAAGATGAGTTCATGATGTATGCGTGTGGCATAATGTCATAGATTACTCTGTACTTCGTGTGTGCGCGCGCGCGTGCATGTGCTGGTTCTGGGTCTTGAACTCAGAGCTTAGGTGTTGTCCCTGAGCTTTTTTGCTCAATGGCTAGTGCTCTACCACTTGAATCACAATTCTATTTCCAGCCTTTTGGGTGGTTAATTGGAGGTAAGAGTCTCAGGGACTTGCTTCCCCAGGTTGGCTTCAAACCAGGATCTTCAGATCATAGCCTCCAGAGTAACTTTGGTTATAGGCGTGAGCCACTGGTACTTGGCTCTATTCTGTACTTTAAAAAATATTTTTGGTATTAGTCCTAGGGCTTGAACTTGAGGCCTGGGGGCTGTCCCTGAGTTTCTTGCTCAAGGTGTAGTGCTTTAACACTTGAGCCACAATTCTACTCCTGGCTTTTTTGGTGGTTAATTGGAGATAAGGCTTCACAGATTTTCTGACCTGGGCTGGTTTCATACTTTTCATCCTTAGATCTCTGCTCCTGAGTAGTGAGGATTAGAGGTGGTGCCTGGTCACTCTCTACATTTTGTCCCCACTAATTATCTATTTTTATGTTGTTTTGTTTTATTTGTTTTTGTGCCAGTCCTGGGGCTTGAACTTGGGGCTTACTTAGGTGATGTCCCTGAGCCGTTTTGCCTAAGGCTAGAGCTATACCACTGGAGCCACAGCTTCACTTTTGGCTTTTTGGTGGTTAAAATTGGAGATAAAGGTTCTGTAGACTTCCATGCCTGGGCTGGCTTTGAACTGTGATCCTCAGATCTCAGCCTCCTTCGTAGCTAGGATTACAGGTTGAAGCCTCTGGTGCCTGGTGAAATTATTACTGTTACTACTACTACCACTGTTATTCGTTGTATTACTTGATTGTGGTGCTTGAACTCAGGCCCTGGGTACTGTTCCGGAACTTTTTTTGTCCAAGTCTAGCAACTCTACCACTTTGATTCATAGCTCCACTTCCGTTTTTTTTTTCTTTTTCTTTCTTTTTTTTTTTTTTTTTTTTTAGGTTAATGAGAGATAACTGTTTCACAGACTTTCTACCTAGACTGGTCTCAAACCACTATCCTCAAATTTCAGCCTCCTGAGAGGAGTGAGCCACCAGCACCTGGGCCAGCTATATTATTTTTATATCAAGAATTCCAAGTAAATTTTTTTACTTGGATTTTGAATTCCTATTTCAGAATATCAACAGATACTCTCTTCTTCAGGGGTGAACCCAGAGCATTATAAGTAAATTATATATGAGCTTATCAGCCTATATTTCAGATTGAGACCTACTGAGCTCATAACTATAATTGCTAAGAGTAAGTCAAATTGTTGTAAATTTAATTCTAACTTCCTTTTCTCTGATCACATTCCAGGCTGCCAGGATATTGCAGATGAGTTCAGAGCACAAGAGATTGATGGACAGGCCCTTCTTTTGCTCAAAGAAGACCATCTCATGAGTGCAATGAATATTAAGCTGGGCCCTGCCCTGAAGATCTGCGCACGCATCAACTCTTTGAAGGAATCTTAACAGAATATGAAGCTTTGATATAACACCAGTTTGATTGTTCTTACTCAGACTTGTAAGGTAAAGGCTTTCATTGGCCTAGAATAATACAATTACAATGGAACGCCAAACACATTGGGATCACTTCTACAGATACAGCAATCCATTATAATTAGCCAACATTGGTGAAATTAATTTTACAAGGTACATGCAACATTGAAAGACGTTACAGATGGCCATATTTTTCAAAGAAACGTTATACTAGCTAATTTTTTAAATGGGATGTTCATCATTAATATATAGAATCCTTTAAAAAATAATTTAATGATTTACATTTCTTCTCTTTTGATTCAGTTTTCTTACACATTTTTGTATCCTATTAATTTTTTAAAGGTTGTCATAGAGATGTGGAATAATTTAGAAGTCCAATGATGCAATTGCATGTGAAGAAATAAGACTACATTCTGAGAGTCAGACCTTTTAGACAAATGCTTTGTAAGAAAGAATTGTGTTCTAGCATAAGCAGTATTGATCTGGAGATTAAAAGAGTGGTTTTTTCTCTTCAGATTTGACCAACAGTTCGGCTTGTGTGATAGTTAGCTTTCTTCTCAGTGTTTGTACATGTACAGCAACATTCTTAATGGAAGTCACTTTTACTCTTTAGGAGACATTGACAACATCTAGACCCATTTTGGTTGAGAGCTTGGGGTTGGTGGTTGGGAGAGTTGCCTGTGGATACATAGTAGTAGGGGCCAGAGTGGTTCCTAAAAGTCTACAATGCCTAGAATGTTCTTTCATCAAGTACTGTCTGGTCTAAGTGTCAGTAGTGCCAAGACTGAGCAGGTCGGAGTGATAAATGTTGCTCTTTTTCACACAGAGAAACACTGCGGGCATAGGGCAGGGCATTATAATGAATACATGTACAATGGAAGTATTGTTCAGGCAGCATTAATGTTGTGCTAAAGTATATTTTTCCAGTTTGGTTATGCATAATAGAAAAAGAAAAATACCTATGAAATTGCTCATTAGGGAAAGACAAAATCATTGGACTCAGCTAGTACCAATTCATGTTAATACTTGTCATATCTCTGTGCTCCCCTGCTCTGTACTGTTAGCTGGTACCTCTCCTGGCAAGGGCTTGGAAGCATGTTGACTCTAGCTAGAAGGCTCATTCCTTTCCCTTAATGAATCCTTGCATTCCTCCTGCAAAGCATTTATGAATTGATTAGATTTGAGTGATCAAATCTAATTTTAAAACTTATAAAAAAGCAAAAGTTTTCACCAGTTAACTTCTACAGAATTATCGCACTAAAACAGAATTTCCTGTGGGCACCTTGAGAGCCTATGGTCCTGTTTATTAAAACTTATAAAGGTTTTGTTTAATCACTTCCTCTGTCTTCACCACATCTTTGAGGTAGTTTAATAACTGAATGAACATGCACAGAGATGTGGCCACAGTTCAGTAAGTGAAGGTAAAGAGAGTCCGTAAGTTTTACTTCCACCCCTCCTTTGAAAGATTGTGTTGAGCTAGTAGAAAACTAAAGATGTCACTAAAGACATGACAGATATTTATCTTTTGGCTTTGTGTACATTAGAAAATATTGGTTATTTTTATACAAAAATATAGCGGGTAATTTTTTTAATCTCTAGATGCCTCTTGTTTGAATGTATGCTTTGTGAGATTCCTTAAGTAGTAGTTGTAAATGAAGATGATTACTAATAGTTATGTATAGAGTTAGAATATGTAATGTAAGGCTCATGTTCCAGACCTACAGTAGCGTGTAGTCCATGATATGCATTTCTTTGTATCACATTTTAAAGTTTCAAGGGTAGGGAGGCAGTCTACAATCAGTTTTCATTTATTAATGAATAGTTAATGGTTAATGATCATGACAGTTGTCATATGCTTTTTCCCCTCCCCTTGCAATTTCAGAGCATAAAGATATACTAAGCAGTATATACTAAGCAGTAAGAAGAAATTTCCTAGCCCATGAGAGGGAAGCACAAAGGAAAAATCACCCCTACAATTAAAACTTTGGTATTCCACAATCAATACAAAACTCATTATTTGGGTTTAGACTCCCTTAGCAATAATAGTTATATCCCATAACTAGTTTATCTATAGCTTTTAAACTGTTAACTCGGAACTGTGTAAATCCCTTTTCTTTGCTCCCCCTGCAGGTGTCAGTCATCTGCACTTATGAAAAGCACTTGCACCTGGCGCTGTCTTAACGCATGCACAGGGCTTTCTATCCTAGTACAGTAGAGTCAGAAATCTTAAAACGAGTCCAGATTTTCTGTTGTCTCTCTCCACTTAGAACAAACCAGAAAATACACTTGCTTTTTTTCAAGTGAGTGATTTGATTTGGAAATAATTCCTTTGCAGTGAGTAGTTTCCCATTGAAGTAGTTCTTCTTTTGTAGATGATTTAATCATCTGCACTTTAACTCCTCGTGCCCACCTCTCCCGAGCCTTAAGCACTTTTGGTGTGCCGCACTCAGGAAGTGCCAGCCCCTTTTCCTTTCATATTCCTAAGCACTAAGGAATTTGCTTGGCAAGGAATGATAAGTGGGAAACATGGAGGTTCTTTTTGTTACTTAAGTTTGCATTTTCTGCCTTGAAACTGTGTTCTTTTCCTGTTGGGGGGAAAGCATACTTTTGAAGTTTTTGTTTTAAGCCTTTGTTCCTAGAAAAACAGATAGGGTTTGTAAAAATTATTTTTCTATGACAGTACTCCTCAGCCTCGTATAGAGATATGTAAGACACAGCTATGCAGCTTGGCATAGTATGAGACAGAACTGTCCCTAAGCCTGTCACCTTCTGAGTTGCCCTTAGCTCTGCTGGTATTTTTCATTTGCTATGGAATCCTCGGTTACGTTGTAAGGACGTAGGACGTAGGCATGGAGAGGGTGGGAGGGGAGGTCTTAGTGAGTACGCTGGAGGGCAGGAGGGGGCAGACAAGAGCCCTTTGCTCCCATCTGTGGGAGTTTAGCTCACCACAACACTAAACCAATGGCTGCACTTTTGAAGTTAGGTTCATGTTTTACCTAGTTTAACAGAAACAATTTTTCTTTCCTCTAGATAGTCTAGTTTATTTCTTACTTCCTAGTGTATTGAAACACAACTGTATGAACAAGTAGGAGTTTTTGACATAGCTCATTTTCATATGTGAAGTGTAAATTTGTAGGCAGGTTGGAAGTCATGCGGCCCCTGTCTATCACCGCTTGCTCAGTAGATGTCTTGAGGGCAGTGTTCATTCGGGTTTGCAGGGCTTTGCAGAGTGATTGCGTGGCATAGTGTAGTGAGGAGATGGAGTCCTGAAGTCTGAGGTGTGCCTGGCTGTACACAGCTATATCGAGTGGATGAAACGCTGTGGAAACATTTCAAAGACTAGTTTTCAGCCAGAGGAGGCTGTGATTACCTTTGTTGCTTGAAGGCTTTCCTACTCCTGATGAGTCACAGGGACACCTGCTGCCCACTGTCACTGGGTGTTTCTTAGTGGCAGGAAAAGGCCTCACCTGACTTCCTCCCCTAAATCTTCCCCTAGTCATAAAAAGTGCACAAAAGCTTTCTTATTTAAAAGGCATTTTTGGCCTGGAAACCTTTAGAGGGTTGGTAACAGGGAGGCAACTTGGTGGGTTTTCCTGGTTACCAGAGTCATATTCCAGTGAAATCTTTGAGCTGTGGAAATGCCTTGCCCATCGATGCAAGTTGTTTTCTGAGTCTGTTTCTTGTGCATCATCTACATAACCAGCTGTGCCCAGAGAATGTCTTCTGGGATGGTGGTGGTGAGAGAAGAATACGAAGGAAGAGACAAATAAGAGGAAGAGAGGATATTGCAGTTAAGGAAGTGAAGCCATTCAATGTAGATATGGCCTTCATCCATAGTTCAAAAAAATTATTGCACTACCATCATAGCAGTATAAAACTACCTTCTTAAATGGAAGAGGAGATACTGTGGATTGAACCCAGGGCCCCTGTGGTTTTCAATATAAGATTTGCCTGTAATCAAACTTACTGTCTTTATCAACTAACCCTTATGAGCATTCATACCAGTGGTACCGGTGATAACTAAGTTAGTGTTCTGTTTTTATTTTTGGAAATGATAGATATTATAATTGGAGAATAATTGTCAAAAATTCAAAGATTAATTTTTATAATTGAGTGTCCAGAATTATAGAGGAGTTTCCAAATTCAAATTCCACACTTGAATTAGCCTTGTAGATTATTATAAAGAAGGGTACTTTAGGGTGGTATTTTACTTGATATGTTGTATTTCAGTCTTAAGAACTGAGTGACTGAGAAATGTAGGTTTCTTGTCACTAGTGTGGATCTGTAAACAAGGCTACCAGTATGAATCATGGCATGAACTGTATCAGTATTGATACTGCCCATCTAGAATATTTCAGCATCATAGATTGGGTATTCAATTAGATAAGCACAAATACAGTATTAGGAAAAGAAAATATATAACTATTAAAATTTAACTTTAATGCATTAAACTATACATCTTAAAATATCTTTGGGAATGTATTCCTCTTGTTAGAATTTTATAAAATGTATCGCTGTGTAGTGTTTTCTTTTAATAGTACAAGCTATTTCTTCGATTTAAAAATATTTAAAAGTATATTACCTTCTTTGAAAGAAGTTTCTTAAAATTTTTAAAGAATGTCCAAAATTTTACACATTATTTGTAGAGCTTGTAAAATCTATTTTAAAATTATAGTGAAATAAAGCTTTTTTTTGAAGTTGTAAGTCACTAAAACAAATTTAACTTACAAATTTACACATTTAATTATTGCCATCATATTCCAAAGAAAACTGTGCGAGGAGGTGGGCACGCCTCCAGCCGCGGCCCGGCTTCCCGAGGCGGACGCGCTGTTCTGCGCAGGCGCAGGGCACACCCTCCTAGTGTCAGGTTTGAGCCCTGGAGTGGCTCAAGTGGTAGAGTGTCTGCTTAGCAAACAAATCCTGAGTTAAACCCCAGTGCTTCCCCAAAAGAAATGCCCAAGTGTCATGTTTATGGAACTTTGGAGGAAATGTTCTCATATATTTTGTTTTTTCCTCCCTTTTAAAAATAGCATGTAGACACTGCATTTCATTTAAAAATGACAACCACTTTCAGTTGGTTAGTTTTCTGTGGCACTTTAGGAATTATTTTTTAACCTCTTTTGGATGTACAGTATTGTAACACCACCAAGTGTTGATTCGGGTTTGAAGTACTTCTAGCTAATTTAGTATGTAAGGCCCATAAGAGGTGTTTCTAAAGTTGCTTGCAATAGTACTCTTGCCTTAAAATGTTTTTTTCTTGGCAGTTCTGGGGTTTGAACTTAGGGGGACACAGTTGCTAGGCTGGCACAATACCACTGGTCCATGCCTCCAGCCCTGCTTTTTTAAAAATTTTAGTTTTAAGTAGTTGTATAGGAGTTGCTATTCAAAAAGCAGTTTATGAACACAGTGCATCTTGATCAGCGTCACCACCTTCAACCTTCTCATCCACCCCTTTCGCTCCCTCTTCTCAGCGTTGTACGATATGCATTGAGTTTTGTGACTGCATTGCCCTCTTCCTCTCTTCATTCGTTTACCCCTCTTTCCCTTGATTCTGTCCTCCACTGTCAGGTGACCAATTCCTGGCGCTTATTTTGTTCAGCTCTGTTTTGTACTAGTTATTTTTAGAGTAGGGTTTTGTTTCCCTCCTAGGTATTGGTCCTAACCCTAATTCACCTACGCTAGGCTTCCTGTCTTCATGCCGGCATGCACACTCATCTCCAGCTCCCTCCATGGAGATGAGTCTCTCAGGCTTCTCTGCCCTAGTTGGCCCTAGTGGGCCTGCCACTAGGATTCTCCTGTCCTCAGCCTTGTGTAGCTTGGGATGAGAGGAGTGCGCCACTGTGCCCATCCATGGGTTGAGAAAGGGTCTTTGAAAACTTTTGCCCAGCCTGGCCTTGAACCATAATCTTCCTATTTGAGTCTCCCAAGTCGCAAGGATTATAGGAGTGAGCCACCAGTGCCTAGCTAGTTCTCTTTTTATACTGAAGTACTTCTGGTAATTATTTCTTGGCTCATATACAGTATTTGTTCTCCCAAGGACTGAGATGGAAACCTGTAATCAAGCAAGTGAGGATCTTTTGCTAAGTGTTAACTATTGGCTAACCACTGAACATATGAATACATATTGTTGTCACTCATGTCCTTCCTCATTTAGCAAACCCTCTGAACACAAACATGTGTGTGGCATACATGCCTACGGAACTAGGAAGTCAAGTCTTCTTAAACTGAGTTACTAACTTAATGTACTGACCGTACACTTGGTGCCGAAAGAGGTTAGGCTAGATAACTTCTAAGAGGTGTGTGCGGCATAGCGCCTCTCCTGCACACTCCACACCTAGTGACTATCCCCTAGCAGCTTACAAAATGACAAGTACTCACACTTGAGACGGTTGGGGTAGGTATTGTCAGGGTGGATGCCATATATGGTGTGTGGCAGGGAACAGGCTGATGGTGGTGTGCGTTTTTCATTACAGAATCTTCATGCCCAGTCACAACAATGTAACTGTAGCTGTTTTCCAAAAGTGAAAAAATCTTAAAGATCAGACTTTAAAAAAGCCAGAAAAATTATATGTAATAAAATGTAAGAGGTATAACAGATAGCTACCTTTTAAAAATATGTATGTATGTTGTTGGATTTGGTGGCACATATATTTCCATATAATTCCAGCACTTAGGAGGTAGAGGCAAGAGGATGCTGAAATCCAGGCCAGCCTGGGGCCACAGAGTGAGATCCTCTCTCACAAGAGCCAGGCTGGATGAGTAGCTCAGTGTCTCTTGTAGAAGTACAAAACTCAGGTCTCAATCCATGGTACCACTACCACCAAAAAGCTTCATGTCCCTGCTCAAGAAAAAGGTGTTGGAAATGTTAATTGGTTAAAAAAAAGTACTTCCCAGCTTGTATGAGGAATGGACACTGAGTGAAAAAAATTATTAATAGGGTAAAATTCCCTTGTCATTTTGGGAATCAGAATGTATCACTGTAACTTTAAATACTGTCAGATGATAGAAAATTCTCCATAAAGATACAAACAATATATTTTTAAAACCCTTATAAATATTGTAGCTGATGTTTCTGAAGCAGGAAAATGCCCAGTGTTGGGTTACAGTGTACATTATATTCAAACTGATCAGAGAGAGCAACAATATTGTCTAAGTGGCCAGATAGTCTGGGTTGTTCCATGGTTAATGTAAAATTACTTTTAAAGTGTTGTAATTTTTAAAATACTTAAATTTTCAAATATTTTATGCTGTTAAGATATCTACTGCATAAATACTTTGTATATGTATTCTTAAAGTTTAGTGTGCAAAGATGTTATAATTTTGGATATATAATTTCCAAGTTGTTTAGTAAGAGCCCAGTCTCCTCCTGGGAAAGGCTAGGCTTTGTCTTTTCCAGGAACGTGACCCTCGTGACCCTCGTGAGCCTCTCGCGAGGCCCTCACGTGCATGGACGGTGGGTACAGGGCCGACACCCACGGTAGTGGGATGGCTCCGCAAGCCTCTTGATTAAACTAGCACTTTCTGTCTTTCTGCATCCAATTTGGTTGATTTAGAAAATTGTTGTGATACCCTTATTGAAAAATATGCTTTAAGCACATTCTTAAAAAAAATTCCTCCCCTTGATTCCTCCATGGATCTAAATTGAGACTGTTGGAAAACCTCAGCAGGTAGAGCAGGCATGCCCAAGGGGAGGAGAACATCGCATCTGTACAGAAGGCAAACGCTGAGGCCGTACACGGATGGGGGCCCGTGGGGGCCTGTCCAGACTCCTCCTGCTGAAAATGAGGTCGTTTCCCCTCTTAGTATTAAAGTCCTAGATGGGTGTCTGAGCTGCCATTTCAGAGCGGGAACCTGAAAACAAAAGTTCACTTGCATTATGAGAGCACATCACAAGCTATGTACAAAGTTCATTTGGTGTATTTTTTTTTAAAAAGAGAAAGCACTTTTGTATGAACAAGTAGCATGTGTATGACTGATAGCTTTTCCTCTACGTCGTGTCTGTTCAGTGAACTAAAATTGGGCATCTGAGTTTGCCGACAGCAACACTACGACCTGAAAGCACCTTATACTCTGCTGCTTACTCTTGCTTGTAATTGCACCTTCGCTACCTGCACACTGTCACATAGAGATTGTTGGAGCATTGCTTCATGTGGGTCTGGATGGATCGGTGGGCCTACAGGATCATCTATTTATATTGTTTATATACAATAATATATTGTAGACCAGTTGTAAGTTCATTTCTTTACAAATAAAAGCCTGGCTTTTATTTTGGCTGGTTACTGATTTTTTTTTTCCTTTAAGCTTATGAGACATGGTAGATGTAAGTAAATCATTAGAAAGCTTCACAGGGGTTTGAAATAGTTATATAAGTTCTGATTTACAGTTTACAAAGAACATGAATTGCTACTAATTGAATTTAGTGAATTTAAAACTATTTCCTTCCTCACTTATGGCCAGTTGGAAGGCCATGTGTTGTGAGGGCGCGGAGCCAGTGACGTGAAAGGACCGACCTGCCATGCAGGGCTGTTCCGCATCCTGCTCTTGGCATGTGCGCTCTTCCTGCTGAGCTCTGGGTACAGTTGCAGCTCTTGTGTTTCAAAAAGAAACAATGTGATGGCCATTCCTGTCCTCACAGTTTATTTTTTAATTGTCTGAACTCGGGCTGCCTGTTGCGTGAGCCACACACTCCCAATCCTTTCTTGGTTTTATTGGAATTTGGTCTTTTGAATTTTCGCTTGGGGCAGCCTGGGGCCACATTCCCTCTACTAGCTGGCATCACAGAAGTGTGCCACCGTGCCCAGCGTCTCAGAATGTTTGGGAATTTTTAGAATATTTGTGTAGATTTTACCAATTGTGTATCCCTAATCCAAAAATTCAATATGCTCCAAAATCTGAAACTTTTTGAGTGCCAGCACTTTAAAAAGTTTCAGGCTATGGCTGTGCTCTGCCTACTTACAACACAGAAGATTTCCACATATCCAGCGACAGTCCTCACCCTGATCCAGATGCTGATGCTAAAACCCGCACGCGTCCTTTTTTGTTGTTTTTGTTTGGTTGGTTTTTTGGTGCCAGTTATGGGACTTGTGTTTAGGGCTTGGACTCTCTCTGAGGCTTCTTTTGCTTAAGGCTAGCATTGTATCACTTGAGCCACACCTCCATTTCTGGCTTTTTGCTGGTTAATTGGCGATAAGCATCTCATAGTCTTTCCTACTCAGGCTGGCTCCAAACGCCAATCTTCAGATCTCACACTTCTAGGACATTTAAAAAATGATGGAGGGCTGGGGATATAGCCTAGTGGCAAGAGTGCCTGCCTCGGATACACGAGGCCCTAGGTTCGATTCCCCAACACCACATATACAGAAAACGGCCAGAAGCGGCGCTGTGGCTCAAGTGGCAGAGTGCTAGCCTTGAGCGGGAAGAAGCCAGGGACAGTGCTCAGGCCCTGAGTCCAAGGCCCAGGACTGGCAAAAAAAAAAAAAAAAAGATGGAGAGGGCTGGGAATGTGGCCTAGTGGCCTTGTATACATGAAGCCCTGCGTTTGATTCCCCAGCACCACATATATAGAAAATGGCCAGAAATGGCACTGTGGCTCAAGTGGCAGAGTGCTAGCCTTGAGCAAAAAGAAGCCAGGGACAGTGCTCAGGCCCTGAGTCCACGGCCCAGGACTGGCCAAAAAAAAAAAAAAAGGTGGAGGGGCTGGGAATGTGGCTTAGTGGTAGAGTGCTTGCCTGGCATGCATGAAGCCCTGGGTTCAATTCCTCAGCACCACATAAACAGAAAAGGCTGGAAGTGGTGCTGTAGCTCAAGTGGTAGAGTGCTAGCCTTGAACAAAAAGAAACCAGGGACAGTGCTCAGGTCCTGAGTCCAAGCTCCAGGACTGCCTCCCCCCCTCCCCCCGAGAAAAATTTTAAACTAAAATTAAGAAAATCCATCTATGGATTAGGAACTCAGCTTAGTTGGCCACAAAACTAGCATTTAAAAAAAAAAGTATAAAGACTCTAACAGGTAAGGATAAGCATTATGATACCCACTTAAGCATATATATTATATATGAATATATATATGTATACACACACACACACATATATCACCATCAGGAGGCCTGAAGGTCTAACTCCAATACCACCAACAAAACACAGATTTAAAGTTTTTTTTAATTATCTAAATTTAAAATGACCCAGTTTTCCCCTTAAAATTTACACCAAACTGTTTGAGGAAAATGGTCTTGATTTTCTTGTTCTAAATTTGATAAAATGTTTAGATTCATGTCTTAAAGTTGGCAGTGAAATCTTAGATTTATAGAGCTTTTTACATCATTGTGGGGTAAAGCAAACATCAGTATGACCAAATGTATGTTAACTTATTTTACTTCTGTATTAATAACAAATATACAGTGTTCCTGAAGAGGCATAATTTTTTTGACATTATCTTTAAGATTATTCAGTAAATAATAAAGCCTCAAAAGACACGTGCTGAAAAGATGGAAAAGTTAGGCAACAAGAGCTTCCATTCGGGTTATGTCCTGAGCCGCCATTCTTTCTGGTTTGTAAACTAGGATTTGTATTGTAGTTTTAACGTAGCAACACTAACAAATTATTACTGATATAGGCTTTTCAGTTTGCTCAAGATGATGAATCATAAGCGGGATGAAGCAGCATTTCCAGTTGACAAAGGGATCCACAGGAAATACAGAATCTTTTAAATAAACTTCATGACAATTAAACCAACAAACGGTAGCAATGAGAAAACTGTTGACAAAGTACAGCCAGGGAACATTCATCTCAATGTAGGCCGGCATCTGCACGTTGAGGAAGAGCATGACCGCCTGAAGCAGCACAAACGGCAACCAGGTTCCAAGAAAGCAGACAGTGAGCTTGGGCGTGAGGGTCTTTTTAGAGTTCCCAGTGTAGCTATTGTGTGGGGAGAAGGGAAAATACAGGATGGTGTCGTTCATATAGGAAGTTATTCTCACAGCCTGAATCAAAGTCAGGACTTCTGACCAAGAGGTTATAAATGCCCCAGACAAAAGCAACATCATAGAAACGGAGAGCCAGTAACTCTGAGAGCTGACGTAGGACGGACACTGGTAGGAGACACCCTGTGCCTCCAGGCTTTGGTGGATAGCTGGATCTCCCAGAACGTAAGCCAGGACTGAAATCCAAATTAAAATGACTATAGACAAATAAAATAACCTTTGACCCTTGGACGACAGCTTCGGAGTCCTGGAGAAATTCAAGCAATAATCTATATAAGCTATTACGAAAACTGGATAATGCAAAAGGCCATAAGTGAGGGAAACAATCTGCGTCAACAGGCAGATGTGGTATTTAGTAAACCTAATGCCTAAAAATACAAAATCCCTGAAGTAGGATATAATGGAAATATTTACTAAAAGAACAAGATCGATGAGTGCTAGTGAAATGCAAAAGTAGTCCATAAAATTTTGGTTGGTGCCTTTTCTTCTCATTCCTAGTGTGAGGATATTTAATAGTATTTTCCCAAGTATGATCAAGAGCAGCATACAGTCAACATCTAGGGGTTGGTTTGGTGCGTGTAGCTGGTACTGAGGAAGGTTCTCTGAGGAGAGGGCTGGCATAGTTAAATTTCAAGAAGACCTATTGCAATCCATGGATAAAATGACACTTCTTTCCATCTTCCATCCCTGCAAAGAGTGAAGAGCAGTCGTTACCTTGATGCTGTTTACGTGAACACATTCCACAGCAAGCACCTCTATTCTCTAATCCAATCCTCCTGAGCAGTGAAAGATATCAGTAGAAAGTATAGCTTCTTGGGCTGGGAATATGGCCTAATGGCAAGAGTGCTTGTCTCGCATACATGAAGCCCTGGGTTTGATTCCTCAGCACCACATATATAGAAAAAGCCGGAAGTGGTGCTGTGGCTCAAGTGGCAGAATGCTAGCCTTGAGCAAAAAGAAGGCAGGGACAGTGCTCAGACCCTGAATTCAAGCCCCAGGACTGGCAAAAAACAAAAGAAAATCAAGTATAGATTCTCAATTAAGAATGTATCTACTTTGATCATTTTTTGAGGCCCAGATGGTCCAGAACTTTGAGGTCTTTCAGCCAAATGAGATAGATATATCTATATCTATATCTAGCTATATATATATTGTTATGCCAGATTTCCAGTCCCCAAAGACCACCAAGGAGCCAATACCGATGCAAGCGCATGAGAGTCTTTATTGCAAGCTCGAGCCTGGACTCCCAACCGTCACCGGATCTGGATTGAGAGCTACGACCCTCAGATAGGCAGGGTTTTTATTGTGATTACAACAGGGGCAAGCTATTTCCAACTTGGCAGATACTTGATTGGATGGCATTTAGCAAACAAGTCTTGTCCTATTTCTATTGGCTATCTACCCTTTCAATGATCAATTTTGGCTTTGATATTGGGAACTGGCCTTGATATCAGGAATTGACAGCAGGTGGTCAAGTAGCACTGAAGCAGGGGGTTAGTGCAGGGGGTAGAGCAAGTCACAAATGGGTTAAGCAAGTTGTTTACAGAAGCAGAATATTGCGGTCAGGCTGACCTAGTACCAACTTTATTTGAACAAATGCATTGACCATGTTTTCCCATTACCACTAAGCAAGCTTGAGCGGGCCGGAACAATCCAGTACTCAATCATAAGTAGACCAACCCAACAGTTACCATGGCATTTCTACTACTATTATGGTTATTTCTATAGTGTATGACTATGATCATTTTTTACTGTCCGTTACCATGGTTGTTACCCAGGTATAGAGGTGAACAAGGGCTCCCTACATTTTTAAATGTCAAACTACAAGAAACTAGTCTCACGGGTGGGGGTGCAGCCCTCTAGCATGGAGTCATCACCAGGGTTTAGAAGCTGCTATAATTTTAACACTAAAACTTATATTTAGTTACTCCAGTTTTCAGGTTAGCCCTATCAATATATATGCACCTAATTTTTACCCTAACAGCTTGTCAAAGACACAGAGAAAAGGCATACTCGCTGGAGGCAAAACGCATGCCTAAAATAGGTTATCCTGATGCTCAGAGCCACCGCCTCGGCCCTCCCTGTGCTGGGCTCCCTGCAGGCACGGGATGCTGACAGGCTGTGCCTGCGCCTTCCTCCATCTTCACACCTTTCTGTCCAGATGGCAGCCTTCTCTGAAGCTCGGGAACTTAAAACAGGCAGTGGGAACACAGGTAAAGATGGGCAGATGGAGCCTCTGGCTGTGCTTTTGGGTATGGCAGCTGGAGAGGGAAGGAGGAAAGGAAGGAAGAAAGGAAGGAAGGAAGGAAGGAAGGAAGGATTGGGCTTGGATTTGGTAAGTGGGTAAAGGATGTGTAAGGCCCTAGGCTTAATACCTAGCAGCTTCCCCACCCAAATAAAGGTAGGAAAAGGAGCCGCAGTCGAGACTCAGGTGATTTGAAAGCAGATAAGAGAAAATAAAGAAGGTAGAGAGGAAAGGATGGAAGAAAAGGAAGGAGATTTGAGAAATGTAGCTCAAGGTGGAATGCTGCCAAGCACGTGTGCGAGTCCCAAGTCCAGGCTTCCACCCCTACCACCACAGCAGAACAGAACACAGCAAACTCACCTGCATGTGTCAACAGCAGGAGGTAGGTTGAGAGTAATATGTAGCTGGGAGCCAGCAGCTCACACCTGTAAACCTAGCTACTCGGGAGGCTGAGATCTCAGGGTCGAGGTTCAAAGCTAGCCCAGGCAGGAAAGTCTGTGAGAATTACCTCCAATAACGACCAAAAAAGCCGTAAGTGGAGCTGGAGAGGTAGAGTGCTAGCTTTGAGCAAAAAGACTCAGGGGCAGCACCCAGGCCCTGAGTTCAAGCCACCAAAATAATAATGTGCGAATATGTGGTACATCTTCATGATATAGGATAGCGTAGAAATTACAGAGGTGTGTGTATACAGCTATTAAAAATGTCTCTTAATGTAGAAGAATTACTTTTCTAGCGAAAACTATTAAGCTCAAAGGAGGTTGAATGTATGTAATGACCAGCACAGATGGGACCACCCATGTAGCTCAGTGGTAGAGTGATTGCTTAGCACCATAGGAATAAATAATAAACTGCTCACTCCTTAAACATGCTTGACTTAAAAAAACTCTTGTCCTCAAGGATATTCAAGGTAATGAACAAAACAAAACAAAAAAAGACCAGCAAGGATGAACAATATTAAGAGAAAACAAAAAGCAATGCAAGACCGGTTCTTCTGAAGCAGCTGGGGACCACACAAGCAAGGGGATGTGCAAAGAAAAGCCAAATGGAACCTTCTTCACAGCCTCAGGCCCTTAAAGGGAGAAATGACTGCAGAGAGCCCTCAGGGGTGGCAGTGGAATGTCTGAAGAAGTCCCGTGCCATAATCAAACGTCCTGTGTCACCCGTGATCTCAGTCCCACAGAGGCTGGAGCTGGGGACAGGAGTTTCCCACGGGCAATTTCAGTACATACTCAAACTCCAAATACTAATGCTGTTCTCACCTAGACCTACAGTCTGCTGAAAGCATTATGTAGCACATACTGAGGGAGATAGTTAAACTTGGTGCTGAAAAGCAAAAAGCATTCTTGGGCCCATCAATTAACTAAGAGCAGGTGAAAAGCTTGCCTTCCCTGCCGCCATCTTGTACTCTTTACTCTAAGCCATTCTCTCCACAGTCCCTTCAGTCACCTTGGAATCAATAAGGAAAATCACCGCCAAGGAACAGCAGAGCCTCTCAGGACAGACCCTCCCTCATCTGATGGAGCCCACACGGGGAGGACCACACCGGCAACACGCTGTTCAACATGAATACTTCTCCCCTGAAGAGGTTGGAGAGAAACTAAAATGCCATCTTTGTGTAACATGCTCACTCCACATAATAAGCATTCTTTCTCTGCCCTTCACCATTCTGTTTGGCATATAGTGGTGAGGGGCTGAGCTTGTGTGCAACTCCTGGAGTTTTGGTCCGGGTTCCTAAAATGCTGTCATCATACTCCTTTCCTTAAAAGGCTTTCCTGTCACTTCCACTATGCTTCATGTTGCGTCCGCAAGGACCAGGGCTCTTGCACTCACTCTCTGGTAACACCGTCCAAGACCATGTCCATACTCCTATGTCTTCACGGATTTGAAGTCATAAGCTTAAAGAGAACAGAAGGGAAATGCTTCCCAACACACCTAATATTAGAATTACCCTCATACCAAAACCAAAGACATTCAGTTATAAATCAGCATCCTAACAGGGCATCATTTGAGAGACAGAGGCAGGAAGATCAGAAGTTCTAGGCAGGGGTGGGAATATGACCTAGTGGTAGAGTGTTTGCCTCGTATACATGAAGCCCTGGGTTCGATTCCTCAGCACTACGTATATAGAAAAAGCCAGAAGGGGCACTGTGGCTCAAATGGTAGAGTGCTATCCTTGAGCAAAAAGAAGCCAGGGACAGTGCTCAGGCCCTGAGTTCAAGCCCCATGACTGGCAAAAAAAAAAGTTCTAGGCATGTAGGGACACCTGTCTAAAGAAACGTCAATCAGTCAACCAGCCTTAAGAAGATACTAGCAAGCTTAATCAACATACAAAAAGAGCAATACATCATAGTTAATGCATGCTCAGCTTAACATTAGAAAAAAAAATTCATGTAATTGACCATTTTAAGAGTCTAAAGGAGAAAAATGATATAGTGGACTGAATAAATGCAGAAGCATTTAACAAAATCCAACAAGATAAAAGCTCATTAACAAGTATTAGATGGGAACTTTACCAACCAGAATAAGAAGCAATTAAGAACCAATAAGAGGTATTTAGGCAATGCCTAGCGATGGATGGGAAGCTGCCTCCCCCAGAGCAGTTACTCCCCTGCTGAGCGCAGGGTTGGAGGTCCACACCTGCGCAGTAGGGAAGGCCACCATCCGCCGCTGGGGGAGAAGCAGTGGAGCTAGCTGGCTTTATTTGTGGGTGGAAAATCTAAGGCATCTACAATAGAAGGAAATATAACAAGTGAATTTTGCAATGCTGCAGATTAACAAAAACCCGTACTTCTCTGCAATACTAGAAACACCTGGAAAAATAATTTACAGTATCATAAAATAAAACACACTTAGGTATAAGTGCCTAAGCACATAGGAGCATTCTGTAAGTTTATAAACATTGCAGAACTAAATTAGTGAACAGATAAACCTTGGTCTGGAAGACTCAGTATACTTACTTTGTAGAAATTAGCAAGCTAATTTACAATTTATATGGAAAAACAAAGGTCCTAGTTGAGTGAAAACTTTTCTGTTTGTTACCCAGGGGTTGAGCTCGGGAGAACCATAAGCTCTCACTTGACTTGCTTGCTCACAGCTGGAATTCTCTACCTGCACCAGGCTTCCAGTCCTGCTCTTTTGTTGTTTAATTGGAGTTGTAATCTCTAACTTTCCTGTCCTGGCTGGCTTTAAACCATGATTCTCAGATCTCAGCCTCCTGAGTAGCTAGGGTTTCAGATATGAGCCACTAGCATCTGACTTGAAAACATTTCTTAAGAATAAACTTGGAGGATTTATTAAACCCATTAGATTTGCTATATAGACAAGATAGTGTGAGGTTAGAAAAATTATTAGTTGATGGGGCTGGGAATATGGCTTAGTGATAGAGTGCTTGCCTCGCATACATGAAGCCCTGGGTTCGATTCCTTAGCACCACATAAACAGAAAAAGCCTGGAGTGGCACTGTGGCTCAAGTGGTAGAGTACTAGCCTTGAGCAAAAAGAAGCCAGGACAGTGCTCAGGTCTTGAGTTCAAGGCCCAGGACTGGCAAAAAAAAAGAAGAAAAATTGTAAATTGATGAAACAGAAAAGACTTCAGAAGAAATGCATCTATACTATAGTCCATTGACTTTCAACAAAAGAGGCAGAGTCTTTCTACAGGTGGCTGGGAAGTGATCATCCATAAGGAGAAACCATGAATCTTGACCCTCACCCAACACTATACACACAAAAATAAGACTATTGCTTTGGACCATACAACTATATATAGAGGTAAAACAAATTTCTAGGGAGCAGGGAAAAGGTCTTTGACTCTGGAAGATATGTTAGCTTCCTAGGGCTGCCATAACAAATTACCACTGGGAATAACACTTAAACTATGGCTTAAAACATTGGAAATGTAAAACTCGCACAGTTCTGGAAGCTAGAAATTGGAAATGAGGGTTCAAGTAGCGTCCTCCTTTGATGTTCCCAGAGGAGAACCCTTGCTTGCCAGTTCCAGCTTTGGGAGGAAGAGCCTGGCATTCGTGGTGATGGCAAGGTAAGGCTGAGCTCATCTTTGCGTGGTCTTCCCTGTGCCTCCCTTTCCCCCAGCTTATCTGAACACCATCACTGTATTTATGAATCACCAAGTCCATTTGCCCATATGCTAATTTCACCCAAACACCTCAAATTTGCCAGATCTTTCCAAATAAGGACATATTCTCAGGTTCTGAGATGACTTAAGTTTGGGGGGACTCCAGGAGGATGACCCTAGAAGTGGCGCTGTAGCTCAAGTGGTAGAGTGCTAGCCTTGAGCAAAAGCTCAGGGACAGTGCCCAGACCCTGAGTTCAAGCCCCAGGACTGGCAAAAAAAGAGAAAAGAATAAACCTCTGGTGACAGAAGTCTAAGGCTGGAAAACAGTGGAAGAATGGTGAGAGCCTGAGCCCTTGCTACATGAAGTGTGTTCAGGGCACAGGCGCATAAGCACCACCAAAGCGAATGCACGTCCAAATGCAGCCATGGGCTCCACAACGTGGGCTCCAAAGGCGTGGGCAGCCTGACTCCTGAGTGTTGCCAGTGGTGGCCCACGGGGCCTCTCCTCCTGGACTTTGCTGCACTCATTGCTGCAGCTGATCTTGTTCCTGGCCCCTCTAACTTCTGGAATCTTCACTGTACCTGACTTGGCGCTCACACACCTATTGGAATGTGTGGAGGGCTTCAGGCCCGGCTGCACGCGCTGGCCTCCCACTTCCTCTGAAGGCTGGGTGGAAGCCTCCAAACCAGCACTGTATAATGACCTCAGGGTCACAGCTACCGGGCTGAGCAGTAGCCAGCCCCCTTGGGCTGAGCAAGGTGAAATAGGATCTGGGGAAACATCTTGACACGCCATGTGAGAGCAGAGTACCTGGAGGAACTGTTCTCAGGGCATCCTTTCTAATGAGTGTACCCTTCATCGAGCCTGTGTGGGAGGGGTCCTGCTGACTCACCAGGCATCTTTCCTAGTGACCCAGTGCAAAGTACTTGCTTCTTCTTTTTACTGGCACTAATCTTTTCAACATTCACATTTTCCTTACTCCCAACGTTGTCAACCTTTCCTCACCTCAGGCAAAGTTCAAGGTTTTCAAGCCTTTCTGCTTTTTACTCACGGACTGCCAAGGCAGCCTTGAACTTCCCCTGCCCCAATATTAACAAGCTCATCATGTTTAAATCTAGCCTCCCTCAATGTCTTGGGGTATGGACAAAATGCACACAAGTTTTTCTTTTTCCAACATGGAACACAAATGGCTTCTAGCCAAATTCCCAAAGAGTCCTTGTTCCCATCTGAACTAGGAATTCAGTCTTTTCTGTCTGCATTATTGAGTATTCAGAATCATCTATTAAGCTCTGTTTATAATATTCCAGGGCTTCTATAGCCCATGCTCCAAAATTTTCTCCAGTTTCTCCCACCAGTTCCAAAGGCTTCTGAACTACATGGCCAGTGGCCTGCAGTGTCTCTTACTGACAGAATAACTACAGTCCAACCCCAGTAAACCCACTTGGCTGCTGCTCGATTTGATAATGAAACACCTATGCCCCTGTGTGTGGCTGGGATTTAAGGGTAGTTACACAGGCTTTCTGAGGATGTTAATTTCAGACCAGTTTTGTTAGATCTATGTTGGGAACACTAATGTTTCTGTCTGAAATGATTAGTGCTGTCATGGGTAAGCTCTTAGAGTAATTTTTGGTTTTATGGCCTATGGCAAAACCTTTCTGCCTCAACAATGCCAATGTTGGGATTATAGGCACATACCGGAACACCTAATTTCTATAGCAGAGCTGCCCAGGAATGGAACTGAGCAACTGTCCTGGGCCAGGCTGAACAGAAGATGGATCAGCACTCCCATTGCTGCCTGGTGATTCTGGGATTAAAAACAGTGACTCAGTGGCTCCTGAAGATGCAGCGGCCAGTGCAACTCCAGCACTGACATTTTCATGGAGAGCATGGCAACTATCACTTCAAGCTGTCACCATGACAGCTGAGGCTGATGTTCAGGAAAATGTGCCAATCTAGCCGAATGTCCACAAGAAATCCCAATTCAATCCCTGAGGAGACTTTATTCCAGCCCTGGAAGTCACCGCAGTTTTCATGACCACTGATCTCAAGGTTCTGCTTCAGAGGACTCTGCTTTTTACCTCAGCACCAGGCACCGTGTATGGATGGGAGCCTTTGTCCCACATGTGACAGCTTCAGATGACCTTTACAGGACCCTGCCTGCGGCTGCTGGACCTCACACAGCAGTTCCAGATCCAGTGGGGCAGAGCACCTCCTCCACCCTGACAGCCAGCATACATGACCAGCTAAGCAAGCCATGCCTGCCCTGCCTGCCCTGCCTGCCCTGCCTGCCCCTTGTGTCAGAGCTGGTTGCACCAGGAGCGCGCTACAGACTGCATGCTCAGCAGCAGTCGCTAGAGGGCGACTGAAGAGAGTGGCCCGGAGCAGAGACCTAGAGCTGTTGAGGTGGCTAGAGAGGTGGGAGTCAGACTTGAGAAGGCAACAAGGCTGCAGGCCTGGCCACTGGGAGGGTCCCAGGGAGCTGCAGTCACCCACAGAGGCTAAGAGTGAGGTCCTGACAGCAAGGCTACAAGCTGTCACTTGCTGCTGGGCTCCCACAGCTCAGAGCAATAAGCCTTTGGTTGGAGGCCAGAGGCATTGAGTCTCTGACATCTGAAGCCTGGAGTCCTAATTGTCCAGTTCTCAAGGCTTAGAGCTCTAAGCCTCTGCTTAGAGGGCTGGGGGCTCAGGACTGGAGGGAGTTGCCATTAGCCTATGGCAACAGTGAAAGAATGCTCAGCAACCAGAATGGCTACCTCTAATAGACATCTCAAGTCTGAACTCCTGTCTCCTCTTGACCTTATGTCTAAACTTAAATGTGTGTCTTGTTCTCTCCCCTACCTCTCCCTGCAGAAGTGTTGTGCTGTGTTCTTTATGTGCTACGCATAGTTCAGTACTGCAAATCATGGGCTGACTCTGTCTCTTGCCTGTTCTTCAGGCTCGCAGAAGAATTCATAGCCAGAGCCCTGCTGACAATGCAGCGTGCTGCGTGCCGCGTGCAGCGTGCAGCGTGCAGCGTGCAGAGCCGCCTGCTCCACAGCTGCTGCGCAAGGGCCTCGCCACAGCACGAGGCTGCTTCTGCCAGGAAGAGGCACACAGCCAATTGTTCTCTGCTTTGAACGGCCTACTAAATTAATTAGCCTTCATTTGATTTTGCCCAATTTAGAAACACCCAATGTATCCAGGTTACTCAACTCTGTTTCCAATATTTCTGGCACACAAACAGATCTCCTAACACAGCACCAGTTATGGATCAAAAGTGATGAGCTGGGGCTATGTTAAGAGTTACCGCGTCCCGGCATATACCCTTAGCAATGGCTCTGTATGACCTTCCTAACCTAACAGTGTTACCATCTAGGCTAACGTGTGTTTCCCTGGGTTGTTAATAATGAACGGTTGAGAATTAAATCAATCGCCCATGGAAGGAATATGTGCCTTGCTCCCTCCAGATCCTTGCAACTGCCTTTAAAAATTAGGTTATGCTGATAGGATTCATTGTTCCATGCAGCTGTCATTCGTTTTTACCCAATGCTTAGGTTTCCTTGTGAATTAAAATTCTGGTGATATACATTTTCATATATCTCTCCCTCACACCATGACCATCTAATTCACTGACAATTCTCTGCCCATGTTCATCTAGCCTAACTTTGGGTGGCAGCATGTAACATCATTAATCATGTTCTGAGTTAATGAGATAGGAGTTCATTACCTGTGACAGGTGGCACTAAACAGAAATATATCTAAAGACATGAGCAAATACAGGATATTCAAACCACATGAACAGAAGAGGGTTAGTCCAAGCTAGAGCGGACTCCAGGCTCTCAACGATTATCATCTCTCCTTCAAACTTAAGGGGGAAAAAAAGAGTTGTTTTCTTTTGGATTTTCTTTTGGCTCTTGCTGTGTAGTCCAGGCTGGCCTTAAACTCATGATCTTCCTGCCCCGGCCTCCCTCCTAAGTGCTGGTTCACAGGCATGCGTCATGCCCATCAAGGAAAGAGATTTCTAAAGAAAAGTATTTTTTTGCTAGCTCTTCTTATACACATTTCTAACACCAGAAGTGTGTGAGATTTTCCTTACAGAAAATGCAGTTCTCCAGCAGACAACTGAGCGTGTCATATTAGTCAATTCTAATTCTTCCTGGAGAAGATTCAGGGTTGAGTCCCCCGAGACTTCTCATTTCAGATTCCAACTACACACACATGAGCTGCACCTCTGACCAACCCATTATAAATTGGGAGTTCCCATGAGCCTCTCCTCTGCTTCACTGGATTTGCCGTAGCAGCTCACAAAACCCAAAGAAACGTTTTACCTAAGATCAGACAGATGGAGAGACATACAGCAGCAGGCAGGTAGAAGGCGTCTTGGCCTCTCTGGGGGTGCTACCTCAGCTTTCTGACTCCTGTCCTTTTTGATTTTATGGCAGCTTCTCTACAGAGGCCTGATGGATTACGTTATTGATCACTGGTAATTAACACCCCTTTCAGCCCCTCTCCCTGCCTTGATGGAGGGTGGGATGAGACCCTCTAATCACATGGTAGCTATCCTGACAAGATCCCATTCAGAGGTTGTACAGGAAAACATCTGTTATGTCAGTACAAAAGATGCTTCCTTAGCCAGGAAATCCCCAGGACTTTAGGAGGTCATCATTATCACTATCAAGAAATTACAGAGGTCTTTAAAAGTTCTGCATCAGGAATTAGAGTCAAAGATTAAATAGAGAATACGAGAATCTAGAAACTCAAGTTAGCTTTAAACTTGCTATATATATAGCCCAGGCTGGTCTCAAACTCAAGATCGCCCTGAGCACTTGGATTACAGGCATGTACATCATAGCTGGTCTTGATTTCTGTATGTTACTTTTGTAAATTTACTAAATTTGTTAATTAGTTCTAATAGTCTTTTTGTGGAATCTTTAGGTTTTTCTAAGTGTAGAAGAGTATCTGCAAATAAGCGTAATTGTTCTGGCTAAAATTTTAGTACCATATTGAATAAAAGTAATAAATGTGGATACCTGCATCTCATTCCTGGTCTTAGAGGGAATAGTTTCAGATTTTTCTCATTTGGTATAATGTTTATTGTGGTCATGTCATATATAGCTCTCATGTTGTAGTCCTACACTTAGTAAGTTCAAGACTTCATCATGAAGAGATGGCAAATTTTATCAAATACTTTCAAGCAAGATCATAAAATGTTTATTCCTCAATGAATAAAAATAAAATTCTATTCATCATTGAACTATGTTGCATCCCTGAGATAAAACCAACTGGATCATGGAGAATCAACCTCCTGATAAGCCATTGAATTTGATAGTTATTTTGTGGAGAACTTGTCTATAGTCTTCAGGGATCACAGTCTGTAGTTTTCATGAAAGTAGTGGTGGTCTCACAGAAAGTGTTTAGAAGGATTCTCTCCTTTTCAATTCTATGTAATAGTTTAGATGATCTGGCATTCTTTATGGCCTGGTATAATTTAGCAGTGAAGCCATTTAATTTTCTTTTATTTTTTTCCCCTCATAGAAGTACTAGGGTTTGGGCTGGGGATATGGCCTAGAGGCAAGAGTGTCTAATTCATATACATGAGGCCCTGGGTTCGATTCCCCAGCACCACATATACAGAAAATGGCCAGAAGTGGCACTGTGGCTCAAGTGGCAGAGTGCTAGCCTTGAGCAAAAAAAGAAGCCAGGGACAGTGCTCAGGCCCAGAGTCCAAGCCCCAGGACTGGCAAAAAACAAAACAAAACAGAAGTACTAGGGTTTGATCTCAGGGCTTCAGGCTTGCTAGACAGACCCCACAGAGTGAGGGCTGAGTCTCCCACTGCTTTACCACTGGCGCCAAGCCCCCAGCTCAGTGGCTTGCTGTTGTTATGAGACTTTTAATTACTGGTTCAATTTCATTAGCTGATATTGGTCTAGTTACTCGGACGTATTTTTTGTTTAATCCTCTTGGCTCAGTTTTGGTATCATGTATCTAGAACTGTGCCTATTTCTTCTAGGTTTCCTGACTTGTTAGCTATATAAGGTGTTTGTTGTTGTTGTTTTCAAAATCATCTCTAATGATCATTTGTCTAGACAGCAGAGTGTGGCCAGTGCTTGAGCCAGGTGGGGTGGCAGGACAAGCCTGGCCAGTGCCATCAGGAGCAGGACTTTAGCCAGAGCCGAGCAAAGTTCCTCTCCAGGGCCCCTGAACTACGGGCACCTAGGAACAGCTAATGGCGGGATGGAGGAGTTGCTTGCAGGCCCCTTGCCTGCCCCTGTGGTCCAGGCAGCAGTGAGAACTGCAGTACCCTCTATGCCCTGTCAGCAGCAGAAACCTGAGTACGGCCCAGTGGGGAAGGCCGGTTCCACATGGGAGCCCACATTCAGCCCCAGCACAGGGTTGTGTCCACATGTGGTGGCAGGCCAGGCCCTGGGAGGTCAGCCTCCCTTATGGGGGAAAGAGCCACAGTCTTAGTTTCACAGGTGACCTTCTCTTTTCCTCTATGGAATAACACCTGTCCCCTACAATGCAGGGTGACCAGAAATCTTAGGAGGATTCAGGAGCCAACTCCCCACCATAAGTGTGGACTCCTAGAGATGGGAATATCAGGGTTTCGGACCCCAAGACTAATCCAAATCCAGGTGATAGATAACACTTCTTGAGATAGCTCCTCATGATAGCACTCTGGGGCTCATGAGAGACATGAGATCCTTCATCCAAGCAAGACAGATTATGTACGTAACCTGAAAAAGTTTCAGTAACTTAGGAATGCCAGCACCCCTGCTTAGAGACCTTACCAGGGCTTTGCTACTCTTCCCCTTGCAAAGGGGAGTCTCTCTCCCCTCTAACTATGGAGCTGGGGTGCTAGGTTCCAGGATATTATTTTGTGCTATGCTGATGTCCTAGGCATCCGAATGTAATGAAATTCTAGGCCTTTTCTTGTTTGTTTCCAGTGTTCTCCCATGGTCACCCACCTTAAAATGCAGCCTGCCAGCTGCTGTTCTGGTTCTTCTTGGTGGAGGGGGGGAGTGACAGGCGCCTCTGTTCTGCCATCTTGACACACAGCCAAATCATCTTGACAACCTAAGAACAAGTCAAAAGTTCTTAAGGAGAGGCCCTCAAAATATGAAATATAAAAATTGGTAAAGATAGCTCATTAAAAATGTGTACCAGGTGCTGGTCACTCATGCCTGTAATCCTAGCTACTCAGGAGACTGAGACCAACAAATGACTTGTGTCCATACTTGTGTCTACACTATAAGACTATATATACAAGAAGTGTGACAAATCAATAGTAAATGAAAAATTCAAAATAAAAATGGGCAAAATATTTGAACAGATGCTTCAAAAGGAAAATGTATAGTCAATAACACCCCAAAAGGAATTCAACAGCATTAATCTTTATAAAAAAAAAAAAAGCAACAACATAGTGACAAGCAACTTCTGCCAGAATGGCTAATTTATTTATTAATTTTGTATGAGTTAAGCAATCTAGGTTTTAGTTATGATATTGACCCTAAAACTGTAAAAGGAATCAATACTGTAGATTTCATCAAAGTTTAATTTTTTTTCTTTAAAAGGCATTAACAGGGCTGGGGATATAGCCTAGCGGCAAGAGTGCCTGCCTCGGATACACGAGGCCCTAGGTTCGATTCCCCAGCACCACATATACAGAAAACGGCCAGAAGCGGCGCTGTGACTCAAGTGGCAGAGTGCTAGCCTTGAGCGGGAAGAAGCCAGGGACGGTGCTCGGGCCCTGAGTCCAAGGCCCAGGACTGGCCAAAAAAAAAAAAAAAAGGCATTAACAAAAAAGTTAAGCCAGAGCTGGGTGCCAATGGCTCACACCTGTAAGCCTAGCTACTCAGAAGGCTGAGATCTGAGATCGTGGTTCAAAGCTAGCCTGGACAGAAAAGTCCTGTGAAACTCCAAATAACCAAAATCAAAAGCCTCACACACTGTTACAGGGACTTTGGCACCGGAGGGCCACTTTTGGAAAACAGGTTGGCAGTTCTTAAGAAGTTAAACAAACTTGACACTCTTGTGAACTGAGAGCTAAGTTATGAGTAGAACAATACGATTCATAGTAGCCAGAAGCAATTCATGTGCCCATTAGTGGATCAATGAATTAAGTACCCCCCCACACTTCCAAACCTGAATTATGGTGATGGACACACAAATACATATAAACTTTAAAATCACAAAATTATGAATTTAAATAGGTAGATTTATAGCAGATAAACTATACTTCAATAAAATAGTTTTTTTAAGAGTCATATAAGGGGCTGGGAATGTAGCTGAGTGATAGAGTGCTTGCCTAGCATGCATGAAGCCCTGGGTTCAATTCTCAGCACCACATGTACAGAAAAAAGCCAGAAGTGGTGCTGTGGCTCAAAGTGGTAGAGTGCTAGCTTTGAGCAAAAAGAAGCCAGGGACAGTGCTCAGGTCCTGGGTTCAAGCCCCAGGACTGGCAAAAAAGTCGTATAAGAAGCTTTTGTAGCGTCCTTATTCATAAGAGCTAAAACTTGTAAACAACACAAATGGTCAGAGGAGAATGAGTAAATTATGATATATTCAAAGAATGATATAGTAGTTACTAGTAGAGAACTATTGAAATATGCCATCACAGGCATGAATCTCAGAAACAGCTGAACAGAGGAAGTCACTTCATTCTTCTATGTATGTTGCATTGCACTTACAGAAAGCTCCAAAATAGGCAGAGCTCATTTACGGTGCTAGAAATCAGACCAGTTCTGTCCAAAGCAGGGAGACTGACAGCAACACAGTAAACTCAATACTTACTATGCATTTATCAATGCCCAAAATGTCCCTACCTCATGAGATTTACTACAAGACAAACTCAAACTCAATGAATCTCACATTTAGAAGGTACACGTGTCTGCTGTCTGTGTGACTATCTGGTCACCTTAACATGTAACAATGACTATAAAACTGATTTAACACTGTTTTGTTGTTTTTTTTGGCCAGTCCTGAGGCTTGGACTCAGGGCCTGAGCACTGTCCCTGGCTTCTTCTTGCTCAAGGCTAGCACTCTGCCACTTGAGCCACAGTGCCATTTCTGGCCATTTTCTGTATATGTGGTGCTGGGGAATCAAACCCAGGGCCTCATGTATACGAGGCAAGCACTCTTGCCACTAGGCCATATCCCCAGCCCGATTTAACACTGTTTTAAATGTTTTAATTAGGCCATGTAGCATATACAAAACATCTCACATACATATTATGAAATATAAATTCACTTATTCTTCATAATTCATTTACAATCATTTCTTCCTATATTCATTTACTCATTTCTTCCAAAGTATTTTTTAAGGATCAAAAATATAGTTCAGCAAATCACGTAAGCCAAGCTCAGAGAGACATATGGTGCATGTTCTCTCTGATATGTGGAAATTAGGTCTAAAATATACTGAGATATGATAAATTATATGAGTCTAGCTATTCACACACAGTGAGACCAAAAGAGGATATTCAAAAGAGAAGTGTAAAGGTGCAATGTCTAAGTGCCTCTTTTTTAGTTTTTAGATGTTTTATTTTTTGATGGTTGTTTTATTTTCTTTATGTAGTATATTCAAATGTATATCTTTGGGTGGGTTGGAGGGAGGGTACAGGAGGGAGGCACGAAGACCACTATATGAAAGGAAATGTACTCAATATCTGACTCATGTAATTGAAATCCCTCTGTCACCTTTATAATAATAAACTGAAAAAAACAAAAACAAAAAAACTATAGTTCAGGTATTCAAGTTCAAATTCCACCTAAATCACTGATATAATAGTAATGCAGTAAATGATATATAGAGACAGAGTAAGAGTCTGAGGATACCTTCCAGAATAAAGTCTACTTAATGTGAGGACCCTGATTTCAAGAGAGGAAAGAAGCATTAGATAACCTAACAGTCTCAGACTTCGGAAGCAAAAACAAGTTTGGTTCCAATCAGGTCCTGGGATATTTGGACTTCTGGGAAAGTCCTATCTGGCCTCTATGCATGTCAGGCCCATCCCTGAAGGGGCTGCTGCCTGCTCAGTAGCATCTGTTATGGCTCAGCCGAGGAAGAGAGGACTTTGCCACCACACACTGCTGTCCATCTCTCTGTTCCTTTTCTTTCCCTTGGAGTAGAGCAGAGCAGGCCCAAGCCAGGCCTGCAGGCATGGTGAGGATGGAGGAAATCTGTCCCCCACACTACTAGGCCTGGTAGGGCACTTTCTACATGCATGGCTTTTTTCTTTTTGCCAGTCCTGGGGCTTGAGCTCAGGGTCTGAGCACTGTCCCTGGCTTCTTTCTGCTTAAGGCTAGCACTCTGCCACTTGAGCCACAGTGCCACTTCCAGCTTTTTCTGCTTATGTAGTACTGAGGAATCGAACCCAAGCCTTCATGCATGCTAGGCAAGCACTCAACCACTAACTCACAGTCCCAGCCTGTATGAGACATTTTAAAGAGCACTTAAATGTCTGTGTCTTCTTTTGTTTGTTTTTTCCAGTTCTGTAACTTGAACTCAGGACATGGGCACTGTCCCTGAGCTTTGGTGTTCAAGGCTAGTGCTTTACCACTTGAGCCATGGCTCTACCTTGGGCTTTTTTGGTGCTTAGAGATTTCCTGCCCAGGCTAGCTTTAAACCATGTCCCACAAATCCAGTCTCCCGAGTAGCTAGTATTACAGACATGAACCCCCAGTACCCTGTCTGTACTTTTGAACTAGTATTGACATTCCAAAAATTCATCACAAGGAAGTAATCAGAGGTGAAGAAAGGAACCACTGTGGGAGCAGCCGGCTCAGTGAACTCCAAAAATATCCTGCCCCACAAAGAAGTCAAAACAGTGTATTGCCTAACAACAGGAAAGTAGTCAAATGAATTACAATACAGTCAGTACATGGAATGCTTCCTTGTTGCTTTAATAGGAAAGCTCCCGGGAAAAATTAAACAGGAGAACACTGCCAACTATGATGTTTGCTGATAGAAACGAGATAATGGCATGTGTGGCAAAGCCTGTTACAGCAGAAGTGATCATTCCCGAGTCTACTGATCACTCAATCAAGGTCAAGGACAGAATACACTGGTTCTCACAGTCATGGTATGGGAGGGGGAAGGCTGAAAACCAGTGAGCCACACGGTGTTAGCCCAGTACCCGGTGAGTAGTAAAACCATCTATGTACACCTATACTGTAAGTGTGTGTGTACTTACCAAGCCCTGTGGGACTGGAAAGCCATTGTACATCAGTTCTTCTCATACTTGAAGACGGATATCACTTAAAAAGGGATCTTAATTCAATATAGCAAGGTGGCCTGAGAGTCTGCATTCTAGGGAGAAGAGCACCTCTGCTGCTGGCTCACAATAGAAAAGCAAGGTGCCACAGGGGCAGACCAAGCTACCCTAGCAGACTCTCACTGCTGAGACTATGGGTGTGTATTTATTTCTTATGTTTGTCACTCTAAAATTTTAGTACTTTTGTAGTAAGAAAAAAATTATCCTTCACAACCTTTGACTTAGTTATTCTACGTGTATCCTTCAAAACCTTAGACTTGGATAATTATTCTTATGGTGTGGAGTTGGCTAATTATAGGGATCCATCTCAAATATCAGAATCAAACATTTATCATATTCAACTTAGAATGATTTGTAACACTTAAAAGAAGCAACCACCTTGTTCTCTACTTGTTTTATTATTTTCTTACCCTAATTGTCTGCAGTGTTGGAACCCAGAGTCTCACACATGCTAACAAAAGCTCTACAACTGTGCTGCCACCCCAGCTGTCCAATTTTAAGAGAATGGCAAAAAAAAAGTCTGAAATGGCTGGGCACCAGTGGCTCACATGAGCAGAAAAGACTCTTAACTATGAAAAAGCCAGACGTGGAGCTGTGGCTCATGTGATAGCGCAACAGCCTTGAGATAAAAACTAAGGAACAGCCCCCCAGGCCTTGAGTTCAAGCCTCAGTACCAGCACCAAAAACAAAACAAAACAAAACAAAAAACTCCAAAAACAAGCAAACAAAACCCCCAACACCCCCAAAGAAACCCATTAAAATATTTTACAAAGGAAAAGTAAAGAATATTTGTATGTTTATGAAACTTTATCAAGTTTGTAAATTATAAAATATATAGAAGACATTTTATAAAATGTAAAATTATTTCAAAAAAGACATGGAGAATGTAATGATAAATTTTCATTACAGTATGACAGCTATGTTTAAGTGCTAACATCAGATGAATTAAATGTTTATAAAATGTTAAATTCATTAAGTCTATGCAAAAGCAAAACAGCAAAGAAACAGGACAAAATAGTAATGCTCTCTGAGTGGTGATGATGTGTTAGTCAGACTTTGTTGCTGTGACAAATGGCTGAAAAAAATCAACTTGAAGGAGGAAAGGTTTGTTTTGTATCACAGTTTCACAAGCTTTAGTTCACGGTGGCTGGCTTCCACGGCAGGGCAGAAACATCCTTAGGGAATGGCACAGTGGAGGAAACTACAACCACCTCACAATGGACCAGAAGGAAGAGAGCATAGACACAGAACTGTACTCTGTGAAGTGTGCTTTCCTAATCTCCTAGGTGTCTCTCAACCCAAGCAAGGTGACAAGATTAATCATCATATGGGGTTTAAAGGTTCCCCCCACCCCGCTTAGGCTTTCCAGGATTCTTAAGTTGGAGGAGGGTGGAGTTGGGATTGGGAGGCAAGGCTACCAATGGAAAGTGGCAGAGGAAGGGGAGGAGAGAGAAAACCACTCAAGACTAGAGAGAAAGGAATAGGCCTGGGAACACACGGGATGCTGGATTTCTCCCTAGAACACCTAGCTGGGAGTGAGGCAGAACAGCAGCGCGGCAGAGCACTGAGTGAGGCAGGCAAGACAGAAGCAATGGGTTTGTACAGGGGGAGAAGGAGGCTCAAAGCTCACCACCTCAACTCCTCCCACACCCCTTGCTGAATGCACCTGCATTGGAGATATCAACATCTGCTCAGCCATTTGGAGGGGGTGAGGGGAAGCACAACCCCTCCTGGACATTTACTCACTTCTGTGAGACTCATGTATGAACACAGTGGATGCGTCCAGATTTCTAGCAACAGCTCAGCTTTCTCCCTCTCTCTACCCAGAATGGGACCACTCATTAGGCTTAAAGAAATAAGAACTAGTTACTCTGATAAGGTCAAATAAAGCCCATCCCATGTTCCCATTTTGGGGTTATCTCTGGCATGAATTTTTGCTCACTCCCACTTCTCTGTATAGGCAGGACTGGAGACCAGACCACCACATCACTGGTTAAAGACCAAATAGATAGATGTAGAGGAGTCAATATATTGCATATGTAAACATTAGGTGATAGTAAACTCAACCCAGCAATTCTGCTCTGTAAGATAATAAGGGAAGGGGCTGGGGATATGGCCTAGTGGCAAGAGCGCTTGCTTGTATACTTGAAGCCCTGGGTTCGATTCCCCAGCACCAAATATACAGAAAATGGCCAGAAGTGGCACTGTGGCTCAAGTGGCAGAGTGCTAGCCTTGAGCAAAAAGAAGCCAGGGACAGCGCTCAGGCCCTGAGTCCAAAAGCCCAGGACTGGCAAAAAAAAAAAAAAAGATAATAAGGGCAAAACAAAAAGCCAGCCACTTCCTTGGCTGTGTGTCAGGAATCCTGAAACTTGGACCTGGCACCTCAGTCTTGTGAGCTGATAGCAGGGCCCTCAGGCAGGTGGTGGCACATTTAGGGGGTAGGGCCCCTGGGTCCAATTCTTCTTCCATGCTGACACCAGCCTGCACTTCTGCAAACGGGGTGGAGTTTATATCCACATGACTGCCAGGGGATTCTGCTGCTTTTGTAGTCTGAAAAGATTTTCATCGCCAAACAACAGATCCAGAGGCCCGAGTTCAAAGCTGAAGGTTTAAGCCCATTCTCATTCATTCCAGAGCGGCTGCAGCAGCAAATACTGCAGCATTTGTCCTGGAGAATATTTCCCTAAGAGCACATGGCAGCTTACTCAATATAGAAGTTAGAGCTTATCTAACATTATTGGGAGGAACTACCCCCCATAAAGTGAAGGTAAAGGAGGCAGGCTCAGCCAACCACAGGGACCCACAGTGATTGTTGCTGAGGCAAGCTTGGGGAGGGGGGCTCCAGTGTACCATTTCACCCTCAGCTCGGTGACAAGGCAGGCACTCTGATGACCACTGGAAATGAGGGGAAAGGAGGTAGGCAGGCTAAAATAATAAGTTGATGACACACAGTGGTAAACATCAACCCCAGTGGTGGCTGGTCCACTTCCATTGCTTTGTCTAGGCTGTGTTTGTTCACACTGGTACAGCTAGGAAGCACACACCCACAAACTTAAAACCCACATAGCTTCTGAAAGGATCCAGCATCTACTACACAACGCATCTCCCTCTACTTTCAGTCTAAACAAGATCACTCCACTGGTGGGCTTACCTTTCTTATCACATTAGGACATGTCCACAGGAATCCTGACAGTTACAGCACCAAAGGCTTCAAAATAGCACCCGGCCTTTCCTCAAAACCAGCCAACAAGTTGGTTTTTTTTTTTGTCCTGGAACTGGGGCTTGAGCTCAGGGACTGGGTGCTATCCCTTAGTTTTTTTTTCCACTCAAGATAGTGCTCTACCACTTGAGCCACAGCTGCATTTCTTGCTGGTTGACTGGAGAAGAGTCTCATGGAATTTCCTGCCCAGGGCTGGCTTTGATCAGTGATCCTCAGATCTCAGCCTCGAGTAGCTAGGATTAGAGGTGTGAGCTACCTGCACCTGGCTCTACAGGCTCAATTTTGTGGGGTTTCTTCTCCCCACCCCCTCCCCACAGGCTTGTGAACTCTCAGAACTGGACAGGGAGGAAAGAGTGAATTCAGGAGGAAATAGATCTAGATAGAACTGAAACTGGAATGAGATTCCAGGTACATGCTGGGGTGAGAACCTCTGGGCAGTGACACCGGAAATCTCAAGGCAGGAAATGAAGCCACCCTTGGACTCTTGCATAACCTCCTGAAGGCTGGGGCCCCTCTGAGCCTGTGCAGCTTTCTGAGAGGCATTGGCTAGGTGGTGTGGAGAGCAGGTTTGTCATTAGCAGCAGTGAGGTAGGCGGAGGGGACAAGGAGAGCCACGCCTCTGGAAGTCATCAGAGTGGCTGGTGCCCAGCTCAGGGCAGCTCCTGAGCTAAGCACCGCTGGGGCTCCAAGTGGTTCCTGGAGTCTAGCACACAAGCCCAGCCTGCCACTCAGAGGGCGCATTCCTTTTCCCTATTGAGGCCTGTTCACACACGGCTTCCATTTGTGTTCTACTTCAAGGGTAGCAAAAATTTCCCCAAAGACCAAGGGTTTCTCCATCTCTCCTTGGTGACCACACGGTAAGAGAAGCAGCACAATGCAAAGGCCAGGGAGATTTTGGGGAGCAGTGAAGGCTAGAAGGATCTGGGATGCACTAATCCTCCCTAAAGCAGTTGCTCCATTACTGCCTGATGTCATTCTTGGGGACAGAACATTTGGGATCTTCTGGTTTTCAGTGTGGCTGATAGAACACCTCCTCTGGTTGTGAGTGGCCCCATGGCCTGGATGTCAGGGTGGCAGGAAATGGTGAAAGACAGCCTGTCTGGCCCCTTGGGAGTGCAGCTGTAGTGCTTGCTGAAGGCCCAGAACTGCAGAGTGTGGAGATAACAACAGACCTTGGGGCCACAAACAGCCAACTTTGAATCTGAGCTCTTCATTTACTAGATTCAAGTCCTCAAGCAAATTAGTAACCTGTCTCAATTTCCATCTTCAAAAAAGGGGCCATAATACCCAATTCAGATTTGTGTACTTTGAAAGCATGGCTGGGCATGGTTGTACAAGCTTCTAATTCCTGAGGCTGAGGAAGGAGGACCATGAGTTCATGGCCAGTCTGAGCTGCGTAGTGAGACCCTGTCTCAGTTCTCCCCCAATAAACAGTATGTGAAGACTACTGTGACTCTTAGTAAATGTTAAGGCTTCCTTCGGCCAGACCCGTAAGGAAATGACAATGAAGGCAAGTCTTAGTCTTCTGTGATTTCACTGTACCCTCTACTAAAAGCCAACCCACCCGCCTGGTGCTGTGGCGGGCAGCCAAGTGCTTACAAATGTAGAATAGTGCTCATTGGTTTGCCAACACCCTTTCCTGTCATTTCTAGGGCAACAAAGGAGCAATTTGCTTTTCTAATGTGTTTATCCCCTTCCATGGCATAAAGTAGAAAGACCAGGGTGTCACACTGTGGTAATTCCTTTAAATGGCTTTTAGCAATGAACTCCCCAGGGTCCCAGTCTAGCATCCAGAGAAGTGTTAGGTCATTGCCAGGTCACCTAGGGCCCCCCTGGCAAGTTTCTAAGTTCTATTGTTTTAGGGAACTGGCAAGGAAACTGAGGTAGAAAAGTCACTGAAAGTTGCATTTTTAAATTCATTATTTTTGTTTTGTTTTGTTTTGTTTTGTTTTTTGTGCCAGTCCTGGGGCTTGGACTCAGGGCCTGAGCACTGTCCCTGGCTTCTGTTTGCTCAAGGCTAGCACTCTGCCACTTGAGCCACAGCGCCACTTCTGGCCATTTTCTATATATGTAGTGCTGGGGAATCGAATCCAGGGCTTCATGTATACGAGGCAGGCACTCTTGCCACTAGGCCATATTCCCAGCCCCCGCATTTTTAAATTCATACAGAGAAAACTGAACCAGAAGCCAAATGATTTCACTAAAGTACTAGCATGAATTCACGGTTTTCCAGCACTAAGGGAATTTTTTGTTGATTCTTATTATTTTCTCACATTTTGCTGTAAAGTTTGTACATGTGTTGGAATATCCCTCAGCTGAAACTTAAAAACAACTTTACAACTTCTGACTGGGTATGGATTTCAGCTGTAATTTCAGCTACTTGAGAGGTGGTAGGAAGATCTGAGGTCAGCCCAGGCAAAGCAAACCAAACTAAAAGCAAAAAGGGCTTGGGGAATGGTTCAAGTGGAAGAACAACCCTGAGTTCAATTCCCAGTATATATTTTATTTTTTGAGGAGATCTTTACTTCTTTTATACTAGTGAACTCAGATGGCTGAGAGCATTTGTCTGACACTTCAACTTTGTGCGTGTGTGTGCGTGTGCGTATGCGTGTGTGTGCGTGTGCGTGTGTGTGTGTGTGTGTGTGTGTGTGGTCTGGAAGCTTAAACATAGGGCCTGAGCCCCATCCTTGTGCTTTTTTGCTCAAGACTAGCATTCCACCCCTTGAGCCACAGCTCCACTTCTGGCTTTTTGGGTGCTTAATTAGAGATACGTTTCATGGACTTTCCTGCCCAGGCTGGTTTTGAACCAGGATCCTTGAATCTCAGCCTCCTGAGTAGCTAGGATTACAGGTGTGAACTACCAGCACCTAGTGACACTTTAACTTTTAATTACCACAGATTATCATTTATTTGGCATTTGATTCTGCTGCAAGGAGGCTACTAAAAACTGTAGATTAATCTTTCAGGCATATGTCTCCCCCTCCTCCTTCTACTGAATTTCAACAGGTCCCTCCTAGAGCTAATATTTTTGCAAATCACTAATAATATGAGTAGGTAGGAATTATAAAATTCCAAGTTGGATGACCACATAGATGTTGCCCCCAATCCCAAACAGGATACTTAGAAAGGGAAAAAAAATGACATATACCCTGGAACAATTTTAGGCGTCAGTTCTTTGCTAATTAAAACAAGTCATGATAGCTGAAGCAAATTAGCAGAGATAAACAGAGAAACACAGATACCTTTTAAAACTGTGAATAGGTCCTAACTTACCTTATGAGATTTCCTTTGATATGTACAATGCTTCTAGTGGTGTATAGGTGTGGGTGACACTAGCCTCTTATTTATTGACTTCTTTTTCCCTAGAGGTGGGGATTGAACCCAGGACCCAGAGCACATATGAACACACGTGCTCAACCACTGAGCACATCCCTAGTATTACCCCCTGTTTGTTGATGAGTATAACTTGGGACTTGGGCAACTGGGAAAAACTGCTAACACATTTCATACAACTCTCCTGAGTGGAGGCAATGGGTTCCCCAAGCGTGCTAAGCCCTTTGTGTGGAAAAGGCTGAGCCAGCATCCACCTGCATCAACTTGATCCTCTCAGCTCTGACACCCTTACAAACATCCCGAACTTTCTGAGCAAAATAAATCAGCACCTCCCAGAAAGGAAAAAAAAGAAGTCTTTTGATAGCCAGCCTAGAGAGGCAGTTTACAAGAAATAAGTACTGCGGAAGGACTAGAACTATCTCTAGTGCCAAACGTACCTTCTGCAAAAAGGGGCAGTGGTGCTAGTTTTAAAGGAAAATGTCCAAACTACACAGAAATAGAAATAATGGTGGAGACTTGCACGTCCTAGTTCAGCTCCAACTAAGAATAATTCAAGGCTAATCTCCCATCCCCTTGGCTCCTCTAAACAGGATTATTTTGAAGCAGATTTCCATCGTTTACCCTTAGACCAGTAACCCTAGAAGATAGGGGTTTTTAAAAACCATAATGAGGGCTGGGAATGTGGCTTAAATGGTAGCAGGCAAGCTGAGGCCCTGACTTCAAACGCTAGACTAGCATAAACAAAATAGTTATAATTGCAAAAAAAAACCCAACAAACCAACAAACAAAAAACAACCAAACCCAAAGCAAGTAAAGTACTATCCAACAATCAGGTACAAGTTTCCTTCATTATCTCAATTTAAAAAATATTCACCAAATCAGGATCCAATCAAGGTCCACAAACTGCATCTCTAGCTAATTCTGGCGATTACACTGTTTTTACAGGTTGCCATTCTTGGTGATTCTTACATTCGAACCCCACTGACAAGTTCCAGTAACTTTAGTCCCGGTGTACCACACACAAACGCCGCTTCTAAATGAATGTATGTGTCTATATACTTATGTATTTAAGTATGTTTAGATAGAAACCACGGTACGTCCTTTGCGAGGGTGAGGGCTATCTCCGGATAGGAGCCACCTCCCCTTACCTGGTCATTTTGCGCAGGCGAGGGCACAGCGGCTGCGCGGCCTTCCCCAGGCCGGGTCGGTGCGGTCCCCTCGCGGTGCGGGGTCGCGCCCCGGCCACCTCGCGCCGCCACCTGCGCAGGTAGAAAGGCGCTTCAGCGGGGGGGAGCTCCCCGGCCCGCGGTCCCCGCCGGACGCCCGGGAACCGGGGACGACCACGACCGCCCGCTCCACCCGTCGCCAGCGAGGTCTGGGAAGCGTCTCCCCGGAGGGAGGGCCCGCACCCCGGCCCACGCCCACCTCAGCCGGTCGCCGCCCCGGGCTTCGCGGTCCCCACCCAGAAGCAGCGAGGCTCGCGCGTCCCTGGCCGAGAAACCTCACCTCTCAACTCCTGTCAGGGAAATCTTCCTCTTCCCATCTGCGGAGCGCCCCGCGGGGAAGCCGGGAAGCCAGGAAGCCGGGAAGCGGAGCGGCGGCGTCGACCACCCAGCCCCAGGCAGGGAAGCGAAGCGGGAGACGCGGCCCGCCACCTCTAGCCGTCGCACACTCCCCGCGGCTGGCGCTCGCTCAACGTCCCCCGAGCGGCGCGAGGGCGTGGCTGCGCGCGACAGGCCGCGCCCACCGACACGCCCCCAGCCAATCCCGCTCCCACAACTGCGGCGCTCCACCACGAGTGACTGCCGCGAGGGCGTGGCTGCGCGGAAGGCCCCGCCCCCAGGCACGCCCCCAGCCAATCCCGCTCAGGCACCTGCCGCGCCCCGCCCTAAGGCGGCTGCACCCACCCTGGGATGACTGCTCCAGACGGTCGAGGCTGCTCGTGCACCTTGTTTAGCCTCTCCCTCAGTCTTGTGCGCCCCAGGGAGGCGCAGGCAGAACCGCCCCGGGCCCGGCTAGGACTGTAGTGGCCTCAGTGGGAGGAAGGCCGCGGGAGCCCCCTGCTGGCGGGGACATAAAGAGACGACAGGGTCGGCTATCCCAGGAGACCTGGCAAGCAACCGGGTTGTGGCTGGCAGAGCAATGTCTGGGGGTGCAGAGACTCCAGGGTGTCTTTGGGCCAATCCTCTGACAGGAGAATATGTACCCAGGATGTTAGGACTTAAAATTGCATGCCACTAAGCAACTGCCTAAAAGCTTCGATATTTTTTTAAAAATAAAAATCTGCAAAGAACACTGTTAGGTTGATTTTTTTTTGTGTGTGTTCACAGTCCTGTTTCAAAGTACTGTTAAACACTCATGATTTAAACACTGAAAATTTGCCACCGTTTCCTCTTTATTTCCTCTTCCTCCCTCCAAGCAAAGCCTTTCACAAAGGGAGTGGCCTGGGCCTCCATCAGCTCTCAGTAAGTCTAGTCTGAACTGGCTCTACCAAGAACTTAAGAATGGCTCCAGGCAGGACAGGGATGCTCCAGGGCTTCCTTCTTGCAGCTGCAGCTGAGGTAGACCGAGGAGCCAATGTGGATCCACAAACAAGAGTCTTTCTTATGCCCTGAGTGAATATTTGGTAGAAAGAACAATGTATGGAGCTGGTTGCTCAGGACCGCTACTGGTAGAACCACTGTTCTTGTCCACAATCAAAACTTCCCTTGTATGGTGTGTTGTATTGTAACTGGGCAAAATCTCCAATATCCACTCCAGTCTTCCTTTATTTTCTCTAGTCAAAATCAGTGTAGTCCTAATAGGGTCTGTGATCAAAGGAACAAGACTGAACAAATGGGAAAGTATAACAAGGTTTATTTTGGGTCAAGCATTGAGATCACTAGCTGGCTGGGGCCAGGGTCGTCCCCTTGGGGAGCGACCCTTCCCTGATCTCACAGGGTACTTTTAAAGCAAAGTAAGTGCAAACCGCAATGCCAACAGCTGCTCTTTAACACCATTGGCTCACACTAGGGAAATTCCAGCGTGCGTTTTCCTGATTGGCTATCTACCCTTTCAGTTACCTCTTTTGGCTTTGATAATGGGAACTGGCCTTGGTATCAGGAACTGACAGCAGGTGGTCAAGTAGCACTGAAGCAGGGGGTTAATGCAGGGGGTAGAGCAAGTCACAAATGGGTTAAGCAAGCTGTTTACAGAAGCAGAATTTTGCTGTCAGGCTGACCTAGTACCAACTTTATTTTAACAATGGCTACCATGTTTTCCCATTACCACTAAGCAAGTTGCATGAGCGGGCCAGAACAATCCAGTACTTAATCATAAGTAAACCAACCCAACAGTTACCAGGCATTTCTACTACTATTATGGTTATCTCTATAGTCTATGACCATGATCACTTTTTACTGTTCTTTACCATGGTTGATACCTAGGTACAGAGGGGAACAAGAGCTCCCTATATTTTTAAATGTCAAACTACAAGAAACTAGTCTCACGGGTGGGGGTGCAGCCCTCTAGCATGGAGTCATCACCAGGGTTTAGAAGCTGTAATAATTTTAACACTAAAGCTTATATTTAGTCACGCAGGTTCTCAGGTTAGCCCTTACAGTCCTCTACATTCTTCTTGTTTCCCTTACCATCTTTGCTCACCGAGTCATGCATTTTTTTCAACTAAGTCCATATTTTGTGGGGTTTTTCTTTTTGTGTCAATACTGGGGCTTGAACTCAAGGCCTGGGCTCTGTCCTTCAGCTTTTTTTTTTTTTCTCCATACTAGAACTCTACTACTTGAACTACAGCTCTACTTTTGGCTTTTTGGTGACTAATTGGAGATAAGAGTCTCACAGACTTCCTTGGCCAGGCTGGCTTTGAACAGTGATCCTCAGATTTTAGCCTCTTGAGTAGTCAGGATCACAGTTGTGAGTCAACAGTGCCTGGCTCCTATTTTCTGTTTTACCAACAGAACATAGCATACAAATTATTTTCAAATATGTTTTCTTCTAAACGAAACAAGAAGGGTCAGACAAACAGTAACAGAAATGAAACATATTGCTATGAATGAACAATTGTTAAAGCAGAGGGGTGAGCATAAACTATATAAACTATTTGATATGACTGAAATTTTTCTTGATACAGTGTTAAAGATAAACTTCCAAATGTACACAATTAGCACAGAATCACTTTTTGTGGTTTTGAATTCCACATTTTAACTTACGATATAACAACTTCTCCTTTTTAAAATATAGTACATTTCCTTTTGGTTAGAATCCATCTGCAGGGGGGCTGGGGATATGGCCTAGTGGCAAGAGTGCTTGCCTCCTATACATGAGGCCCTGGGTTCAATTCCCCAGCACAGAAAACGGCCAGAAGTGGCGCTGTGGCTCAAGTGGCAGAGTACTAGCCTTGGGCAAAAAGAAGCCAGGGACAGTGCTCAGGCCCTGAGTCCAAGTCCCAGGACTGGCCAAAAAAAAATAAAAAAAAATTAGAATCCATCTGCAGGAACCCCCGGATGAGACGCACAGAACAGTAAGGACAACAACAATCTTTGATAGGGAAAGGGACTTATATAGAGGTAATGGCGGGAAAGAAAGGGGGCTGGCCAAAGGGCCAGTCATAGGCTAAAGACCATGTCCATCAGGTGATGTCATGAAACTTCCTTTGTGGGCGGGACAACCCCATCATGGTGCCATGCACCTGTTCGGCCCCCAGGGCAGGGGGCTTCTTTTCCGGTTGAGGCCGGAAGGTGGGAGGGGCTCCCTCCCACACTGTCCCAGGGCTGGGGGGAAGGGCAGCGTCTCACTCTTGGTGCCCTTCCCCCACCAAGGCCAAATCAGAGTCCCCAACAGCTATCGACTTGGTTCAAGAGAAGAGAAAATCTTGAATGGAAGAAGTCACAGAATTTAAGGGAAGTCATTAGATTTTAGAGATGCTAGGAGCTTGTATGGATAGAACTTGTCTGTTAATTCAAGGTAAGGAAGATTAAGTGGGCGGTGTCTTGAGTGGGTTTCAAGTGCCTGTGAAGAGAGGATACTAGTACAGTCTTAATATCATCTAAGGTTTAATATAGTCTCACAGACTTTTTTTGCATTCTGTACATGCTAATCATTTTAGTGGGAGGGATGACGTGAAATTACAAATACAAAAAGCTCTCACAGACTGGATGATAATAGAAGCATTTGCTATGTTTTCCATAGTCCTCAAAGTATGTGTGCTTGTTACTTTTGCACGGTTGTGACCAAAATATCTGAGCAAAAAACTTAAAGATAGCCAGGCACTGGTGGCTCATGCCTGTCATATTAGCTACTCAGAAGGTTGAAATCAAAGGATTGAGGTTCAGAGTCAACCTAGGCAGGAAAGTCTGTGAGACTCTTATCTCCAATTAAATGCCCAAAGCTGGAAGTGGAGCAGGGGCTCAAGTGGTAGAGCACTAGACGTCAAAAAAGCTCACGACAATGCCCAGACCCTGTGTTCAAATCCCAGGATTAGCACAAATGAAACAAAACAAACAACCGTGTAACAGTAGAAAGACTTACTTTGGCTCAGTTTCAGAAGGTCCAGTCATTGTTTCTTCGGCCCATTTATTGGCAGAGCTAGTGTGTGGCAGAGGAGGAAGCAGAGAGTGAAGAAGGGACTGGGGATCAGGATCCAAAGTCAGGCCACAATATCCTGTTTCCTCTGGTCAGACCCCTACCTCCTAGTTTCCTTCACTTTCCAAACCGCACCAGCAGCTGGGGACCCAGCATTCAACACCTGCTCCTGTGGGGGACCTTTCAGAGTCAAGCCAGAACATTATTCGTGCCAAGTATCCAGTATTTTATATTTTATACACAGAGAAACTGAGTTTGGGAGAGGTTCTGGAACTTGCCTCCCCATCCTCCCCCAGTATCTGAGATGAAGTCAAGTCACATTTTGGGTTGTAGTGTTTGTGGCCTTTCTAGTAGATAATACTGAATTAAGGGAGTACTGAAAAGGCAGATGGAGATTTCTCACCTCACTTGTTTCCTCAGGTTTATACTGAAACTGTGAACCACAATTTCATAATACCACACCAGTACGAATAGGCTGTCAGGAAATTAATATCTGAAAATTCTGAGACAGGTCAAGCTGGTTCATCACCTTTATTACCAAGTTGAACTACCTTTCCCCAGATGACATCTTTAGTCCTATAAATTCAATTACTGGAATTGTTACATGGCAATTTGTTCAGCAAGATACAGAGAAACCACACTTTAAGAGGCTGAGTTGGGAGTCTTTATTAAAAAGCCAGCATCTGCAAGTGGGCTTATGTCCCCCTAAACTTGCAACTGTGAATGTAGCTGGCACAAAGCTTAAATAGGCCAAATCCACATGTGGTGTGAGGAGTTAAACCTATGACATAAGTAAAGCAATCCAGGTGAGGAACAGTTAGGTGTTTAGGGCAAGAATTCCCTGTAGCAAGACTTTCTGGAGCTCAACAACACGACTCATCTGCGATGCAATTCATCTCTAGAGTTTTTTAGGAAAGTCCCCATCCTCTATTAGGGTGCCAAGACAGAGATAAAAACAAGACAGTGGCCCCACATCCACACTTCAGAATGATGTTTCAGAGTTTTATGTGTTCCTTCCCTGGAGAGGATTATTGTTTCCAGATAACCAAAAGATAAAATATGTAGCTCTTTCCTCTTTGCTTCGATTGGAATGATTGTAGGAAATGACTGTTTTGTCAATATGCATAAACCTATACTTGTTTATTTTTAAATGGAGGCAAGTAGTTCAGCTATGACAGAGGGAGAAACATTTTCCCTTTAATTTTTTTATTATTAAAAACTTTTTCTTTTTTTTTTTTTGCCAGTCCTGGGCTTGGACTCAGGGCCTGAGCACTGTCCCTGGCTTCTTTTTTGCTCAAGGCTAGCACTCTGCCACTTGAGCCACAGCGCCACTTCTGGCCATTTTCTGTATATGTGGTGCTGGGGAATTGAACCCAGGGCCTCATGTATACGAGGCAAGCACTCTTGCCACTAGGCCATATCCCCAGCCCTATTAAAAACTTTTAAATGTGCAAAAACAAAAGAATAGTATGATTCCCCGAGTTCCCAGCACCTGGCTTTGGATCTCCACCCCACCCACCATCTCCCATATATTTTGTTCTGAAGCAAGTCCAAGACCTCAAGACCTCATATCATTTTACTTATAAATATCTTAGTATTTCTAAAACACAAAGACTGTTTGGAGCCAATTGTTTTTGTTAAACATTTCCTGAGATCAGTTTTGTGGGAACATTTGCCAAGAAATGGTTCAGTTGTTTTACAGTTGTTTTTCTCCTGGGAGGGGAGGAGAGGGAGGTCAGAGGTGAGAACCTTTTGGTGAGGGTGTGGATGTCTTTTTCAGCACCTGAACTCACTTAGGCATAGGTGGTACCAGCTTTTCAAATCTCAGCCTATTTTTTTTTTTTTTTTTTTTTTTTTGCCAATCCTGGGGCTTGAACTCAGGGCCTGGGCACTGTCTTTGAGCTTCTTTTTTTTTTGGCCAGTCCTGGGCCTTGGACTCAGGGCCTGAGCACTGTCCCTGGCTTCTTTTTTGCTCAAGGCTAGCACTCTGCCACTTGAGCCACAGCGCCGCTTCTGGCCGTTTTCTGTATATGTGGTGCTGGGGAATCGAACCTAGGGCCTCGTGTATCCGAGGCAGGCACTCTTGCCACTAGGCTATATCCCCAGCCCCTTTGAGCTTCTTTTGCTCAAGGCTAGCACTCTACCATTTGAGCCACAGCGCCACTTCTGGCTTTTTCTGTTTATGTGGTACTGAGGAATTGAACCCAGGGCTTCATGCATGCGAGGCAAGCACTCCACCACTAGGCCACTTTCCCACTAGGTCACCTTCCCTGCCCTTCGGGCCACTCTTTATTGTTAGCCTTCTCTGTGTTTAGTGACTCTTCCTGCTGAGCATCAGACAATGCTTTAAGGACCCTAGGGGTAGAAACTTAGCAGAGAGAGTAGAGCATGGGAACTATGGTTTGTGCTGCTGTGATTGCATGCCTTTATTCAGAGGCTAGTCCATTTAACTTTGGACAAGTAAGAAGGCAATCCAAAGAAATAGACTGTTGTTAGTACCTTCAGAGTTTAGATGTATGGTAGTATTCCAGCAAGGTGCTCAGTCTTAATGCTCAGAAAATGGCTGTGGAAGGAAGGAAGGAAAAGAGGGAGGCAGGGAGGGAGGGAGGAAGTAATAACTGAATTCCTGTTAGAACTTTAGAAATGGTTAAATGGGATAATAAGGCAAAAAAAATCAATGAAGAGACAGAATAATGATCCCCCTACTACTAAAAAAGATGCCCATGTTCCAGTCCCCAAGGCTCTTCAATGTTACTTTACATGGCAGGAAGATCTGTGCTTGTGTAAAAAATGAGGACTTGTGAAGAGGAGGTGTCGTGAAGAGGAGGTGTCGTGTGTTACCAGATGGGCTGAGTGTCTCCACAAAGGTCCTTGTGGGTAAGAGAGGCAGGCAGGAGGGTTCAACAAGTAGATGTCACGATGGAAGCAGAGATGGGTCATGCTAATGCTGGTTTTGATGGAGGGATGGGGTCATGACCAGGGATTGTGGAAGACTCTAGACACTGGAAAATGCAAGGAAGTCAATTCTCCACAGACTCTAGAAACAAGTCCAACCGACACATTGATTTGTGTGTGTATGTGTTTGAGTGAGACCTGGAGCTTGAACTCGGGGCCTGGGTCCTGTCTCTGTACTTTTGTGCTCAAGGCCAGTGCTCTACCACGTGAGCCACAGCTCTACTTCCAGCTTTTATGGTAGCTAATTGGAGATGAGTCTCGTGTGAACTGGGTGCTGGTGGCTCACGCTTACTGTAATCCTAGCTTCTCAGGAGGCTGAGCTATGATGATCATAGTTCAAAGCCAGCCTGGGCAGGAGAGTAGTAAGACTCTTATCTCCAATTAACCACTAGAATACTGGAAGTGGGGCTGTGGCTCAACGTGGTGGAGTGCTATCCTTGAGCAGAAGAGTTTAGGGACAGTACCCAAGCCCAGAGTTCAAGCCCCACAACTGACAGGAAAAAAAAAAAGTCCACACCATTGTGCTTTCCTTCCTGGGTTGGCCTCAAACCACAATTGATACCTTCATGAAATGATAGTTTTGTGAAATACATTTCATACTTCTAAGCTCTAGAATTGGAAGATGAAAATTTGTGTTGTTGAAAGTCCCTGATCTGATGGGAGTTTGTTACAGCAGTCATAGGACACTGACAGAGATGGTTTGCACAGTTTTACCTTGCTTTCTTTACAAAGTTAGGAACCAAGGTATAGGAGAATGTATCTAAAGTAGTTAGAATGTAATTCCTACAGCAGTTCCATTGCCTCTACATATGGCACTGAATTACGAAGGAGTTGGCACAATTTGATTCAGAGATTCAAAGGATGCTCTTAGAACATTCCTTCTCTCTCTCCTCTGTCCTACTGGAGGTTGGCTTCACTTTCAGGTTCTACCCTGTGGCAAGATGGCCATGCAAATCAAAACAGCACTGAGATCCTATTTAACTCATCAGAATGGCCATCATCAAGAATAGAGATAACCAATGCTGAAGAGGATGGGGTAAAAATGAGACCCTACACTGCTGGTGCAAACACTATGGAAATCAGCATGGAGATACCTAAAAAAATTAAAAACAGAACTACCCTATGCCAGCAATACCATTCCTAGGCAGTTATCCAAAAGACTGCAAGATAGGATACAATAAAGGTAACCTTCACACTATGTCCACTGCAGCACTGTGCACAATGGACAAGTTTTGGAAATAACCCAGATGCCCTACAATGGATGAGTAGATAAAAAAAAGTGACTCTCTCTTTCTCTCTTTTACACACACATACATTTTTATATGCTACACACACACACACACACACACAGGTGTATGTGTGTACCGCGTTGCTGTAGGCTTTTCAGGCTGGGTGCCAGGGTGTGGCAATCAGTCATTTGGTGGTGGCGGTCCCGGCTCTCCCCTTCTGTGCTGCCCGGTTCCCGGCTGCTCCGTCCCGCGCCGCTGCCTGGCCACTCGGTCTGCGCTCCGTCTGGGGTCCGTGGAACTCCTGGCGTGACTTTTTGGCTGTTGCTTCTCTGGTGGCTGAAGGTCTGTGGCCTCGCTTGCCGGTGCTGGGTTCCCTTTTCCAGCCTGGCCCTGTTCGGGCCAGGGTCGGCGGGTGGGGGGGGGTACCCCGGAGATTTTCTGGCTCCGTGTAGGTTATAGCCTCTTCTTCTTCTTCTTCTTTTTTTTTCCCCCTGTGTTTCTCTGTTGCTTCTGGTTGTTGGGTTTGCTGGGTTCTTGATGGGGTGTTGGGTGCTGGAGTTCCCAGCTCGCTATTCAGTTGGAGCAAGTTGGGGTATCTCCTGACTGTGGCGGCACCATCTTCCCTCCCTGTGATTTCTTTATAAATAAAATGACTGCATGATGGCAGAAAGATAACTGTGAAAAATGATGCCACAGGGATTTGGACTATGTTCCTTAGTGCCAGATGCAATGTAAGTGGCATTATTATTATATGCATTTGCAATTCTATCTGTCTCAACTAACCTTGGGGGTTGCCAGGTAATTATATTTGCCAGGCACAACTGGTCTACACACAGAGCAGGTGAATGATTTATACTTCACAGACTAACTGCTCAAACCCTTTGTTCCTCCCCTCTTGAGGTAATCTCTGTTTCCTACTTGGTCTGAATTCATTTCTGAAACCCTTCCTTTGTTTCTACCTCACTATTCTATGTGGCATCAAGCTTCCTTATTGTCACTTAGCGTTATCAAGGAAGTTTTAATGTTATGTTGCTCTACAATAACAGCGCTCACACATTTTGTATTTAGGATCCCTTAAATACTCTAGAAAGCCAGGTGTTGGTAGCTCATGGCTATAATCTTAACTACTGAGGTGGCTGAGATCTGAGGATTGCCATTCGAAGCCAGAGCAGGCAGGAAAGCCCATGAGACTCTTACCAGATGACCCAGCAAAAAGAAGAGGAGCTGTGGCCCAAGCTAGCCTTGAGAGAAAATGCTAAGAGACAGTTCCGGGCACTGAGTTCAAATCCCAGTAACGGCACACACACACAAACAAAATACTGAAAATGCCAAAGAGCTCTGCTTTCCATATTAGCCACACTGGAAATTAAAAACTTAAGTTTCAAAATGTATCTTTTAAAATAACAATAAAAGAGAGTACATATTCACACAAATTTCTTTATGAAAACTTTCTTTTTTTGGCCAGTCCTGGGCCTTGGACTCAGGGCCTGAGCACTGTCCCTGGCTTCTTTTTGCTCAAGGATAGTACTCTGCCACTTGAGCCACAGCGCCACTTCTGGCCACTTTCTGTATATGTGGTGCTGGGGAATCGAACCCAGGGCCTCATGTATATGAGGCAGGCACTCTTGCCACTAGGCCATATCCCCAGCCTTATGAAAACTTTCTAAAGCAACAATTTAGTAAGACAAGTGGCACTAAGTTTATGTTAAAACCTTATATACCTAGTTTAATTCAAGAAAGTTAGATTCTCCTATCTGCCTGTACAGCTAAGCTGTTTCCATTTTATACTGGGAAATTCCACTGAACACTTGTGAAGGATGTAAGGGAGAAAAGCAGTAACACCATAACATAATAATGAAGACAACTTGTCTTTACAGATCTCCTGGAGAGAGACAACCAAGAACTCACAGATTACAAGTCTTCAAGATCAGCTACTATTTTCAGTGCATTTGTGGAGCTTCATATTTCTGCCCAGTAAGAAACTGCCAGATTGTCTTCCAAAGTGGCTGCACCATGCCACAGCCAGATGGCCACCGATTAAGTGTTCCTTTTGTTCCCACCCATGCCAACCTTGTGCTTTCAGTGCTTGGTACATTGGCCATTCTTAGAAGTGTGTGGAGTTGAGGTACCTCCTTGCTAGTTTGGATGAATGTCTCCCACACGTCCCTATGCAAAGGCATTTGGACTGGGAAGCCGAGTCTCATAGGTTGTCAGGTCATTGGCTCTTGAAAGGGATCAGGGGACTTCACTGAGCCTCTCTTTTTCTCCTTGCTCCAGTATACTCTTGCCCTGAGCTGCAGCTTTTCCTGGAGACTTATACTGAGCAATGGGACTGCCAGATACTAGACTGGAACCTCCAGAATGAGGAGCTAAAATACACCTTTCCTCTCTATATGCTAACCACCGTAGGCATTTCATTATGGCAATGCAAAGCTGACCAATACACTGTTTTAATTTGAGGTTCATTAATGACATATGTAATACACTCATTGTTTTAATTTTTCAAGTTCCTTGAAGACATGACATGGAGGTCTTGTGCTTATTTGCTATCTGTATGTCTTCTTTGATGAGGTGTTCACTTTAAATTTTTTCCCCTTTTCTTACTGTTTTAAGTTTGTATATTTTGGATATGTCATAGATCAGATAGTGTTTGGCAAATCTTGTGCTTGTGGTCTGTGTTTCTGTTCTGGAAAGTGTCTTTTTGTAGATCCTAACTTTTAAACATGAATGAGATCTACCTTATCAAGCTTCTTTGTGGATTGTACTTTTTCCTTTTGCCAGTCTTGGGGCTTGAACTCCGGGCCTGGGCACTGTCCCTCAGCTTCTTTTGCTCAATGCTAGCACTGTACCACTTGAGCCACAGCACCACTTCCAGCTTTTTCTGTTTATGTGGTACTGAGGAATTGAACCCAGGGCTTGATGCATGCTACACAAGCACTCTACCACTAAGCCACATTCCCGGCCATGGATTGTAGTTTTGATATTTTATCTTATACATCATTGCCAAATCTGAGGTATAGGCTGGTTTTTTTAAAATCCCTGAATTGTGATTTATTACATAGTATTATTGTTAAAAAGACTGAAATGGATTCTTAATTCTTTATTCAAAACACAAAATGCAAGTGAGTTATTTTCTCATCCAAACATTTCTGGGAAGATAATATTTCTGCTTAGTTCAAGGCAGTCACTTCAAGACATTAACTGACAATGATATTTTCTTGTTGTCCAAAGCGGAATTGTCTGTCTTATCTTACTCTTCCAAGTTCCCCAAGTTTTTTGTTTTTTTTAAACCACAATCAGCTTTGAAGTACTGCTATTTTCCTGCCATTAACCCGAAGACCAGTTTTTCTATCTTTCCCCACTGTAACCCTCAACAAGGCTCTTGTTTTAAAATGTAGGACTTTGTCTCCTCATGAGTAGTCAATCCTGGTGTTGATTTTCATTTCTAAATTTGACAACTGATTTGGAAGATGAAAACCAGAGTTGGCTAATATTTCCAACAAATTACTGTCCAACTTGCTGCACTTAAAAAAAAACACACCTCAAAATGCCTGAGTATTATGGTGTTAAGTAACAGGTGTTAGATAACAAGGAAAGACACAGAGAACATGCGCGTCAGGCAGGTAAGACTTTGTACTGAAGCACACAGCTCACCATGTAATGCTGCAGATACTGTCATGACAAAAGCACCACACAGAAGACAACAAAATACGTGCTTTGGGTTTTAAAAAGGGAAAAAGGGAAGAAAGAGTTCAGCGGAAATAAGAATCTATATTTGTACTTTATTGTACATGCATGAAGAAACTCTAAACATGCCTGGAGAAGACTAGAATAGGATGACATATTGTGCAGACAGGATGGAAGGAGGGATTTTTTTTTTTGCCAGTTCTGGGCCTTGGACTCAGGGCCTGAGCACTGTCCCTGGCTTTTTTGCTCAAGGCTAGCACTCTGCCACTTGAGCCACAGCGCCACTTCTGGCTGTTTTCTGTATATACGGTGCTGGGGAATTGAACCCAGGGATTCATGTATATGAAGCAAGCACTCTTGCCACTAGGCCATATCCCCAGCCCAGAAGGGAATTTTTGACTCATAATTTTTTTTTTTTTTTGCCAGTCCTGGGGCTTGGACTCAGGGCCTGAGCACTGTCCCTGACTTCCTTTTTGCTCAAAGCTAGTACTCTACCACTTGAGCCACAGCACCACTTCTGGCCTTTTCTGTCTATGTGGAGCTGAGGAATCGAGCCCAGGGCTTCATGCATGCAAGGTGAGCACTCTACCACCAAGCTACATTCCCAGGCCTTGACTCATAATTTTTTATTACAAAATATTTTTACTTTGTTCTACTTTTCTGTGACCACCATACGACTCACTCTTTGGCATGTATCTGAAGGAGACTAAAGCAATATACAAGACATCTGCTTACATGCATTTATGGCGTCTTTGTTCACAAATGGTAAAGGGTTTAGTTAGCAGAGGTGCATAGAAACTGATAAATGGGAATATGGTATGTGTATGGGAAATATGGTATGTGTACACAAAGGCACTCCACAGGCTAAAGCAAAATGAAATTTTGTCATTTGCAAGAAAGCATATGGAGATGGAGATGAGATAGGCCAAGAAAAGCCCAATAATTCATGGTTCTGGTCACTTGCAGAATCTAGACTTTAAAGATGCACATGTGCGTATGATATGTGTGTGTATGTATATATATGTATATATATATCTGTATACACACACATAGAACTTGATTGTAATCAACTCTGGTCTGTTTGTGGGGACGAGGGGGAACAGGTAGAGGGAAAGAGAATGATAAAGGATAAGAATGATAAGCTAGGGGCTAGGAATATGGTCTAGTGGCAAGAGTGCTTGCTTCGTATACATGAAGCCCTGGGTTTGATTCCCCAGCACCACACATAGAAAACGGCCAGAAGTGGCACTGTGGCTCAAGTGGCAGAGTGCTAGCCTTGAGCAAAAAGAAGCCAGGGACAGTGCTCAGGCCCTGAGGCCCCAGGACTGGCCAAGAAAAAAAAAAAAAGAATGGTAATCTAAATATGTATGGGGGAAAATGTTCTTATTCAATGGGAAACAAAAAAAGACATAAAGCTGGGACCCGTGGCTCACACCTGTAATCCTAGCTACTCAGGAGGCTGAGACCTGAAGACCAAGATTCAAAGCCAGCCCAGGCAGGAAAGTCTGTGATACTCTGATCACCAATTAACCACCAAAAAGCTGGAAGTGAAGTTGTGGCCCAAATGGTAAAGAGCTAGCCTTGAGCAAAAAAGTTCAAGCCCCAGGACAGTCACACAAAAGGTCATTTCCTCGTCAGCATTTAATTGGAACTCATAGTATAAAACCAGAAAGCAAGGAACATCAAAACCCATGACTACTGCATTGTTTCAGTGCAATGAATTAAATTATTTCCTGAATTAGTATTTAATTATTTAACATCCTCTAGAAGGCCATATAACTTAAAAATTCTAAGTGGGGAGGAAAAGCACCCTTTTTCAGTAAGCTGATTTCAAGAGTACTCACACATGTATTATTTTTATCATCTAGACGTCAAAGTCTGGTTGCTTCAGTCTTGCCTCAGTATGCCAGTTTACAACCATGCCACCACAAATCCTGTATTGTGTAAAACCCTTGTACTCTTTATTGTAACAGCATCCCAAATTTGTTTTTTTGTGTGTGTGCTAGTCCTGGGGCTTGAACTCTGGGCCTGGATGTTGTCTCTGAGCTTCTTTTGCTCAGACTACTTGAGCCACAGCACCACTTCCCACATTTTTCTTTGTAATTTATTGGAGATAAGAGTTTCATGGGCTTTCCTGCCTAGGCTGGCTTTGGCTTTGAACTGTGATCCTCAGATCTCAGCCTCTTGAGTAGCTAGGATTACAGGGCCCAGCTTCTAGCTCAGTTTCTAACCACAGTAAGAATAAGATTTCTCCCAGAGGATCACCAAACATTTCTACGAGTTTGTACTAACATTCTGTAGGAATCCACACATCAACTAGAAGCGTAACTCCCATCTGCATGTTCCATATGCAGTTGTATTATAAAGAACTTTCAGATAACTGAGTGCTTGAGTATTATCAGAATAAAGGTTGTTAACAAAATCAACTTTACTTCTGGTACCATTTCCATACTCTAATATAGGTACTATTACTAGTAATTAAGAAACTCAGAGCCAGGTGCCTATGCCTCATGCTTACAATCCTAACTGCTCAGGAGGCTGAGATCTGAGGGGCAGTTTGAGTCAGCCCTGTCAAATCTGAGACTCTTATCTCTAGTCAACCAGCAATTATCTCCAGAGGTCCAAGTGTGACTCAAGAGGCAGAGAGAAAAAGCAATGAGAGGACCAGAGTTCATTTCAGTACTGGCATTAAAAAAACCCCAAGAACTGAGAAACAATACTTATACTTTACTATGAACATAAAGTAGGAGAGCTATGCAAATCTAAAGGGAATATACCTAGGCACTAAACTCAATGAGCTTTTGCAAAGAAAAAACTTGTTAAAATGACTGTGGCCCAGCAGTGTTTCACTAATATCAAACAGCCACATTCCTGCCAATTCACAAGGAATACAGTAACAAAGTGATTGAGTCGTGTTGCCTAAGATTCATCAATATACAGGAAGTGTATTTTTTCACAATGCAAAGAATTAACATCTTTAGTCAGACACTTAGATGACAAAAAGTCCTACATACGCCATGTTTCATCCACAAAACAAAATGCTCAGTGACTGAGGAAAGTCATTTACTACTCATTATTAGCTAACAAGAATAGAACTACAGAGTGATTATGCTCTAAGTAAACAGGCTTTTCTATGATTTGTAACTAATGTATGCAAGATAGAAAATCAAATAGCAAAACTAGATTGAAGTAATTAAAGTCCAATAGTTGTCTATGTTTTCTTTTATAGCCTTTATTTTAAGTTGATATTTCAGAACAGTAAACTCTCACAGCAGTGTCTCCTGGTCGGATAACAGAATACCCCATTTTTGAATGGAAAAATTTAAAATAAATCAAGATGAACATTAAGGCATACAAACAGCTACTTTCGGTCTGCTTCTGTTTAAAAGTGATCAGTTTTTACTCATTTTCAAATACATGGAATGTTGGCACAAAACTGAAGCTGCTGTGGAAAGATCACAGATGTCCTGTGGGTTATGGAAACTTTCATTCCTCCGAAAACATACCCTTACATGGTCTTCATTGTACAAATTTATGTTGAAGTCTAAATAATAAGTAACAATTAAAATAAAATGTTTTATTTGTAAATTATGTACAGAATACACTTTACGTTACGACAAGGAGAGGGGGAGAAGGAAGAAGAGTTTGTCTGTTGGAGATGACCATCTTTCTCTGAATCAAATGTACAATTCAGTTTGGATTTCCTATGTTGGAAAAGGAGAATTTGTAGCTTTATTAAAAATATTGTTGCATTGTTATTAGTTGGTTTGTTTCCACAAAACGCTTTTGATCCCTGCTAACTCAGAATATTAGAAGAAACTTCTGGTATAATTTTATAAAGAGAAAAACTATTGAGAACAATGAGTTTAAGCATTTCATTCTAAATAAACTGTGAAATGGCTATGTAACTATGCAGAATCTGACATGTTGGAGTTACTTTATTCTTTTCAAAGTTATTTCGATTAGTCTAACAGTAAAAAGCCATATAACTATCAAAAATGCCCTTAATCTAAATGTCAATGTGGAAAATGCATCTTTGATAACTATCAAAATGAATGAGATCTATTTACTGTAAAATTATCAAATGGATAAAACTTATTAATGGCTGTAGACTGTACCAAGAATAGTACCAATATTCTATAAAACGAAGGACTATCACTGCTTGAATGTCAAATACACGTTGGTAAATCAATTTAAAGAATGCTACAATGTCATGTGTACATTATGATGACCGGCCAACATAGAAAATCCAACCTCTTGCACTTATTCAGTCCTCAAATTGGTCAGATTATGACTTTTCATGTGCAGATTTCGGTGTGTCTCCATCGTTGTCTTCCTCTTCCTCTTCACAATCACCATCTGTCTGCTGCTCCAGCTCCTCCTTGGTGATCATTTCAAAATCATTCCCATTTCCACTACTGTGTTGGGACCGGTCATCTTCCCTCCTGTCACTGTCTGTGTCTGAATGTCGTTCTCCTCCTGAGCCTTCTGTTCCATGATTTCCTGGTCCTACTTTTCCTTCCTCATCTTCCTTTTTCTCACTGTCTGACTTTTCCTCACTGTCGGACTTCTGCTGCTTTTTGTTTTCAGATTTCTCATCTTTCTTTAAGTCTGCTTTTGGTCCTTTGTATTCGTGTGTGTACAGAGGCCTGAAGGAGTCAATGAAGCCCACGTCGGCAGTCAGATTTGGCAAGAACCAAAAGTGGTGCCTTCCTCCAGTTATGAGCCAGATGATTAGAAACAGAATGCAACGAGCTGTGGGAGAAAGATTTCTCAGTTGAATAATTTAAGCATTGACTCAGTAGGGAGCATCATTTCCTTTTATCAGCACATTTCATTTATGTTAAACATGAGAATTTAAATCCTGACAACTTTAGCAGCTATGACAATATCTCATGAGCAAGGCATTCTGCTTTGAACTTGGAAGCACAATGCTATATTGTTATTCTTAAAAACAAAACCCACTTATAAGCAGATGACAGTGGCTCACCTTTGAAATCCTATCTACTCAGGAGGCTGAGACGTGAGGATCCCCAGCTAGGGCAGGAAAGTCCACAAGATTCTTGTCTCTAATATAACTACTCCCCCCAAACAAAACACAGAAATGGAGCTCTGGCTCAAGTAATTGAGTACTAGCCTTGAGCTAAAGAATCTCAGAGACAGTGCCCAGCCCTGAGCTCAAGCCCCTAGGCCAGTGCATGCATTAGCGCATACATGCACACATACACAACTAGTTTACTTCTGGGGGCTGGTTCATATACGCTATGACTTTATGCACTTTTCAATGTCTTATTTACGTCAGTAAACACAGTGGTAAGACTGGATATTTAAGCATTCAGGAGATTATGGTGTATGAAAAGAAAAAAAATGAGTAGATAATGGAAAAAAATATCCTAAGAAAGAAGCCTTTTAAAAAGCAAAATGAAGTGCTACCATATGACTTTCTTGGACCTCAGTATTTCTAGTTTTGTAGAGTACGTATTCCATTATAAAGTGAAAATTATATTATCTCATACATGTTATGATATAAATGCACACAGGTGTACTATGATACACAAATGTATACATCATTATTTCTGGTTTTAAAAGAAATGAAAAATAAACCTTCTTTGAGCCCCACATATACTGTGAATCTTTACTTTCATTAAAACAAAGGTCAGTCTTAGATAAAATCTTAGCACCACTAAGTTTCTATTTTCTAATCTCTCTTGTTTTATTAATTCAATTACATAATTTTTGCTTAAAGACCACCTGTCTCAATATTAAGAAACAACATAAAGTGAACAAAAGGAAGATCGTGCAAATATATAATCAGTAAGGTCACTCCATCCTGCAGCCCCAGGTAGTGCTGGGGATTGAACCCAGGGATTTATGGAGACTAGGCAAGTGCCTATATCTCCAATCCTTTGACGTTTTTGTCTGGAGACAGGGAGTAGGCTTTGAACGCTTACTCCTGCTTCTGTCTCCCAGAAGCTGGGATAAACGATGTCATATGCTGTCATACAATTTCTATACTGAAAGTGACACATAAAGCTACTCAGGAGGCTGAGATTGTGGTTTGAAGCCAACCAAGGTGGGAAATCTGTGAGACTTTTATCTCTATAATTAAAGCCAGAAGTGCAGCTGTGGCTCAAGTAGTAGAGTACCACCCTTGAGCACAAAAGTTCAATTCAAGCCTCAGGACTAGAAAAAAAAGGGGGTGGGGGAATTGATGCTAATAATGCACATTTAAAATAATAGCAAATAATAATGAATACTGGCTTAATTACAGGATAAACATATGAACAATTCTATTCAGTAGAACTAAAATTTACTGAATAATTTGAAGTAGTTTTAAAATTTCATTGGTTTGAGTGGGAATTATGTCTAATGTCAGATTAAACTTACGAATTTACTATCTGATTACACCAACGCTAGTTACCTGCACAACAGGCTTAGATATTATTTTGTGGCCCACAACTATAGCAGCAGGGGATTCTTTTTCAAGGTGACTAAGCCAGATCAAAGAAAAATGAGAAGCCTCATTAAGAGATCATAGACATATGACTGAAAGGCAGCACTGGAAAAACTTGTGGGTTCATGGCTGGTGGCACCACATCAGGACACTTTGATGGCCAGAGTAAAGGGATGTACGAAGACAAATTGCTTAGGGCTGTAGGAGCAATGCTTTATAATAATAATAATCTATTTTATATATCACAGCACCTGAGAAAAAAATGCACTCAGTTCAGAAAAACCTTGGCCAAATTATGTCTTCTATTAGGTCTACAACGTAGGTCCTGGTTTTTCTTTTATAAAGTATTTTTAGATGGGTGCTGGCGGCTCATGCCTGTAATCCAAGTCCAAGGCTAAGGTCCAGAGGATAACAGTTTGAAGCAAGCTAGGAAGTCTAAGAGACTTCAATTCCAAAATAACTAAAAGCAAGGCTACAGGTGTGGCTCAAGTGGTAGAATGCAAGCTGGAGCAAGCAAGCATGAGTCTCTGAGTTTAAATCCCTAGTCCTGGCAAAAGAAAACATAATCGCAGAGCTTGGTGAAAAAAATTAATCTGTCATTTGAGGAAAATTACTAGAACTTTATATTATATACTAACATCAACTCTAGGATGTCCTTGGCTGTAAGCCTCTGCTTGTGCTTCCCTGTGTCACTACACCCAGCCATTGAGTGAGATGGAGTCTTGCAAAATTCTATGCCTGGGCAGGCTCAAAATTCAATCCCCCAGTCAACAGCTAAGTATGTTGGATTACAGTCCTGAATTACCAAGCCCAGTCTTTGGTTTGATTTTTAAGCATTTAAGTACATAATATAACCTAGAATTTAATTCGAGTGAAAATTATTGATTTTCCCCAAAGTGGCAAATTGTTTAGAATCATGCCTAGAAGCTTAAATATCTAACACAAGTTGCATTTGCCTTAAGCTAAATATAAAAAGGGCTTACTTATTATCATATCTAATAAATGATTCACCACTGAAAAATTATTAAGTCCATGTTGCAGCTAATTTTTATTTTTTAGTTTATGTGGTACTGAGGAATCTAACCCAGGGCCTCATGCATGCTATGCTAGGTATGCTTTCTACCACTATTCCACATTCCCAGCCCTGTTGCAGCTAATTTTTAAGATACAGTTGTTTTCTGAGAAAAAGAATAATGGCTGGATGTTAATGGCTCATGCTGGAATATTGGCTACTTAGGAGGGTGATTATAGATTCAAAGCCAGCCCTATTTTTTGGAAAAATAACAAAAACCAGAGTTGGAGATGTGGGTAAAATGATAAAGGGCCAGCTGAATAAGTAAGAGGAGCAAGTCTAGTCTTGTGTTCAAATCCCATACAAAGGGGAAGGAGGCATATAATAATGTATATTTCAAAGTAACTAAGGATAAATTTCTAATGTCTCACCATAAAAATGATAGGTAAGCAAAGTGATGTATGTGCTTACATTTACTTGAAGTTCCACATTGTATACACATGAAAACATTATATTGTACTCTATGAAGTATGCCATACCATTTGTCAACCAAGTATGATAAAATAGTTTTTGGTTGTTGTTTTTTTCTTTTAACTGTATTTTTTTTGTCTTTTATTCTTTGGTACTGGAGATCAAACCCAGGACGTTGCACTTGCTAAGCAAGCGCTTTGCCACTGAACTACATCCCAGCCCATGATAAAATAATTTTTATAAAGTCATATGGTAAAACCTTTTTTTCAGAATGGACTCACAAAGTAGGATTACATATTTCATTTTTTAATTTACCTGCATTAATTTTGCTACTAAGCTTTCCTGAAGTTTCAGGTTACTGTCCAACTGCTCAATACTTACCTTACTGAGGTCAGTATTACTAGTAATAAATATCACTTACCAACAGCAAGGAGAAGAATGCTGGCTACAAAGCAGCCTGCGCCCACACTGAGGTAATAAACACCTACTCTCATTTCTGCTGGCCAAAGAGGGAAGAGGGTGGCTGCTATTACTGCGATCACTGAAAGAAACAACAAGTTATGAGTTACAAAGACAACTTTTAGAATAAAAATTTAAATATCTTGGTTGCAGTAACATTGAACACATTCTTAGGGGAAAAAACTGTGAAACATAATATTGTCACTTGTATAAGTAAACCGATCAATTAGAGTAATTTCCCATTACTTAACCTAACTTTTTACATTGTTCTTAAACTAGGTTAGGATTTTTAATCTAATTTATATTTAATTAGAAAAAAAACTGTCAGAAATTAAAAACCACTCCTTAATTTACCAACTCTTTTAACATTTTCAAGCTATGTTTATATTATTTTTAAACATTAGCCTGTTTACTAGGTTAGGGAGCTTAAACAACACCTTCCTCTGGGAAAATAAAGACTACAAAGATCCCACCCTAGAGACTGATTGTGGGTGGATCCTTCACACCCACAGGCTAAAAAGAGCTCACCCAGTAATTCTTTTTTTTTTTGGCCAGTCGTGGGCCTTGGACTCAGGGCCTGAGCACTGTCCCTGGCTTCTTCCCGCTCAAGGCTAGCACTCTGCCACTTGAGCCACAGCGCCGCTTCTGGCCGTTTTCTGTATATGTGGTGCTGGGGAATCGAACCTAGGGCCTCGTGTATCCGAGGCAGGCACTCTTGCCACTAGGCTATATCCCCAGCCCCAACACCCAGTAATTCTAATAGAGGTTTGCTCTGGCAGCGAGGGAAACTGGAAGTGGGACCACATGAAAGAATTGTTAAGAAATTAGAAGCCTGATTATAAGGTTTTGAGAAATAAGAGGATTCAAATTTTAGCTCCATCACGCATACAGTAAGTAATCCTGGGCAAGTTACTTAACTCTTTCAGGCTAAGTTACCTAAGTGCCTGTTCCTATTTCAAAAATGTTGGGAGGAGAGAGGAGACAGTGAATGTCAAGTATTTGAAAAAATAGTCAGTATATGGTAACTAATCAACAGCCATTAGTTAGCTATTCCAAGTTAACAGTTCCAACTCTTCCTGAGTTATTTATTTGGAATGCTATCCTATCATATTGACCAAGCCAATTTTAAGAATACCTTTTTCTATTTGTTAAATTGGGTCCCCCATACCTGAAAGATATATTCATGTTTAAAATCCAAATAAAAAACAACAACACAAAAGGTAGGCAAGATAGTGTATACCTGTAATTCCAGTTCTTGGGGAGTAGAGGAGGGAAAAAAAAGGTAACTCAAGACCCTGTCTCAAAACTAAAATACTCTTGGGCACAGCTGGTATGTGCCTACTCCCAGCTAGCTATTCAGGGATTACAGACTGAAAAGACTGTGGTTATAGAATAACCCAGCTAAAAAATTAGTGGGACCCCTATCTCCACAAATAAGATTAGTCTACTGGTATTTGTCTGTAATCCCAGACATAAAGAGGCACAGGTAGGAGTACTGAAGTCTGAGGCCAGCATAAAGCAAAAATGTGAAAGCAAAAAAGGGCTGGGAAATTGGCTTAAATTGCAGAAAGCCTAATTAGCAAGCTCGAGACAGGAGTACAAACTCTAATATGGCCAAAAAGAAAAAAAAAATCAATGAACAAAAGGACTTGGGGAAGGCAAGCACAGGTGGCTTACGCCTGTATTCTTGACTACTCAGGAGGCTGAGATCTGAGGATTGCTGTTTAAAAGCAGCCTGGACAGGAAAGTACATGAGATTCTTCTCCCCAATTAACCACCAAAAAGCTGGAAGTGGAGCTATGGCTCAAGTGGTAGAGCTCCAGCCTGAGTGAAAAAAGCCAAGGGACAGTGCCTAGGCCCTGAGTTCAAGCCCCAGTACTCGCACAAAAAAGAATAAAATAAAATAAAAGCTTGGTGAGGTGTAGGCTGAAGTGGTAGCACAATTGCCTAGTGTGTGCAAAGGCCCTATTTAATCTTCAGTACCAAAGACAAAACAAAAGTAACACAAAGGCACTAAGCATTCATCTAATTCTATTCCATTCTCCAGAGGTAAATACTACTAAACTTCTATTCCCAGAGACTGCCTATCAATGATTAAAACTATCTACATATAATTTCTTCTCTAAATATACTTAGGTAATTTTACTTCTGCAACTCCTTTTATTCTTTAACATAGCCTAGGTTATCTTTCTACCAGCACATCATAATTCTTTAAAAGATGTATAGTATTCTATTATGTTGTAATTTGTTTCACCTATTAGGGAATCTGAATTCTTTTCTGTTTTAATTTACTAGAGGTGTAAATAACCTAATAGTGCAGATATACAACTACATACTTCCTGTTCTCCCAAGCTCCACTCCAGAGACTGTACAACTGTGATGATATAATAGAGCAAATTCTAGACTAAGCATGTAGCTCACTGGTACAGTACTTGTCTAGTTTCTGATCCCAAGCACCACAAAACAAAAACAACAAAAAGCATAATAAAATAAATTGCTTAAAATGGAATGGGTGTGGCAAAAGCTCTAGGAATGTAAAATTTGAAGGGTATTTGCTAGATTACCATCTTAAATACAATTTGAGAAATTTATATTAAAAGAGATTATATGTAAATATATACACTGCACTACACATACAAAATGGGATAAATTTCTAAAAGTAGAAATGCTGGATATATGCATTTAATATTTCAAAGATATTGCTAAACCGCCTGCTCTAAAAGCCAAATAAGGGACATACTCATCAACTGTTGGAATGTTTTTCCCCCTAAGGCCATCTCTGCCAAATTTTGTAGTTCTCTCATCCTTGTCGCTATTCTAAGTATGAGTAGGTATCATCCATAATGAGTGATGATTTCATTTGTCAGTGGGCTACCTTTGCCACTTTTCTACCGGGTTAAATGCAGAGATCTTTGTATTTATATTTTTCTTTTTTTTTTTTTTTTTTTTTTGCCAGTCGTGGGCCTTGGACTCAGGGCCTGAGCACTGTCCCTGGCTTCTTCCCGCTCAAGGCTAGCACTCTGCCACTTGAGCCACAGCGCCGCTTCTGGCCGTTTTCTGTATACGTGGTGCTGGGGAATTGAACCTAGGGCCTCGTGTATCCGAGGCAGGCACTCTTGCCGCTAGGCTATATCCCCAGCCCCAATATATTTTTCTTAATTTATCATTTATTTATCTTCTGGGTTTATTTAAAGTATACTCTTTTTAGCAATAACTATTTTATGTTAAATTTATAAGTATTTTCCTTTGTGGTGCTGTAATTTTGTTTTCTAAAATTTACATTGTATTTTAAAACTACTTACATATTGCTACTTACCAAGAATTAATCCCATGACAAATGTTTTAATGTGAACTGGGTCATAGATCCACACATAAACCTAGAAGAACCAAGAACCTCAGTGCTTAAAAGTTATAAGGCCGCTTTAGAAAGTCAAGTTCTATACTTTAGTTCTCTAAAGTAGTCACCAACCCTTAACATATGACAACTACTTTCCAAGTAGGGTAAACAAATTCCAAAGACCTTCTTTCAATACTAGTGGTTCTTTGGGCATCTAGTCAGCTAGAAAGTTACTTTTAAGAAAACTAAAAATTCTATAATGTACTTAAGTAAATGTGTATGTACTTACATGCATCTAACAATTTGTTAATGTGTGCAAACCAGTGCTTATTCAACATAGGGCTATCATTATTTTTTGTCCCTAATGTAATAATGAATCAATTTGGCCTAAAAACACAATCAAGACAGATTCCAGCCAGGTCCAGTTGCAGACCCAGAAGCTCTAAACTCCACCATATTCTCTCCTACTGACAATATACCACAAAGAAGTATTACCAGACTATCATAGAAAACTAGTTTCCCTGCCCACTTCCTCCATGGAAGGTTTGTAACTTGGGAGCTAGAAGCAATGCTGCAAAGCTTGATTTACTTTTAGCAGGCTACTCTTTGTTACACAGTTTTGTTTTTTCACAGTTTTTACTACATCACAACAGAATCCACCATCATGCAGGTTACAGGTGTTTACCCTGCATCCATAAAATTTAGTTATGTTTTCTTTCCATAACTAGCAGTATTCTTTCATTTCCTAGTTCTTTTTTTTTTGGCCAGTCCTGGGCCTTGGACTCAGGGCCTGAGCACTGTCCCTGGCTTCTTCCCGCTCAAGGCTAGCACTCCGCCACTTGAGCCACAGCGCCGCTTCTGGCCGTTTTCTGTATATGTGGTGCTGGGGAATTGAACCTAGGGCCTCGTGTATCCGAGGCAGGCACTCTTGCCACTAGGCTATATCCCCAGCCCCCCTAGTTCTATTTTAACTGGAACTTTATTGACTTTCTGGCTCACTTCTAACAACCAGGGTTCCACTTCAGCCCCTGGGAATCAGAACCACACGTATTACTTTCACTCATTACTATTCCAAAACACTTTTATGTGAAGACATTTTTTCCATCTTTAAAAGTTCTGGAATGCAGCCAGGAGCTGGTGGCTCATGCCTATAATCCTAGCTACTCAGGAGACCTAGCTATGAGGATCTCCATTACAAGTCAGCTGGGGCAGGAAAAGTCCATGATACTCTTATTTCCAATTAACCATCAAAAAGTAGGAAGTGGAGCTGTGGCTCAAGTGGCTGAACACAAAAGCTCGAGGAAAGCACCCAAGTCCTGAGTCGAAGACCCAGAACTGGCACCCCAAAAAGTCTGGTATACAGCTGATATTCAGTGCCTAATGGAAAGTATTTGAGCTACATCACCTTAGGAAAAACCTGTTATCTTCTATTACAGGAGTTGGTTCTAAACCAAAGTTTTTAATCATTAGAATTGTGTGAGGATACCTAGCTCAGGTCCTGGGTGCTATCCCTGAACTTTTTTGCTCAAGGCTGGCACTCTACTAACTTGAGCCATAGCTCTACTTCTAGCTTTTTGGTAGTGAACTGAAGATAAGAGTATCATGAACTTTCCTGCCTGAGTTGGCTTGGAACCTTGATCCTCAGATCTCAGCCTCTTGAGTAGCTAGAATTATAGGTGTGAGCTACCAGCACCTGGCCATGAGGATACTTTATACAAGTACACACTTCCTGTTCTCCCAACCTCCACTCCAGAGATTATACAAGAATGTCTAGAATAAGCCTACACTATGTATTTTTTCTTAAAAAACTAAAACCAAAACAAAACAACACCAAAAAGCTTTCTCAGATTTTCAAATACATAGCCCTAGGAGTCTACAGTACTTTATAGATGATACTTTAACTAAAGCAAGAAAGAATATGTCTTTGAGGTTCATAGTAGTTCAATAGCCAGCACACAGCTAATGTTTTTGTGTTGGTGACTATACCAAACAGTCTTCAATGAAGACTACCATATAGCTATGTAAATTTCCCTACCACTACACATATTATAAAAGATACAAAAAAGCCCCCCCCCAAATAATGCTGAAAATTTCAGGTTCCACAAAGATGTGCCTGGCTATACATAAATCATCAGTAAGCATCTCCCAGCTCTGCTCGTGTGCTCCCTCCCTCCTTTCTTTTCTTCCTTCTCCCTCTTTCCACTCCTCTTCTTCCCCTCCTTCTCCCATTCTTTGTGCAGGGCTCGAACTCAGAGCCTTCTGCTCTCACTCTGCTCTCTTATTCACCAGATAATCTACCATTTGAACCACACCTTTACTTCCAGCTTTTTTCTGGTTAAGTGGAGATAAGAATTGAGAATTTGTCTGCCTCGACTAGCCTTGAACTATGATCCTCAGACTTCAACCTTGAGTAGCTAGAATATAGACATGAACTATTGGCATTTGGCTCCTTTTATTTTTTTAATATGAAACTGCATTCTAGCTGGGCAAATAACCATTCTAGTATAAAAAATGCAATTGTAAAACTTTACTTCAGGTAATTATGACCAGGTGGACCAGATTCTAACCCAAGGGATTCCAAACAGAAATGAAATCACCAGCTTCCTGGTTAGTGGCCACAAGACAAGGTCCCTAAAAAGAAGGCTTTCCTCTAGCAAGGTTAGTATGAAACATCCCAAAGGAGAAAAGGGAGGTCTTGGGTCCTCCTTGGAGTTGCCATGCTGTAGTACATACCTCTTGATTACAATAGCCACTGGTATTTCAGATTTCCCAACACTATAATAGTCTAATCTTATTTTTACAATGTACAAATCTAAATTCCTAGAAATAGATTTTTAAGAGTAATATTGTGCACATAAGAGAACAAAATTATCTAAACTATTTCTTTTCTTAGATGGTATCAAACATATTTCAAACATTCTATAGGAAAACTGGATTTCTAATCATAATCCAGTTTAATATTATCTTACCTCATTTCCATCCAGAAAAACTTGATCATCATGAGGTTCAAGTTTGAATTTTTTCTTAGTTTCCTTCTTTTTGGGAGTTCCTGGAGTTTCCTCCTATTTATACACAAGTAGGCGAAATAAGCCAAGAAAGAAAAAGCAGTACGAACTCATACTTCCACTTATAACACAAACAAACATTCTCAACCACTTTATAATCCTAATATGGTTATACTTGACTGAAAATTTAAATATGGCCAAATGCTAACAGAGATCACATATGCAACTTTTTCTTTTCACTCAAGGCTGGCATTTTACCACTTGAGTCATGTCTTTCACTTCCAGCTTTTTGCTGGTTAACTGGAAATAAAAATCTTGAGGAGCTGTCTGCTTGGGCTGGCTCCAAAAACAATTCTCAGATCTAGCCTCCAGAGTAGCTAGGATTACAGGCAGGATCCACTGGCACTCAGCTTTTTACTTCTGTTTTGGGGGGAGGAGTGGTGGTGGTGGTAGAGGCTGTCCAGGTGCTGATACTGGGGTTTGAACCTAGGACTTCAAGGTTGCCTGGAAGGCATCCTATCACTTAAGCCATGCCACCAGCACCCTACTGATTTTGATTTTTCAATTTTACTTGAACTCACCTTTTTGTTTTTGTTTTTTTTTATTAATTGGACATAAATTTTTTTACAAGGTGTTGTGCAAAGAGGGTTCAGTTACATAGTAGGGCAGTGTGTACATTTCTTATGATATCTTACAACCTGTTTTTCTATCCCTTGTCTAGGTCAGGTTGACATATATGCAATATACAATGTATCAAGAACATATACAGTATTCACAGACTTGGTCTCTACTGTCTCTCCGTCTCCCTTTGTTAACAGTCATATATCAGGGAGATCATGCCCCTTTGTTTTCTGTGTTCTAGGCTTGTCTCACTCAACATTATTTTGAACTCACCTTTTTGGAGTCTTCCTTTTCACCATCTTTTTTTTTCTCTTTTTCCTTTTTTGTCTTTTCTTCCTTTATGTTTTCTTTCTTGCTCTTTTTATCTTCTTCCTTTCCACTTTCAGCTTTTCCTTTATCTTTTTCTTTCTTTATATCTTTTTCGTACTTCATTTTCATTACTTTAAGTGCTCGATGGAAAAACTGCTTCTTTAAAAGCCTTGGTGGAAAAGAAGGTAGAACATTACACTATCAATTATATAGAAATGAGTAGAAAAAAAATCAAGAGCCAAATAAAACGAGGAAAGAAAAACATAAATTGGCAACTCTTGAGAAGAATTTCAACTAGTAAGCTCATGGAAGAAGTCAATTCCACTTAGTCAAAAAAGTTTACAACTAATTATAGAAAGTTGTAAAAACTGGGTGATGCTGAATAGAACTTTCAATTTTAACTAATTTAGGTATAAAGGAAATGAAAGGTTTAAGATGATCTATATAATAAGCATCTTTCTCACTTCATCAGGAATATAGCTTTATATAATTAAAATGTCAAAGGAAAACAGTTTAGGATATTAATAGATTATTTCCTTTATTAATCCTACTTATGTCTTCTCAGCTATCTTTCATGTTATCTTTTTCTACATGTACTTCATGATTCAGCCTACATCTATAGTGAACCCTTTAATTAAGTAATGAGTAATTAAATATACTAAGATGAGATTTCTGCACCCTGATAAAGATTCTAACAAGTGATCTAAAAGTATGTGTGATGTGGCAAGCACTATGTATTCCTAGTTTCATTAATTTCACTCAATACATTCTTTTTTCTTAAGGTATTATTGTACTCATTCCTGGGCTTTCACAAAAGCACACCCTTCCCTTCACCTGTGTGTCCTCTCTCTAAATAAACATTTTTTTTTCCACATGGTTCATTCTCTTATTTCCTTCAGAGCTTTACTCAACTGCAACCTAACCTGTTTAAGACCAGAGGCCCACTCTTATCCTCTACTGCTGGCTCATTCACAACACATAACTCCTTACTAATTTACATTTGCATCTTCCCTAGACTGTAAATTCGTTAATAGTAATGACCTTCCTTACTTTACTCCTTTATCTGCTATGTCCAGAAGCTCAGATGATCTCAAATTAAATGAACCCTGTGGGTTGAACAGAATGTAGGACTTAGTAGTGTGGTGTTTAAATATGATGAAAAGCCTTATATTTTGTGCTTCAAGATGCACTGAAGAATATATAATTTTGTTTGCGAACTTATGAAATTTCCACGCATTCTATAAGGAACATCTATACTGCTCAATAGAAAAGCAAAAATGTTACCTTGTTTTAATTGAGTAAATAGTATTTGATATTCATTCATATTATAGATGTCTGTCTATATACTAAAAGTACATGCGAAGCAGGTGCTGGTAGCTCACACCTGTAATCCTAGCTACTCAGAAGGCTGAGATCTGCTCATTACAGTTTGTAGCCAGTCCAGGCAGGAAAGTCTGTGAGATACTTTCCCCAATTAACCACCAAAAAGCTAAAAGTGGAGCTGTGGCTCAAGTGGCAGAACACTAGGCTTGAATAAAAAAAGCTCAGTGACAGAGTCAGGCCCTGAGTTCAAGTCCCAGGAGCAGTACATGTGTGCATGTGCGCATGCACACATACACATACACTATATGTGTATACCTATAAATAATCGAAGGGTGCATTTTCAAATGGTACTCTTACCAGTGATTTACTTTTTTTCTACATCATTTTCTGTATCTTTAGGTTCCCTAAAATCTAATGGAAAATACTATTCTAAAATAATTTAAGAAAAACGAGGGTGTAAAATATCACAAGAAATGTATCCACTGCCTTATTGTGTAACTGTACCCCTTTGTACAACATCTTGTCAATAAAATTTAATTTTAAAAAAACTTAAGAAATAAATCACTGAGCCAAGCAGTGGCTCAAGGGAACATGGGAGGTAGGGATCACACAATGAGGTTAGATGCCAACCTAGGCAATAAAAAAATTCAGAAACTTTACCTAGGCCAATGGGGTGGCACACATCTGGCACCCTGAGCTATGGGGTAAACACAATCACTGGGTATAGAGGCTTGCTCCTGCTATTCTAGCGAAGCAGGGAAGCACTAATAGGAGGATCACAGTTCAGGACAGTCCAGGCATAAAGCAAGACCCTATCTCAAAAAGCAATGCACAAAGGGGTTGATAGAGTAAATTAAGTAGTACAGGACCTGCCTACCAAGTAGCCCCAGGTTCAAACCCTAGTATATCAACAACAAAAAAACCCAAAGCAGAAAAAAAAAAAAAGAAAGAAACCACTGAACTCTAGTAGAAAAAATAAAACTTTTCTCCAACAGCATATAGAGAAGAGCATAGAACCATCTGCTTCTGGGGCTGGGAATATAGCCTAGTGGTAGAGTGCTAGCCTCGTATATAAGAAGCCCTGGGTTTGAGTCTCAGCACCACATACATAGAAGAAGCCCGAAGTGGTACTGTGGCTCAAGTGGCAGAGTGCTAGCCTTGAGCAAAAAGAAGCCAGGGACAGTGCTCAGGCCCTGAGTTTAAACCCCAGGCCTGGCAAAAATTAAAAAAAAAAAAAAAAAAAAAAAGGGAAGAAAGAACCACCTGCTTCTGTTATTCTTCCTGAATATCTGTGCCACATTCATAAAAGAAAAGATTCTCTACTATTAATCAAGCTAGTGTAAGAATAAGTTTACATTTAAGTAGACAGGTAAAAAAATCACTTTTACCACTTAACAACATGGGTGGTACTGAGTTGGTTACTTAATTTTAGTTGTCTATATATATCACATACTTTTTTTTTTTTTGCCAGTCATGAGACTTGAATTCAGAGCCTGGGCACTGTCCCTGAGCTTCTTTTGCTCAAGGCTAGCACTCTACTACCTGAACTACAGCGCTACTTCTAGCTTTTTCTGTTTATGTAGTACTGAGGAATCGAACCCAGGGCTTCATGTAGGCCAGGCAAGCACTCTACCATTAAGCCACATTCTCAGCCCCAAATATGGGTTTTTAAGACGAAATAAAAAGCATGCTGAACATAGTTCCTGGAATATATGTATTCACTAAATGTTAGCCACTGACCTATTCCTTAATGAGTCTTTAGAGAATGTCTTACTTAAACTAATTCTCCACATAGAAAAGTAAGACTAACATTAGAGTTTGTAATAAAATTGGATCCTCTGCTGTTTGGCTTAAAATATGTGATATAGGATAAATAGCCAATCCAAAACTCTGACATGTTCACATAACTACTCAGACTTCCCTATCTTAGCGTATGCTGTGCCTCTTCCTGGGAATAAATGCTTTCTTTTCTTGCTTATTGGGCAATCATCTATTTATACTTTTAAATTTGATTACAAATTATCCTTGTGAAGTCATTTTTTTTTTTTTTTTTTTGGCCAGTCCTGGGCCTTGGACTCAGGGCCCGAGCACCGTCCCTGGCTTCTTCCCGCTCAAGGCTAGCACTCTGCCACTTGAGCCACAGCGCCGCTTCTGGCCGTTTTCTGTATATGTGGTGCTGGGGAATCGAACCTAGGGCCTCGTGTATCCGAGGCAGGCACTCTTGCCACTAGGCTATATCCCCAGCCCCATTGTGAAGTCATTTTTGACAGTTTAGCTAGCAGGAGATTTAAAAAAATGAACATATATGCAAAATTCTAAAATAGTTAATGGCTAAACTAGATGATACTACCTTGATGAATCAGGAGGACCGTAGATACAAAGGTTAATAAGAGGATCTGAAGACTACATGGTTGAAAAAGAACATGAAAGATGGGTTTGTAATAATGACAGGTAGGTAGGACATAGAAAAGAGATTCATTTAGGCAAAGCGGCAAATTAGGATTGCAGAAAGATTAAAACAAAGACTAAGCCAGGCACTGGTGGCTCATACTTGCAATCCTAGCACTCAGGAGGATGAAATCTGAGGATCAAGGTTTGAAGCCAGCCCAGGCAGAAAAGTCCCCATGAGACCACTCAAAACTGAAGTGGAGCTGTGGCTCAAGTAGTAGAGTGCTAGCCTTGACCACAAAGAGAATCATGGACAGTACCCAGGAACTGAGTTCAGGCCCATAACACACAGGGAGGAAAAAAAAGAGAGAATAAGTGCAGAGTCTGAAGGGCATTACTGCACAATGTAAAATCTCATGGCAGCAAGGCTTAAGAGTTCCTATGTGAAATTTTCATGCTACTAGTCTACATTTAACTTGTGTTTTACTCCAGACTTCATCATTTCTACTTGAGTGCTTTAAAAAAAAAACATAGCTGGAAAAGTTCTTTTGTAGTTTTCTTTATGTCTAGCAGGAGCCTATGAGGACTGGTCACAATGATATAACTGGTTATATGTGAATGGGAAAAACATAAGCTGATGAAAAGTGAATGTGACTCTTGAACATTCTTTGTACCCAGTCGTTTGAGTTATTCATATAAGGTACCAAGGCTCCTAAAAGACCAGAAGATATAGACTAATACTGGCTGCTCTCCTCAAGATTTGGGCTCACAGAACGAATACCACAAATAATAGTACTAGCTGGTGACTTAATTTTATTTTTACTCAATCAAATGCATCCTCATTTTGCACAGTGGTCAACAGTATGTAATGCTGCATTTGGGACTGTGGAAGTTAGTAGCTGTGTGGCTTTGGACAGGGCTCTTAATGTTTCTATGTCTGTTTCTGTATGTATAAGACCTTTTAATTTTTATAGTGTATGTAAAAGATAAATGTTTTGAGGCAGGCAGAGAAGTTTGTACTTTGTAGTTAACTGTAATGAGACAAATTGCCATAAAAAGCAAGTAAATATCAACTGCCCACTCTCAGTTTATCTCCACCCCAACAACAATGAAGTAGTTTGTGAAGTATCCATAGTCATCTCTAATATCTGGGCAACTAAAATAAAAAAAATTCATAATTATTTAACTTGACAGCTTAAGAACCTAGGTTGTAAAGTGTTTTTAAATAAGTAGTTCTGAGATGGCTGATAATTTAGATACTATTAAACACAATATTAAGTGAACGTTATGTGCATCTTCCTACCAAACAGACATAATCATTAAAAATCTCAGATTCTGTTACACACAATATTTTAAAGTAAGACATAGTTTTTGCAATCTCTCTCTAGCATAATTTCATTTTGAGGTTGCTAGCAGCTTATAATAAGTAAGTGGATGGTCAGGACACAGGTGTTCTAAGTTGCGTTTTACTAATCTCTTGACAGTCTCCCTGCCAAAGCTGTGTCAAATAAACTTGTACTCACTGAAACAACAAAAAGTAATAAAATCTTGAATTCTCAGATTATAAATGTCAGTGGTAAGAAAAGTTATTTTAGTTAACATCAACTAACAAATACGCCTAACAAGTATAAAGTAAATTGGGGAACAAAATGGAAAGAAAAACCCCTATTTCTTTCTAAAAGGAAAGTGCTTTTTGTCTTTCAGGTACATCATTCACCATCAAGATTTTGTGTGGGGGTGTCCAAAGAAAAAAGTACCTATTGTGAAAAACATGTATGTTAGCAAGTTGACTGTACCTCATCTTGAAATTCTTTAAAAAACAGATGAGGTAGATGGTGAGGTTGCCTTGATTTCATGAGGAATACTACAGTAGTAATTGCTAAAACCGGAAAGGAAGATAGGTTTATGGTTCAGTGCATAAGCTCTTAATAACAGGAATGCCTGCCAGACCAGTGGGGAAAAAAGACTCCTTGATCATCTACTCTACTGAGCCTTGTAGACACCACCGCTACATGTTTTTACTGATGATTCTATACTTCAGTAGCTTTGGTAATGCAAAACAAATAAAAGTTATGTGATTAGAAAGAACTAGTCTAATAACATGTTCCCATAAATATTGATGAAATCCAAGTTACATGTGAAAGCTATGTTTGAACTCTACTGTAATAATACATTTAACGATGAAAATAGGTAAAGAGCTTCAGAACTATGGAGAAAATTTAAAATTACTAGTTACGTTTTCCTTCACTAAGAAACACTACCTGTTGCAATAGTCAACCACAGATTCCCTGGTTGTAAATAAAGCTTCCTCTCCTTTCTTGGCTTTTGCCCACTTTGAATCCAAAAGGCAGTCCACGGCTTTGGAAGCTGAAGAAGAAACAACACATGGGATTTAAGTCTACTTAAACAATACAGTACTTCATAAAGTAAATTTCAACATTAGGACAACAAAATAAAACCAAGCTCAAAAGAAAATTAAGTCTAATGATCATAAAAGTTCCTTAAAACTTCAATTTGAAAAACAAATTGATAAGCATCTTTTCAAAGTAATGCTGGCTTAGTGGTAGAGTGCTTGCCTAGCATGCATGAAGCCCTGGGTTCGATTCCTCGGCACCACATACACAAGCCAGAAGTGGTGCTGAGCAAAAAGAAGCCAGGGACAGTGCTCAGTCTGAGTCCAAGCCCCATGACTGGTAAAAAACAAAGTAATGCTGGATTCAAATGGCATTTAGAATTACCAAGTAAAGCAAAATAAATTAATGGGGAAATGTTCTCAACAAAAATGGAAGTTAGGCACTGGTGGTTCATGCTTGTAATCCAGCTACAGTGAAGGCTTGAGACCTGAGGGTTGCAGTTCAAAGACAGCCCAGTTTAAAAAAAAAAAAAAAAGCAAATTATTTGTATGTATCCATTACTCATCAAATAATCAAGCCAAAAAACCTTTCTTTTGTCTTCACAGTAATAAAAATTCTCATTAAATTTTACTGTAATCCACTAAAAATTAATTCTGAGAACCATCCACTACTGTCACTAAGCAGTTGCTATATCAGATGTGAAGAAATGGCATATCTACTTATCCTAAACTTAGAATATTAAAATCATTAACACTAAAGAAAGATAAAGAATTTCTTTTTATGACAGCTCAATTTTAATAGATGATAGGAAAGCACAATCACTACTTATAAGCTATGGGCTACATTATTTATGACATTGGCCTTTCTTGAGCTCTTGTGGATAATATGAAGAACCAAAGTTTGATTCGTACCAAGTATACATACTATCAGAAGATATTTTAGAACACTGAAAATAAGCTCTAGGTAAAAATTTTTCAAAATAATGTAATTAGAAAGCACTTTATCCTTTAATGATAGACATTTTTAATAAAAAAAAAAGACTAAGACAATCAACTGCCATATGCTCATTGCCAAAATCACACTTGAAAAGCATTTTTAAAATTTCCATATATCCCAAATTAAGGAAGTTTTATAGGATGTTTACAGTAAAATGATTTTACGGATCTAATCCTACCAATAAAATAATCAACTCGATGACCCATCATATTGGTGGATTTTGTTGGACAGTTGAATCGAAGATACTTGGCTACAGCCTTCTCTTCTTTAGATGGTTCACCAACTTCCTGTAATGTAAGAATATTTTGTGAGATCGTCTACTTGAGAAATTCATGCACTAAAGAACTATTTACAGATACAGTCTTCAATCTTTTAAGTGAAGTTTATTTAGGCCCTGCTTTCAGGTTTTCTCTCCAACAAACCTGGTTAATGCATACAAAAGACAAAATGGATACTTAAAAAAACAACAACAACTCCATATTTTTCAAATATAAATTGATAGGGCCAGAGGAGCTTGTTGATTCTTGGCCTCAACTATGCCATTTGAGTTGTTTTTCCAGTGAAACTACTTTGTACAAATTGATTTTCGCTTTTGTGTGCCTTTTAAAAAAATAGTTACAAAGCAATAAAGGATACGGTATTGCCACATAAGTGCCAAAATGTCAAAGAAACAGGTGCCATAAATAAATGCTACAACAACTGAAAGAATGTCCCTTGTTCAAGGACTAATGGACTGTGAAAACTAACTACAGATAGCTGCTTCAGTGTGGTAGCTATAACATTCAGTGAGCTGCTGCTAAGTGCACTCCTTTGTGCTTTTAGGTATCAAACACTTTCTCACCAGACTAACTTCTCTTCCCCAGGAAGGATGAGGCAAAAAGGCATAACTACAGAAATGGAGATATTACTATGTCACTTCAAGAAATGATTAATGGAAATACACTGACAGAGTAGCTTTAGAAAGGCAGCTTGAATCCCTTGCTTGTTTTCCTTTATAGGTGTCAGTTCCTAAGTTTTCTATTACATACACTGCTATCATTTGTGACAATAAAAACTGAAAGTTCAAGCCATTCAACCAAAAGACTATAGCAAAATCTTGGTATTTATGAAAAGAGCTTATTTTCATTTATGAAAATATGACCCAAAGAAAAACAAAAATTACAAACTCAAAATCTAACACTTCAAATTCACTAACATCTACAAGATTTCTAATGATTGACTAAGAGATCTACCTATAAAATACATTTCCAAACATAATAAAAGTTGATAATTCCTTTATTAGAAGATTAAAAAACATGCTAGAATATCTTAATATATGTTGGTATTATATATCAAATGGAAATATTTAATTATCTTTAAGCCTCATATATTAATATTCTACATATTTATGCAAATGAAAACACAAGACTTGAAAATAATACGACAAATAGTTTTCAGTAACTTTTTGTGTGCCAGACATGGGGCTGGAACTCAGAGTCTGGGAGCTAGCTGTCCCTTAGCTTTTTCCCTCAATGCTGGTGCTCTACTTCTTGTGCCACAGCTCCATTTCTGTCTTATTGGTGGTTAAATGGACATGCGTATCAAGAGCTTTCCTGCCTAGGCTTTTTTAAACCACAATCCAAAGATCGCAGTCTCGAGTAGCTAGGATTACAGGTAAGAGCCACTGGCACCTAGCTCCAGAGAGCTATTTTATAATCATACACATACATGTTTATTTTTTTCCTCATTTAATATTTCTGTTGCCAATTTTTAATGTTTATCTAATTAGTTGATAACTTGTTAATAGAATTGGCTCAATTAAAAATTGTGTGTGTGTGTGTGTGTGGAAGGCCTGAGAAAGTACAAAGCATTTAGTTACATGCATACTTCCTCAGTGTTTATCCTATCATGTTTGGATGCTGTAGTACACAGTGTTTGTGAGGCCTGATAAGTATCCTTGGTTACATAACTATCAAGAACAGCCATCACTCTTTTCTGAAAGTAGAAAAAACATTTCAGAAGAGCACAGAGTAGGAATGAGGTTATCAATGGGAATGAGAATAGCTCAAAAAGAAGAGTTCTAAAAGAGGAGTAACTAAAAGAGGAGTGAGTTTCTTTTAAAAAACAATTTTATTATTTTTGTGGGGGTGTTTATGTGGTACCAAGGGAATGGAGTCATGTGAAACATTATCAAATGTACATACATAGCATTCAGTGATAAATACAAATAAGCTGGGTGCCAGTGGCTCATACCAGTAATCCTAGGCCAAGATCTGAGGACTGAGGTCTGAAGCAAGCAAAGGCAGGCAAGTCCTAATCTCTAATTACCACCAAGTGAAGCTGTGGTTCAAGTGATAGAGTGCTAGTCTTGAAAACAATGCTCAGGGACAAGTGCCTGGCCCCTGAGGTCAAGCCCTAGTACTGACTGACACTGACACACACACACACACACACACACACACACACACACGTAAATGGTGTTGGGCGCTGGTGTTTTATGCTGGCAACCTTAGCTACTCAGGAGGCCTTGGTGCAAGGATTGCATTCTGAAGCCAGAATGTGCTGAAGAGTCTATGAGACTCTTATCTCCAATAAACTACTCAAAAAGCTGGAAATGATGCTGTTGCTCAAGTGGTAGAGCACTATTCTTGAGCAAAAGAAGCTCTGAGACAGCACCTGGGACCTGAGTTCAACCTTATCCCCGCTCCCAAAGAAAAATGGAACAGCTTGGTAAAAGTAGTCAGATTTTCAAGTTCATCAACTGAAAGTACAGTCTTTAATAACACAAAGGAAATTTTGGAGGAAGGTAGATGTGGAAAATAATCATATCAGTTGTAGAGCTTGGATTTTAATACTCATACTAACCCCTAATTAGACTACTTACTGATCACAGATTAATGTACTAAAATCCAACAGCTTATCAGGATATCACATGTAAAATCTGGTTTTATCAGACTATATAAAAGCCAAGTTGATTCTATATTATGCAATAAGGAATATGATACTATTATGTATCTGTAAATTTTTTAAATCCCATTTTACAACAAGCTTTAAGATAACCAACTTTTCTACAACAAGTGCATATCCTCCTCAGCAAAGATACTACTAACAACAATGAACAGAAGAGATTAAGAAAACAAGTATTTGAATAATCTCTTCTATCTAGACACAACATTATTTATCCATTACTACTTTCTTTTGTGTGCCCGTCCTGGGGCTTGCACTCAGGGTTGTGTTGCTATCCCTGAGCTTTTTTGCTCAAGGCTAGTGATCTACTTCTTGAGCCACAGCCCCACTTCCAGATTTTTTTTTTGGTGCTTAATGGAAGAGTGTCACAAACTTTCCTGTCCAGGCTGGCTTTGAACCATGATCTTCAGACCTCAGCTTCCTGCTAGGATTATAGGTGTAAGCCACCAGCACCAAGCTCCATTAGCACTTTATTGTAGGCCCTCTTTAATGAACATAATATAATTTGAGCTGTCTATCAAGAGTTCTGGGAACAGAAATGAAGACTGTGGTAGAAGAGTACTGTGAGAACCTGACATACAGGAGATCTCAAATAAATGTCTTCCCTGTCACTATTTCCCTATCACCTGAAGAGGATATAAAAAGTCTTACAATGTTCCTCCCCTCTTTGTTTCCTTTTAATGTGAACAAGAGTATGTCCCTAACTTTTCTAAGCATCTTTGCTTTGTTTTGAGAATACTACTAATATAAGCCTTTCTTTGCACTCAAATACCTATAAACTGGATGATGCAAATCATAATCCAAAATTTAAATTGAAATTTTGGTTAAAACACTCAGAAAATTGCCTAAACAAATACCATTTTATTTGAAAACATCAACAATTAAATAATGAAAGAGTTTACTATTTCTATTTAGCCAATAATTGACCTTTTGTAAGGAAAAATACATTCTGAGTAAACCACTAGCTATGATTTTTCATGATATCTGATAATGGATTTTTAAACCATGTTTAATAAAAAAATAAGCTTAGCTGAGTTAAACACAAAGGAGAAAGTCTTAGTTTTTAAGTTGCAAGTTTATACACAAAGACACAAAACAGCAGTATGAAATATTTGTGAACATGCAAACATGTTAACACAAGTAAAAGTGAAGGGGACCTTATATAAATCATTTACTCAAAATCACACAACTCTACCTCGATTATAGCAACACTTTCCTGTAATACCTCCAAATCACTTCTATCATGTTCTTTCTGTAGTGACAGGCTAGTTATACAAGGACAAAGCCCTCATTAAGCCTGTTAGGGTTTTGGGGAGGGAGGGATTTTTCTGATTCAAGACTGCTTTTCTGGGTCCCTTCTCTTTTCTTTAGAACACAGACCTGCAATCTGGATGAACAGTCCCAAATTTCTCTTTTGTTCCCTGTTTTCCTGAAATTAACCATATAAACACATAATATTTCAGGATTTTACTGCCAGGGAGGCAGCTGGATACAACAAAACTAACTGATTTAAGTTATAAAAGTTCGAAGGTACAGTGATTTAAATGTCATAAAACTCAGTTGGATATTGTACACATAGCAGAATACTAGATGGGATGAATCCCTGAAGCAGGGACAAATTATGCTAAGTCTTTAAGTTACAAAGATTACTATATAGAATTCAGGATTAAAGTATTTCAGAATAATTATTTTTTATCAGTAGTGACATGGACATTCAATTGAAGAACATTCAATTTGTTCTTCAATTTGATTGGGAGTATTAACAAATAAAAGGAAGATTGGAAGTTCAAAGATAGCTTTACTGTTTTCTCCTAGGTCAAGTTATATAACTTCCCTGGAGCTCAATTTATCTATAAAACGAGGTTGCTGAGTGGGATCAATAAGCTCTAGGCCTACCACTGTACTTTCATATCAGACTGAATTTATGAAAAAGGATACATTCTACTACTAATTTTCAGTTCTTTAATTTTACCATACACAGGATTCTGAATCAATACTTCTAGTAAACAATGCTTTGTCTACTTATAAAGTTACCTTTTTCCTTAAAAACATTTACAATTGTCTCTCTCTTTCTTTTTGCCAGTCCCTGGGCTTGAACTCAGGGCCTAAGCACTGCCCCTGGCTTCTTTTTGCTCAAGGATAGCACTTTACTGCTTGAGCCACAGCGCCATTTCCGTATTTTTCCATATATGTGGTGCTGAGGAATTGAACCCAGGGTTTCATGCATGTTAGGCAAGCACTCTACTGCTAAGCCACATTCCCAGCCCATCAACTCTTACTTCTTAAATAACTACAACGTTTTATTACTCTCATTTGGCAATCTGTCATTAAAACTTCAGGTTTCCAGTGGCCAGTAATTTGAGTCCAAGAAAGAATTGTGTGACACATGAGAATGCTGTGCTAAGGGGGAAAAAGATTTTGTTACTTTTTCAATCTGAACTTGTTTGTATCAAACACCCCTCCCCTCCAAATGTACAAAGAGTAACCCAAAGTCACTGATTCTATTAAACACAAAAAATCCTTTCTAAACATGAAGTACCAAGTAACAAAGGACAGGAAATTCAGTTGATACTGTAGAGTCTTTTGCCTTAAAGTCCTAAGATAGAAATCTTTCCTGCAACAAACTCTGAACTTTGTCTTTGCATGTGATCTTTTTATTTCAAGTGTTGCCAGTTATCGTTTCTGGTTCTTTAGGGGAAAGAAAAAGTGAAGAATTCCCTAGAGCAGTGTATTTTTATTAATGTATTAAACTGCACAAATTCAGTACTCCACTATCACCCAGAAACATTCTACACAATCATTTAGAAAACTTGGAAAATAAGAAAATCATTCATTTATTGTTAGTATGGCAAACTGATTTTCAACAATCAGATTCAAATAAATAGAAAGTAATTAGCTATACATCATATAAATCACAACCCAATTGTTTATTTACTGAATAGAGAGCTGTTAATAAATCAGTACTTAATAATAAAAACTAAACCAACAAACCAAACTAAACTTTTTATCTTGGGAGAGAAGGGGTTATTAATTGGTGGAGCTGGGGCACAAACAGCCACATTCTGGTTGACATTTTGGCTCCTGACCACCGTTGTTGAAAGTACTGACAGCCTCTTTCCTTGCAATTCGGTTCAGTAGAAGGTAACAATTGAAATATAAACAGATAGTCTAAAAGCGAGATATACCACTTTTAAAAACCATTATTAAAGAGCAGTTGAAACTGTCTGAAAAAGCCTAGAATTGTACTGTCCAGTGTGTATAGGTATGCAGTAAGTATAAACTTGGCAAACCAATACAAACTCCAATATTGTCTATCCATCTCAAGCTAAATCTTGAAAAGATTAGGAACTGTTAGAAACTTCTACTGGCCTTAAGCCTCGGTTTTAAGACTTGTTTAAACTTGGATTCTCCCTCCCCCTCCCCGCCCCCCAATCCCTGAGGCAAAAAAAAAAATATAGCTCCCTTGAACAATAGAGGGACAACTGCCGGGAAGAAACGCACGAATGACATTCACGTGGGCTGAGGGAGGGATGTTATGTAGGTTATGAGGATGACAAACTGGCATGAGGAAAAAAAGGTTGGGGCCGCCACCAGCTAGCTAGCTAGCTCACTGCAGCACCGACAGGGCTGGGTTTGTTTACACCCGCGTCGCCTTGCAAGAAAGGCGGCAAGCTTCAAATGGACTATTCCAGTTATAAATACTGAGGAGGGGAGGAGGGCCAGCGCGGGTGAACACCTGGCTGCCCAGATCGCGGCCGGTCGCGAGCCACCCCCGAGCGGAGCGAACCCAGTCCGGATCCTCCCCGACCCGGGGCACAAAGACCCGGCGGACTCGGGGTCGGTCCTCCGCCTCCTTCCACCCCGGGGACGGCGGCCTCCGCGGCGGGCCGGCCGAGGCGGCAGGGCGGGCGGAGCCTCCCGCGCCGGCGCGGGCCCGGCCGGCGGATCCCAGCGGGGCGCTCGGTCACCACCCCCCGTCCCGGCGCCCCCGCCGCGCCCTCCGTCGGCCCCCGCCGCACCCCCTCGGCCCTCAGGCCGCTCTCGGCGCCGCAGCCGGCGGCCCCGTGGCGAAAGCCCGCCCCGCCCCCTCCCACCCCCACGCTCAGCCTTTCGGCGGGCTCTTCCCGCTGCTTCGGCTTCCGAGCGCGCCGAAGCCCCTACCCCCGGCGCTGACTTCGCTACCTGGATCCGCTTCTTGTGTCGCCTGCGTTCCGCCATGTTGGCCGCTCCGCCCGGTTCCTTCTGACGTGGAGTCGGGGGGGGGGGTGCGCGGTGGAAATCTCGCGAGAACGCGGCGCGCGGCCCGTTATGTAACCTGCCGCCGGGGTGTGGGGAGGGGGGGGCAGGGAGCGGGAGACCGAGGGGCTGGAGGGGCTGCGCGGCGCGCTCTCTTCACTCTCCCTCCCGGCTTCGGAGGTGGCGGGAACTGGAGCCTGGCTGAGGGCCGGGAGGAAGTGGAGAAGTGGGTCGTGGAAGCCGAGGGCATCGAGTATCAAGCTTGACTGGGCATCTGAATCACCTGTGAAGCGGGTGGAATGCAGATTCCCGGGCCCCGCCATGCAGGCCGCGGCCGGGCCTTCGGGGTGGGGCCTTCCCTGGAGGCCGGTGGAGCCGGCCGGGCTGGGGCCTTCCCTCGAGGGGCAGACCCAGGCCTGCGGAGCCCCAGAAACCCACCTGGGGCAGTTCTTGTAGTACTTCTCGGCTGGCTCCAGCTCACCTCGTTTAGATGTTGGAATTCCATTTTGGAAAGATGGGCAAACCCGGGCCCCGGCGGGCGGGCGGGCGGGCAGGCGGAGACGCCAGCTGACTCACGCGGCCCCCCGGGCAGTGGTGGACTCTCCAGCCCATTTCCAAGCGGCTCTTCGTAACTCACCTTAACCCACAGGGCTGGGAGGATACAGGGGTGTTGTGATGGGCCAGATGGAAAGGGGAAAAAAGAGACTTGGGAATTGGGGGTGAAGACTGCAGGCAACTTCCAGCCTAATTGTTAGTGAGGCAGGTTAGCGCTAGGAAAAGAATGCTGAACCCTGCTCTCCCGGTCACACTCTAGGACACATCCGTGGGTCCTCTCTCCTCCCTACTATCTCCCATGGCTACTTCTCCTTGGAGGCAATTAGTGATCAGTTTTCTGCTAGGCCTTCTCCCTAAAGGTAGAAAGCCTCTGAGCCAGTTGTAACCCAGCTGAGGCACCTGTGCGGTGGAAGGCCTGGCTTCCTTCGCCTGACCTTTTCCTAATGAGCTCCTACGTAAGGCCTCATGCATATGCAGTGCATCTCATACATAAAAGCATGGGATGGAAACTTCGAACTCTTCCAGAGTTCTGCCAGGTCCGCAAGATAAATCTATCGTTACCATGAACTCCTTCCACACTGCAAATCCTAGAAAACTGCCCACCATGCTATCATTTTCAACTTTTCTTCATTTTTCTTTGTACATTCAGGGAAATCTCATTCATGCCTATTAGCTTCATTCAAAGATACGACTTCAGTGCTCATTTCCACCTCATTCGGATATCCCTACTGGATGTCTAACTTAAAAGTACCATTTGCCCCAGCAAGCCCCCCCCCACACTTCCACTATATATTTTTTAACTCTGATATTCATTCAGCAATTCATGCTAGAAACATTAGGAATATTCCAACCATGTCTTTCTGTGCATCACTCATCAGGCCTACTGATTGTACAACTGAGATGTTTGGAATTCTTTCCTTCCTCATCATTCCTATTGCTATTGCATTCACCAGGTCTTTATTGTCACCTACATGACAATTACTGCAATAGTTTCCTAATAGTTCTCCCACCTCTACCCTCTTTATATTCCAGGTCATCTACTCTCTTGTTTAAAACCTTTTCCCGAGTCCCTATTGTGTGTAGCAGTTTGAGTAATGGCTAATATTTTTTTTTATCTTCTTTACATTTCCCTTACATTTAGCCCAATTCCCACCACCAGCTATATCTTTGATGGTATTAGTGAGAAGAGTTTCTCCTCTGATTTTGCTGAAATCTTGCTCTGATTTCCCTCTGAATTTGAAATCTCATTCCTTTCTTTGGAATGTTTTCTCTCTCCTGGATGAGAAGCTCTGCCTCGCTTCCTTTCTCTAATGTTTACTAGAGACTGGTTAAGGGAGTTTTGGGGGTTTTTTTTGTTCTTTTTTTTTTTTTTTTTTTAGAAAAAAAAAGATTTATTCATTCAGTGTCCATTCAGGGTTGATTGCCAGTCTTTGTTCTAGGCATTCCAGGATATACTAGTGATTCAGAGTTCAGCATTGTTGCCCTCATTGAGTTTATGTTTCAGGGAGAAGGAAACAATGACCACACTTCTCTGGTACCAGTTTTCTGTATTCCTTAGCTTTGTCATCACTTGAGAGAATAACGTAAGGGAAGAGTGATTTGTACTGGCTCATGGCTCCAGAAGGTTGAGTCCAGGGTACTTGGGTGGAACATGGCAGCAGGAAAGTATGGTGGAGAGCTGGTGGCCTTGTGGAGAACCAGAAACACATGGAGGAAAGAACTGGAAACTAGATATAACGTTAGAGGCGTACCTTATAACCTGTTTCCTTCAGCCTGATCTAGTAAAGTTTCTAAAAATCTCACCCAAATAGTGTCACTAGCTGGGGACTAAGTGTCCAATACACAAGCCTATGAGGACATTTCAATTTACCTCCATGAATGAGAAAAACATTAACATTAAATAGAATTTGTGTGCTTTTCTTCTGTTTGTCTTTGGTCAGGTTAATTCATAATTAATTTCACATTTTCTCACATTCCCCATGGAGGGCCTAAGATGGAGAGAAAAATGCTTTCCTTCTCCTACCCACTGGTGTATAGATGATATTTAAGTCTAAGAATCTGGGGTATGGGGGGCTGGGGATATGGCCTAGTGACTCCTATACATGAGGCCCTGGGTTCAATTCCCCAGCACCACATATACAGAAAATGGCCAGAAGTGACACTGTGGCTCAAGTGGTAGAGTGCTAGCTAGCCTTGAGCAAAAAGAAGCCAGGGACAGTGCTCAGGCCCTGAGTCCAAGAACCAGGACTGGCCAAAAAAAAAAAAAAAAAAAAGAATCTGGGGTATGTCTTACCTCCTCATAGGACACTGCAGCCTTTTGTTCTGCCCGCCCCCCTCCCCCAATTCCTCTCTTGTTCTTTTGTTGAGTTCTCTTCTTCCACTTCTCCCAGCGTTGGAGTGTTGCAGTTGTTGCTATCCAAGAGGTCTCTGGCTACTCTCCCTGTAAGCCTTCCCTTTGCTATTCCCAGTGCTCCTGCCTACCTGCATTCCTCTATGTTTTTTCTCTCTCTCTAGAACATTTCCTACTTTTCTGAATCTCTTTGTCTCTGGGCTCTGTCACTTCTCCCTAGGATGGCCTCTAAAGTTTATAATTTTTCTAACTTTATAATGTAGAAAACTTGAACTCCTTATACTGCATTCCTTTGGGTATATTTGATAAATTAAACAGTTCATTACTATGGTATGCCAAAGGTTTCTCCAATCTGGAATTCCTCTCTGGATGGCTGAAGAATCAAATTCAGTTTCCTGTAGTTTACTATCTCAGGTGGAAGTGGATCAATTGGGACAAATTGATCAGATCTATGCGATGTGGAAGCTGACATACTCAGTTTTTAGTTTTAAACTGTATTTCTCCGTTTCTCATTTTATGTGTTAAACATATGTGTGATCAAAAACATATAGGGACATCTTGAATATTTTGCCATTTGCTTTTATCTGGGGAGTGGTTGGGGTTTTGCTATGTAACTCAAACCAGTTTCTATTTTTTTTTTGTTTCATGCTGGCTTCTAACTCACAGTTTTCCTAGCATGATTTTTAACAAAAACATTAAAAAATATGGAGTTAATAATGTTAGTGATTTAGTACAAGGGAAAGTAAATTCAAGGCAAAATGTATTTAATATACATTAAATAAGCCTAATATTATTTGGAAATTGGATTAATATTATAAAGGAGTCCATTCTTTAGACTTCTAGTCAAGAAATAACTCAAAAAAGATGAAGAATATATACCATTGAAAAGCAGATACTTTGTTGTGAAAAAGTATGATGTGTAAGTTTGAACATACTACCATTAGACTACAAGCATAAAATCCCTGTGTTTAAGCTAGGTGCTGGTGGCTCACGCCTATAGTCCCAGCTACTCAGTAGGTTGAGAACTAAGAATCATGATTCCAAGCCAGCCTGGGCAGATAAGTCTGTGAGACTCTTATCTCCAGAAAACCACCGGAAAACTAGGAGTAGAACTATGACTTAAAGTCCTTGAGCAAAATTGCTCAGGGACAGTGCCTAGGCCCTGAGTTCAATCCATGCCCTCCTCCCAAAATCACTTTGTTTCCTTCACAGAATTAATCTTGTTTCATCATTTCAAACAGAAAAGATAGTGGAATCATTCTTAACTATGAGGTTTCCCTATTTTTATTCTGTATTAGCCAAGATTCCGTGCAAAAAAAAAAGAGAGAAAAAATATGGATATTTACTTTTAATTAAGAAAGGGACTTAGGGGAATTAGATCCTTCCAGAACTACTGGAAAGCTGGCAGAGCAGGCTCCAGGGGGGTCTGCCCAAATGTCTGCCAGACACTGTTGCAGGGACCAACCAGGGTGGCCTGTACCTTTGAAGAGTCAGGAGTACAGGAAAACAAGTGGGCTTTGATCCAGTGCTAGAAAGGCAGGATCAGAAAGTTCTTGCCAAATGCTCTTGCATTTGCTTTTACTTCCACAAAGATCAGGAATAGACACTGAGCTGAAGGTGGTAGCTCAAGCCTGTCATGGTAGCTAGTTGGGAAGCAGAGACCGAACGGTTGTGATTAGAGACCAGTCTGGTCAGGAAAGTTCCTATGATTCCGTCTCAACCAATAGATCGTGTGCTGGTGAGTGCCTGCCTACCCAGTGACAAAAAGGGAAGCATAAAAAGAGAATCATTGTGTAGCTAAGGCGTATACAACCTGTCTTCAAAATAATGCAGAAAGGGCTGGTGGAGTGGCTGGTAGGGGAGTGCCTATGTAACACATGTGAGGCCCTGAGTTCAAATGTCAGTAACACAAAAAGAGGAGGCACTAAAGCTATAGAAATACCCTGTCTCTGTGACCTTGCTATCTAGCAGCAGCAGTAAAAACGGACTCCTTATCACATGTGTGCTCCTGAAATCCTCCCAGTGCAGGTAATGACCCAGAACCAGGGTTAGAGGGAGGCTGGGAAATGAAGTGTCAGCATTCCATCTGCTACTGTGTGCCAGTTGACCCTACTCAATACTTTTAATTCTCCTTAACATAACCTCATCATCCACTCCTACCTTTCTACTCCCTTGTGAAACCACACATTTGACTCCTTGAGACCACATTTTAATTATCTGTCTATCTACCTACCTATCTGTTTAATATGTATATGTATACATTTAGAGAGGTCGAGTGGGTACAGTCATAATATTTAATGTATATATGTGAAATGGACCAGGTAAATTGAGGGGCTGGATGGGATTGGGAGAGATGGGGAAGAAGGATGGTAGGTTTGACGTTGATCAAGATGCATTGTACACATAAACTGACATGCAGAATTGAAACCCCTGTTCACAACTACTTAAAGGATAATTTATAAAAAGGAAAAGAAACGTTGGAAACAAAATTTAATTTCAATACTGGCTGCACAAAATTCCCTTACTTTACAGTATTGGTTAATAAAAAGAGTGAAAAGATGTATTAATGAACAGAAACTCCTCTACCCTTGAATTTAAGACTGGACAAGCAACCTTCTCCTTTGACTAATCATGTGTGGGATTCTTCAGGTATATATTTTTTAAAGAAACAGATTTTGTTTGTTTATTTGTTTATTTTTGCCAGTCCTGGGCCTTGGACTCATGGCCTGAGCACTGTCCCTAACTTCTTTTTGCTCAAGGCTAGTACTCTGCCACTTGAGCCACAGCGCCACTTCTGGCTGTTTTCTATATATGAGATGCTGGAGAATCGAACCCAGGACTTCATGTATACGAGGCAAGCACTCTTGCCACTAGGCCATATCCCCAGCCCTCTTCAGGTATATGTTTTTTTCATTTTGCTAGTCCTGGGGCTTGGACTCAGGGCCTGAGCACTGTCCCTGGCTTCTTTTTGCTCAAGGCTAGCACTCTGCCGCTTGAGCCACAGCGCCACTTCTGGCCGTTTTCTATATATGTGGTGCTGAGGAATTGAACCCAGGGCTTCATGTATATGAGGCAAACACTCTTGCTTGCCACTAGGCCATATTCCCAGCCCCTCTTCAGGTATTTTCAAAAAGCAAAACTTAAACCTAAGCATTTGTTTTATTGCAGAAAGTTGAAGGGCAGAATACCAATTGAATGTGAAAGTAATTTGGCAAGATCTGCCCTGGTGAAAATATGACGAGGTCTCTGCAGGGGGGTTGGGGGACTGTTTTATTATGACCACTGCACTTCACATTGCCAATTCCTGGGTGAAAGGTAGGTAAAAGAGAAAATTTGCCATTTGGCAGATAAAACGGTAGTTATATAATATGTACTTATATAAAATGGTAACATTTGTAGAAGCTGGGTGAAGATCATATGAGAATTCATCGTGCCATTTTTGCAGTTTTCTAAGTAAGTCTGATAATATTTCCAAAGGAAAAGTTGGAGAGGGGATGAGGAGATCAAGGAATTGGGGTAGACAAATGTCAATTAACCTCGATGTACCATCTGGCTATTTAATCAGTAAAATCTGTATTCTTTGTGTACTTCTGCATTAGTTATACAAGCTCACTACCTGCCCTGCCACAGCAGAGCAGAACACTCTGAATCTCTTCTAGTTCTAGGTGCTACTCAATTCATGAACTAATCTTTGTACTCCAATAAGATCAATGGATGTCTGCATTCATCTTTTAACAATAAGGGAACTTCATTCAACTAATTTTCTTGTGATAGTGCGACACTGTATACCTTGAGTTAGAACAATATTCAGTCTACTAGTAAGGGATATACAAAGCATGGTATGTACACATAAAGGAATAATATCTAACTCTTGAAAGGAGTGTGGAAGCCCTGTAGGGAAGAATTGCAATAATCTCTGGATAGTTTGCTCTGCGAAAAACACAGATGTAGCATGTTGATTTGCATAAAAAGGTGCAATGGTTTGGAGAAGGGTGAATGTGTCCCAAAGGTCCCTTTGTTAAAAATCTGTTGCCTTGAATGATGGCATTGGGAAATGCTGTGGACTTTAAGCAGGGCCCAGTAGAGGTTTCTAAGTTCATTGGAGGTTTTGTTTTTAAAGGGGATTCTGGGACATGGGTCTTTCTAGGATGTGATTGAATCATGATGCAGGTCCATCCACTCTCACTAGGTGCCAAGACAATGCTCCACCTGCTACACTCAGGCTGGAACTTTGAGCCTCCAAAATGGAGAGCTAAATAGCTTCTCTTTACTTCATAAGTTGTACCAGCTATTTTGTTGTAGCAACAGGAAACTGACTAGTACAAAAGGGGATGGTAAAGCATTCTGTTTGTTCTGCCTGTTCCACGGGACTTTTAGTGGCTGCAGGACAGTATTGGAACAGAGGTTTTTCACTGTGTTATTTTTCAGGCCATGTAACCATACGCCCTGTTTTTTAATTATTAGATTTAAATATAAAACACAAACTGCAAGGAGCAGCAAGGGCACCCAGCCAGTGTCACTGGAGACAAGAAAGCTCTAATCAAGAAGCAAGCAGTGGGCACTGCCCACTGAGAACAGGAGGAGGAGGCTCCCAGAGTACAGCACACCACAGCTGGTCTGCAGCCTGGCTTCAACCCTGGGAACAGGAGCTGGTCCTTCCAGCCACGCCTGGCACTGTGGTGACAAAATGTGACTAGCATGGTGACAAAATGTGACTAGCATAGTGACAAAATGTCCCAAATCAGAAGATGGAGCAAGATTGCAGGCATGTCATCCCCCATGGAGAGAAACAAACCTGTCCTGTTTGGAAAAAAGCAGGTGCTCTAGAAAGTTCCAAAGCCTCTGGGTACTGGATTAGGCCAGCCAACTTCCCAGGAGCAGGGAAAGAGGCACCTCAGCAGAGCCCAGATCATTCCAGAAACATCTCATTTCTAAATGTTCTCAAGAAGCAGTGTGGGTTTTAAAATGTTTTTGAGCCTGGACAAGTGGGTGGGTGGTGACTGTTCACACTGCATTCCACTCAGATATTTACTTGAACTGCCAATCATTTTCCTGTAAAAATCTGTGTCTGTGTCTGTGTGTGTCTGTGTCTGTGTCTGTCTGTCTGTCTGTCTGTCTGTCTCTCTCTCTGGTCTCTTAGCTTTTTCTCTAATTTAATTTTCATTGTTATTATAAAGGTGATGTACAGAGGTGTTACAGTTACATAAGTCAGGCAATGAGTACCTTGCTGTTTGGACAATGTCACCCCTTCCCTCACTCTCTCCCAGGTGTTCCTTAGCTTTTTTGTTCAAGGCTGGTGCTATTCCATTTGAGCCACAGCTCTGCATCAGGCTAGTTAATGAGAGACAAGAATCTCATGAAATTTCCTGCCTGGGCTGGCTTCTAACATAGATCCTCAGACCTCAGCTTCTTAAGTAGCTGAAATTACAGACAGGCTTTAGCCCCTGACACCAGGCCCTGTTTTATTTTCTTTTCCTCCAGTTGTTAAGTTCTTTCACAAATGTCATTGTTCACAAGCACAGAAAGACCAGTTCTCTGCTTGTAACCTTGAAAATAGGGGAGTGTTTCAGAAATGACACAATAAAAGTTGAAGTCACAGAATAAGGAAAGGAATCTCAGACAGAATTGCCACAATCATCTGAGACTGACTGAGAACTAATAAAAGCCACACACACAAAGGGATGTTTTCATTTTTTCCACCTGTCATTCCCTGTTGGGTTTTCTTGCTTTTATTTTTTTTCCAACTTTAGCCACAGAAAATGTTTGTAGGGGGCTGGGATGTAGCTCAGTGGCAAAGCACTTGCCTAGCAAGCGCAACATCCTGCCTTCAATCCCCAGTACCAAAAAAGAAAAGACAAAAAAAAGTGTAGGCATGAAAAACATGGGCTGGGTTTCCCAGAAGATGCTCGTTGTTTAGAACATAAGCAAACAAAAGGAGACTTTGGCATCTTAGCAACTCAAGGAAGAGTTCCTATCTCCTTTCTTCACTGGAAAGAGAAAAGGAGGAGGGAGGGAAGGAATTGGGAGAGAAAGAAAGGAGGAAAGAAGAAAGAAAGGGCAAATAAGCAAGTAAGCAGGCAAGGAAGGAAGGAAGGAAGGAAGGAAAGAAGGAAGGAAGGAAGGAAGGAAGGAGTAGAATACTTGCCTGGTATGTAGGGTCCTATCTTTTAGTTTTTCACTCAAAGCTAGAGCTTTAACATTTGAGCCAAAGCTCCACTTTGAGCTTGTTGTTTGTGGGGAGTGTTAATTGGCCACAAATCAACTGCCTGGGTTGGCTACAAACTGTGATCCTCAGATCTCAGCCTCCTGAGTAGCTAGTATTATGGGCATGAACCACCAGTGCCTATCACTTTCAGAATTTTTAAAAAGTAATTTTTTATGTAAAAAAATCAACTAAGATATCCTGCTTTTATTCAAATGTCTCTCTCTCTCTCTTTCTCTCTCTCTCTCTATATATAATTTCCAAAGTTTATATGCTGTGACTTAACTCTCAAAGGGATGGTATGAAGTGGTTGGGGCCCTTGGGAAGTGATGAGTTCTGCCCCCATGGGTGGCATTAGTGCCCTTAGAAAGGGTGTGAGGGACAACGTTTGTCCATCTTTGCTCTTCTGTCCTTCCTCAACGTGAGGATACAGCAAGAAGGGGCCATCTAGAAACAAAGAAAGCCCTGAGCAGATGAGCAGACACCATATGTACTGGTGCCTTGAGCTTGAACTTTCCAGATTTCAGAACTATGAGAATATGTTTCTGTTCTTTATTAATCACCCAGTTGGGGCATTTTGATATAGTACACATGGATTAGCATAGGATATATAGGTATGTGAGTGTTCCTGAGCCTGAAGCCAAAGTGTGCTTGGTGGTCTCTACTCTTTCCCAAGCTATGGCTTCCAGAAGTGCTAGTTGACTGAGAAATAAACGTGAAGGGGGTTGTGAAATTCAGATGCATTTATCCCACCTTAACAAAATCTTAGCACATCACTTACTCTCTAGGTTGTTATTCTTTTTTTTTTTTTTTTTTTTTTTTTTTTGCCAGTCCTGGGGCTTGGACTCAGGGCCTGAGCACTGTCCCTGGCTTCTTTTTGCTCAAGGCTAGCACTCTGCCACTTGAGCCACAGCGCCACTTCTGGCCGCTTTCTGTATATGTGGTGCTGGGGAATTGAACCCAGGGCCTCATGTATAGGAGGCAAGCACTCTTGCCTCCCCAGCCCCTAGGTTGTTATTCTTGTTCCATCATATGATAGAGAACACATGCTGTCATTAGCATAGACTAACCATAGGACATACTCATTGGTTACTGAAAACCAAGATTAATGAGAAAGTAAAAACAAAACAAAACAAAAAACAGCAAGCTAATGTTGGTAGCTCATGCCTGTAATCTTAGCTACTCAGGAGGCTGAGATCTTAAGATCATATTTTGAAGCCAGCCTGGGCAGGAAAAGCTATGAGACTTTTATCTCCACTTAACTACCAAAAAGCTAGAAAAATTGCGGTGGCTCAAGTAGTAGTACAAGAAAACCTCAGGGATAGCGCCCTGGCCTTTAGTTCAAGCTCTAGAACCAGCATAAGAAAAAAAATAGATCAAGTAAGAGTTTCGTTTTCAAATTTAAGTGTAAAAGATGAGTGGGGAGAGGGCACAGAGAAGAGGTTAGCAGTATGTGGAATCTCATAAAAGTACTTCAGTTTAATAGGAGTAGTCCACTGTTGTTTACAAAGCAAAATAATGCGAAACATACCTTAAACAATGGGAAAAAATTAAATATACGTTGTTTCCTTGTTCCCTAATCTGGGCACAGTAGCATCAGTAGAACTAGTGTGTCTTAGTTAAAACAGCAAAAGTTGAGCTGGGCACTGGTGGCCCATGCCTATAATTCTAGCTACTCAGGAGGATGGAAGTTCAAAGCCAGCCCAGGCTAGAAGGACCATTAGACTCTCATCTCCAGTTAACCAGCAAGAAGCTGAAAGCAGAGGTTTAACTCAAGTGATAATAGTACCAGATTTGCAGGATAAAGCTAAGGGACAATGTCCAGGCTCCAGTTCAAGCACCAAGATACCCAACATAACACACACACACACACACACACACACACACACACACACACACACACAGAGTCTTGCTTGATTTTAAATAATTAACATTGGTGTACATCCTACTATCCTGGGTTCCTTCATCTCCCTCAGTCTCTCCATCACATGAATTCAGCAGGAGGAGCTAACAGCAGATGGAAATAGGGAAATACAGAAGTATCCATACCACCTGCAGTATCGCAGGAAAGTAAAGAGCTAGTCTCTACTTTCCAGCATCTATCAAATCACTGAACACCTACTTGGTGCAGACTGCACCAAGTTACTGTGAGGAATAAAAGGTAAAGATAGGCAGGGCACTGGTGGCTCACACCTGTAATCCTAGCTACTCAGGAGGCTAAGATCTGAGGAGTGCAATTTGAAGCCAGCTCTGGCAGGAAAGTCTGTGAATCTCCAATTAACCACCTAAAAACTACCACTTTGAAAGTGGTAAGAGTGCTAGCCTTGGGCAAAATCTCAGGGACAGTGCCCAGGCCCCTGAGTTCAAGGCCCATGACCCTCCTGACCCTCAAGATTGAGTTAATGATAGGCATCAATTATTTTTCACTTTAAGTTCTTCCTTGAAGTTGGGTTTTGCTTTTGGTTTCTGCAAGTTGTTGTTTATCTCAAATGTTTACGAAGTGAAAAATGATGATTCAGAAATAACTGAACCACCAAACTATCTTTTTCTTTCTTTAATGTTACTAACTATAAAATGGGGTAAGAAAACTTCCTCTCATCTGTCTCTCACACACTTAGGTATAATACAATCAATGTATGATGGAATCAATTAATAAAATCCCTTTCAGCCAGGTGCCTGATACACTACCCTAGACAAGATAGTTGAACAAAGTAGAGGCAGTCTTCTATATTCATGGGTTCCTTGTTTGTAGACTCAACCTACTACAGGCCAAAAAAAATGCATAAAATGTGTGCCTACACTGAACATGTACAGTTTTTCTTGTCATTATTCCCTAGCCAAGATGGAATTTAGCAATGGATACAGTACACATATTGTATTAGGGATGAGAAGTGATCTAGAGGTAATTTCAAACACATGAGGGAGATGTGAGTAGATTATAGGCATAGATAACTATTCCATGATATACAAGGGATTTGAACATATTAGGGTCCTAATCCTCAAGGATATGGAGCAGAAATGTAGTGTTTTAATATCAAATATTTCAATGGTAATGAAAAATGGTTGTGTCTTCATAAAAATTAATATATTTCATAGCATCTACCTACTCTCAGTCAACCTCTTTCATACACTAATGCTCTTAAGGGCATTAGTATTGAAAATTGGGACTCTTTGTCCCAATTAAAAAAAATAACTCCTAATTATGACTTACAGATTTCAGTGCTAATAACTCGTATTTCATGAGAAAAAGTAATTCAATTAAGCCATTCACTTTGAAAAGTTCTTAGTAGTGGAGTTGTAGCTCAGTGGCACACAGATTGCTCAGCATGTATGAGGTCCTTAGTTTGATCTCCATCACTGCAAAAACAAACAAGCAAGTAAAAGAATCAATACTTTAGAATACTATTGCCTAAGAAGTGGTAAGTATAGACAACACTTAGTAAAGAGTGACTCTTTTTTATGCTTTTAGCATCAGGCCTGAAATAAAAATAATTTTCCCCATATGTTCCCATATAAAAATGTTACCTTTTAGTCCAGCTTAGAACTGTCCTTTGGAATTGTCAATCATCATTTCATGCTTCTATAGTCTATGTAATCCGAGGCGGACTAATTCATTCTGTTTCCTGAGCTGTGAATCTTTTCTTAAACTTTTATTTACTTATTGTGTGCTGGTACTGGGGCTTGAACTCAGGGCCTCATATTCTCACTTGGCTTTTTTGACTCAAGGCTGGCTCTTCACCACTTGAGCCATAGCTCTACTTCGAGCTTTTTAGCTATTAATTAGAGATAAGAGTCTCTCCCATTTATCTGCCCAGGCTGGCTTTGAAATGCCATCCTCAGATCTCAGCCTCCGGAGTAGCTAGGATAACAGGAACGATCCATGTTAACAGGAACAATCCATGGGGGTCTGGTTTGTGATCTTTATGTACTATTTTGCTTACTCAATTAAGTGAGTGGTTGAGTGACAAGCCCATTGATATTTTTTTCTGTCATTTTTGTTACTATATATCCATTGTGGTATTTTCATATGTACATACAATATACTTTGATCTAATTCACTTTCTTCGTGCCTTTTGTAAACAATTTTAATGGGCTTCATTTTCCTATTTCATACATACATATGAAGTATTTCGGTCATATTCACTCTCCCTCCCTCCCTCCCTGCATCCTGCTAGTTTCCCTCCTATTTTACACTCATGCCATTCTTTTTGTTGTTGTTGTTAAGTCCACATTCTACATATGCAAAAGGACCGGCAATATTTGTCTTTCTCAGTCTGGCTTATTATTTCACTTCTGATGATTTCCTGTTCCATCCATTTTTCTTACAAACAAAACTTTATTCTTCTTTGTAAGCCATTGGTATCAATATAAAATACTAATAGCCAGCTGATCAACTAGGAAGCAATGAGTAGTAAAAGATTCTGAACAAATTGTTAGATGATGATACTAATTTCCATCTCCTCAGCAATTAACTACCTTCTCCTCAAATCACTCACAAGAAAAAGCTACTATGGGACTGGGGTGTGGCTCAAAGTGGTAGAGCACGAGCCAGGGCAAAAAAAGCCCAGTGAGAGCACAAGACCAAGTTCAAGCCTTAATACTAGCGCGCGCGCACACACACACACACACACACACACACACACACAACTATCATGGATAAAAAAAAATCCTTCTGCTGTTTTAAAGGAATTATTTCTTATTTTTGGTGCTTAAAAAGCAAGTATTGCTAAGAGGTAGATGACTGTAGTTGAAGGCCTGAAAATATCAGGGAAATGTTCTCAGCTCTTATTTATCAAATTGTACCAGTGCTTTCTGTAAACACTTGTAATCTCTATTTTGCAGGTGACATAAAACGTCAGTGGAGTTCTATTATCAAAGCAGGGCATAGCACTGTGTTTGACACAATGCCAGCAAATGGAATACCTCCTGCACAGAACCTGTTGGATTACTCATAAATGTCAGAAAACAGGTCAACCGTTTAGCAAATTGGCTAGACATCCCATATAGAAAGACAGAATTTCTACACGTCCACATTTTGCATTGTTCCAAGAGAAGTTGAGTGACGTCTCTGTTATGGTCCAATGCACCGGAGGCACAGACTACGTGAGGGGAAAAATAAGTTTCAGGTTTATAATAAAACTAGACTCTGTCTTGCAGATACTCTGCAATGTGTTACATTAAGTAAGTATTTTTCACAATTATGAGGAACAAAAACTTGAAGTGCTTTGAACAGAGAACACAGACTTTGAGGACCAAGGTAAGTGAGACAGAAGAGGCTGGATGGATTGTAGATATAAAAGGCTACTTCATTGCCATTTGTAAATATAATTCGTGAATGGTGAATCCTTGAAGGAAGAGAGGAGAGATTGGTAAGATTTCTGAGAATCAAACGGTGGTCACATTGGGGATAAACCTGCTTGCTTGGGAAAGACAGAGAAAAAATTCAGAGAAACCATGTAGGAGACTTCCAAGACAGATTCTTCTGATTTTTTTAAATTGTTGTTATAAAGGTGATATACAGAGTGGTGACAGTGACATAAATCAGGTAAAGAGTGCATTTCTTTTTGGACAATGTCACACCCTCCCTTGCTCTCTCCCAGTTTTTCCCTCTTGTTGCTTCCCACAAGTTATATAGTTCATTTTTGACATAGTGTCTAGTGAGTACCACTGCTGCATTTGTTCACCCTTTGTCTAACCTTTTCTGTGACCCCCTGACCCTTCCAAAGACAGATAAGTGAACAAACAGAACAAAAAGAAAAAAGATGAAAAGAACAACAAAGAAAAAAATCCCATTCCCTGGAGTTAATTTTGCTAAATATTATTTTATATGATCAGATGCACATAGGCCCTGCGCCTTTGCAGGGTAGATTCCTTAGGAGAATGTGATTGGGAAAAGGGAGAAGCTGAAGATATCCAACCACCTTCCAGGTGACCTGCAAGGAGTGTGACTGCAAAGGCTGAGTCTAAAGCACGGTCCTCTTCCACAGGTAGACCCTCAAAAACTTCCTTCCTTCTCTAAGACCCAAGGTAGATGGTCTCCAACAGGATGGACCACATGGCTGAAGGGTGGATCCACATTATTTCTCTTGAGGGGATAGAATCAGTTTAAAGCAGTCTGGGTGCGAGCTAGGTAATGCCATTTTCTTAGCTCTACTGTGGACCAACATGGCAGTACAGGAGCAATAGTAGGCTAGCAGCAGGCAATCTCTCCTGCTTTCCTTTCCTTTTGGTTCTCTTTCTTCCTGACAGGTCTCTCTCTCTCCTGAGCACGCCTGGCCCAGCTACAGAAGGATTTGGGTTATTGGCTATGAGAAAAGAAGTTTCCCAGTGAGCTTTTGCTTTAAGCAGAACATATTACACATGCTGCACATGTGTAATACATGTAATCCAGACACAGGTCCTGGTGTCACATGTGTGATATGCAGTGAAGAGCAATCTCTGAGAGGTGTCATGGCAGGAGCTGTGGTAGTTATGAGGACCCGGATCCTCAGGGCGGGAGCACCACAGTGGATTGCTGATCACCATGGGGGAGACAGCCTCATTTTCTTTTTGTGCTTCCTAAGGCACCTATGAGAAGGACAGTACACATACACAAGTAAGAAACAGAGTTCTTAGGTTCTTACGGCTCATCACCTTTCTGGAACTTTCTCACCATTTCTGAAGTGAAATGGTCTACTTCTCTATATTAGGAACATAATTGTGAAACAAATATGTGTGGCTACTCCCCCAAACAGGAGCATAGAAGGCATCGGAGGCAACTAAAGATATTTTATTCTTTTTTTGTCACTTATGATACTGATATATTTATTTCTTTAAATTTTTATTATTATATAGGTAACGTACAGAGGGGTTACAGTTACGTGTTTTATTCTTTATCAAATAATTAAGAATGTGGAGAGGAGACTCATAGGAATGGATAGATGAAGGTTTGAGCATCAGTAGATTTGGGATTTAGCATCATTTTCCTTCAAACTCAGCTTAGCTAAACACACACACACACACTCACACACACACACACTCACACACGAATATTCCTGCTCATAAGCAATGCTTGAATCCACAAATCTGCTGGATCAGAAACTCCGAGGAGGCAAGATCTGCACCTTTCATCCCTTGCCTGTGTCACCAACCTGGCCCACAGGCTCTTAGTGCAAGTGTGTAGACTGAATGAATTGTTGAACAGCAGTACTGAGCACTAGTTTCCTAATTAATTCGGAAAATCTGCAGGTCATGAATACAGACCTATTATAATACATGTGTCAAAAGAAGAAAAGGAGCCAAGCACTGGTGGATCATGGTCTGTAAAATTGCTAATCAGGAAGCTGAGACCCAAAGGGTCATGGTTCAAAGCCAAGGTAGGAAGAAAAGTCTATGAGTCTCTATTTCCAAACAACCAGAAGAAAGCTAAGCTGGAGGCCTGGATCAAATGGCAGAATGCCAGCTGAGCAAGCGCAAAGTCCTGCATTCAAACCCTAGTACCAGAACAAAGGAGCGGGGGAGAAAGTTAGCCTAAGAACTAAAGAATGGTTAGATTAATTTTCGTGATTTTTTGGTAGTGCTGGGGATTGAACCCAGAGCCTTGAGCATGCCAGACAAGTGCTTTGCCACTGAGCAACACCCACAGCCTGATTAGTTTGTCCCCCACCCCACACCAAATGGCTTGAAAGTAATTAGAAACTTAAATTATACTGTTTTCTTCCTGCTTCCCATCAAAGACCAAGTGCCAATCTATACTGAGAAAGTAATAACATTTAAAAAAATAATGTGTTTGAAGCTTTGTTTTATGAGAATAACTTCTTAGAGCTGTCAAACAATTGAATGCAGCAGTCAGCCCAGTAAATTTCTAAAAATAATCCATCCCCAAAATAAGAATCACCTAACAGGGAGTGAGTCAGAGGGGGAAGTGAGACTAGTAGAAAAGTAGTTTCAAAATGTGTGTGTACAGTTTATAAGCACTCAAAGTTTTTACAAGATGGCAGGTAAACAGCTACACGGTGACATCTTGTTCTTACTATCAGACACATAAGACTTTAGACTTGTATAGAGACTCATACAGTGAATTGGCTATAGCTGTTTCTTTTCTTTTTCTTTTTATTTGTTCAGGACCAGGACTCAAACTTGATATTTGATGCTTTTGCCCATTAGCTAGTGTTCTAGCATCTGAGCCACAATTCCAACCCCCCAAACAGTCTTTTCTTATATCAGTAATGAAATAACAATAACCATAACAATAACCGGTAATGAAATAACAATTTACTATGGAAGAGAAACTGCAGGCAGGCATGACAGCACACAAGTTTCATCCCAGCATTTAGGAGGCTGAAGCAGAAGGATTTCAAGTTCAAGATCAATCTTCCTTCCTTCCTCCTTTGTTTTCTTTTCTTCCTTTGCTTTCTCTCTTCCTTACTTTCTTCTTTCCTTCCTCTTTCTTTTTGCTTTCTTCCGGTCTTTCTTTTTACTTCTTTCTCTCTCTCTTTCTTTTTCTTTATCTCTTTCTTCCTTCCTTCCCTTTTCCTTCCTTCCTTCCTTTCTTCCTTCCTCTTTCTTCTCTTTCTTTCTTTCTTTCTTTCTTTCTTTCTTTCTTTCTTTCTTTCTTTCTTTCTTTCTTTCTTTCTTTCACTAATATTGAACTGAGGGTCTTGAACTAAGAGTCTAGAATTTGCTAGACAGGTGCTCTACCACTTGAGCCACTCTACCAGCCTTTGTTGTGTTCTTATAATGAATACGAAGTATACCTAAAACTAAGTGTGTTTGAAGAAGAGTTAAAAATTATTTCTATATGATGACATAAGTAACATGCCTACCCTCCAAAATCCCCTTTACTGAAGTACCCACGAGCCTTTAACCTGGACCAGATTTGGTCTCCCTTTCTTCCAGTCAAAGTCCTCAGTGCCAGAGATAGCCTCCCATATTAGCTTCTGGTTCTTATTTTATTCATGGCTCTAAAATTATGCACAGTGCTTCTTTTTATAATAGTGACGTGCCAAGATGACATGGCAGAATGTTTTCCTTAAAGCAATACTGAGACACATCTGTTCAAGTCACTCAGTTATCATTTAGCAAGAACAAGATACCAAAAGTCATGGTATAGATGGAGCCACATGATCCTTTTAGCACTGGAAATATTATTGTTTTTATTTTTAGTCTCTCATGGCATCTGATAACTTACAGTGATTTTTTTTTGGGGGGGGACTGGGACTGGGACTTGAACTCAGGGCTTTAAGCTTTTGCTTAAGACTGGAGTTCTGCCATTTCCACTTTCCGCTTTCTGGTGGTTAATTCACGGTAAGAGACTCATTTCCTGCCCTGGCTGGCTTTGAACTGCAGATCCTCAGATCTCAGCTTCTTGAGTAGCTACAATTGTGGGCACGAGCCACCAGGGCCTGGTTACAGTGATCATTTTATGAAACTTATGAAAAAGAAGATTAATAACAGGACAAAAGGTCATGTGTCATATGACTCTTCCTTATAGTGAGGATTAGAGGAATAAAAAGTGGACAAGAAAGAGTGAAGCATGGGGGCTGGGGATATGGCCTAGTGGCAAGAGTGCTTGCCTCATATACATGAGGCCCTGGGTTCAATTCCCCAGCACCACATATACAGAAAATGGCCAGAAGTGGCGCTGTGGCTCAAGTGGCAGAGTGCTAGCCTTGAGCAAAAAAAAAAAGAAGCCAGGGACAGTGCTCAGGTCCTGAGTCCAAGCCCCAGGACTGGCACAAAAAAAAAAAAAAAAAAAGAGTGAAGCACATTTCAAGTTTGTGTTTTCACTCAAGGCTGTTGCTTTATCGCTTAAGCCACACCTCCATTTCCTATTTTAAGTTACTTTTAAAATAACAACTGGGCACTAGTTAATCAGCTTACTGTCATTTTTAAACAAAATTAAGGAAAGTTTGAAACTTGGGAAAATGTTTTCTCATCTATATCCAAGCAAAGTGATCTAGAGTTTAAACTAGCAATTCACAAGTATATTTCATGTCAGAGGAAAAAAAAATGTGTTCACAGTAAAAATGAAAGCAAGCAAAATTCAAATTAGTATGGTTTGTGGGAAATGATTTGGAAAGCCCTGCTTTAAGAAGACTACAAAGTAAATGTAGGTAGCATGCTGTTAGTATTTATTAAATACAATTTGTTTATTTTAGTTCTCCACTTCTGCAAAACAGATTGCCCCAAAGTGACTATAAACAATGTGCATTTGTGATCTCTGTGTCTGTGGGCTGAAGGTCTCCAAGTGGCTTAGCGGGAGCCTCTGGCTCAGCGTCTCTTATGAGCTGCCACCGCACTGTGGACTGGAGTTACAGATGCATACAGATGTATACAGATGCCTGAACAGTGTGTAGCTGTTGGCAGGCTTCAGAAGAACCATCACCAGGGCCAGGCCCCACTGGCTCATGCCTGTAATCCTAGCTACTTGAAAGGCTGAGATCTGAGGATCGCGGTTGAAAGCCAGCGGGCAGGAAAGTCTGTGAGACTCTTATCTCCAACCACCAGAAAACGGGATATGGTGTTATGGCTCAAAGTGGTAATGTACTAGACTTGAGCTGAAGAGCATAGGGACAGTGTTCAGGCCAAGAGTTCAAGTCCCACAACTGACAAAAAAAGAAAAAAAAAAAAAAAAAAGAACTGTCCCAGGTCTGATCATGTGAGCTTTCCATAGGACTTCCAGGAGACGTGGAAGCTGGCTTATCCAAGAATGACCTCATCGTCTCATTCATTAGAGAGGACTCAGGAGGCCCAGGTTCCAAGGGAGGGGACAGCACAATGATACTAGGAAGAGGAATTGTTGGGGATTATTTTTTGTTTTTTTGTGGTGCTGATACTGAGGCTTAACTCAGGATCTGGGTATTATTCATAAGCTTTTCTGCTTTAAAAGGATGGTGCTCTACTACTTGAGCCCAAACTCCACTTTCACTTTTTAGTGGTTAACTAGAAATCAGAAAAATTAGAAATTAAAATTAAAAATTAGAAATAACAGTCTCATGGACTTTCCTGTGGGGGCTGGGTTCGAACTGTAATCCTTAGATCTCAGCTGCCTGAATAGCTAGGATTCCAGGCGTGAGACTACTAGCACCCAGCTTGTTTAGATAACTTGAAGTCTGCCTACTGAACTTTGTTCATTTTAAATGTAAGATTCTTCAAACAGAAACAACATTCTCATGGTTAAAATTTCAAAATTTCCACTCCAGAGGATGTGGAGTAGGAAGTCTTCCTCATGGCCATTTGCCAATCTTAAGCAAATTGCTCCCATTTTCTTCTATGTCCCTTCAGAGGCATCCTCTCAAGCATGGCCTTGGAAGAGTGGGACCCTACGTAGAATACAAGCAGAAAACCACTTTAATTCTTCCCTCCCCCTCTGCCAGTTCCAACCTGCTGGGGCAGAGATAAAGCTTCTCAACTCTGTAGATAAAATCTGAGGTGATGACTAGTGCTTTTTATCTCCCTGTTTTATGATGAGTCCGCTAGACATGGTTCGTCATTTTATAGTTTCATTTTTATATATTATATAGCTTCATTTTAGAAATGAAATTCCTAGCCCCGGGGAACACATAGTCAAAGCTCGGAACTTTAAAGTGAAGGCTTCGCCTGTTCCCAACCGGATCTACTTAGGTTGGAAGCCACCTTCCCCCAGCAGGTGGGGGCCTCTTGGGCCTCTCTCCATTCTCCCCCTTGATCTTCTGTCTTCTCTACATCTCAGCCTTTTCTCTCCATCAGGGCTGGGGGAGAGGAAGTGAGGGAAGGGAAGTAGAAACTTCAGCTTCTTCAGAGGCTTCCTCACAAGAACTGTAGCTTTCCTGAGGTGCAAATTTTCTCCTTCATTTTCTTCAGCCCCTGGTGATTAGGTCACTTCTGCCCTCATAGGAAGTGGGAAAGGCCTCCAAGACAGGTCCAGAAAGGCCAGCTTTCCCTCCTGCTTGCCCTCCATGTGTTCTGGGAAACACTGGCATGCCCTTGATATCATCTTAGACTCTGGAAAACTGGCCACGACTGTTCTTGCTCCTTGAGGACTTCCTTTAACTTCTCATGTTGTCTCTTTCAATTCTTTTAGGAAGCATTGTATCCTGGGGAGAAGGTGTGCTCAATGTATCATTCCAGGAATTAAAATCCACAGGAGGAGATGGATCTGCTGGTTGAGCACATGCCTGTCTCCTGTGAATAGGAAACGAGGGCATTTTCTTGAGGAGGGTACTTCCCACATGCTGAGATACCTTTGAAGATAAAACAATGATAGGAATTAAGTCTACAGTCTTTCAATAGTCTTCCTTGACTGAAGGCATCCAGGAGAATCTATATTCAGATAGGGTCATAACTCTGGTAAGAAGAGAAAAAGAGCCTGGCTAGGTGATTTGGGCAAAGGTCCCTCCACAGGGGTTCTGCCTCCCTCACCATGGCCTTGAATGGTCCTGCATGGAGACCCCTAGACATCACATCACCATGGCCTTGAGCAGTTGAGCTTGAGGGCCCTTCCATTGCCCCTGAAAGACTTACACATGACATGTGGACTGATTAGACCCCAGAGGTGAGCTCCAGGGCTCCAAACAGAAGGGCTACAGGACACATGGAAAGCTCTTGCAGGCTCTGATTCTGTCTGGGGACTGATATGGTTCCAGGCTGTCCAATGATCTTGAGAGTCTCATATCTTTCCTCTAGGGAGACCTGCCTTTACCAGGTAGGGAGATGCCATTTCATTAAGATAACTCTCCATTCTTTTGCTTCTGCCTCCAGAATAGGGCTCCAGAATAGCTGGGATTAAAGACATGTGCCTTTATGCTAGGCACTGTGGTCTTCCATCGAAGTGAAAGTGTTTTCAGCAGTGGATTTCCAATTCCCCTACCTGGTTCTGCTGTGGTTCATCTGCCCTTGTGGTGATTTTACCCCAGAATCACTCCCCACTCATGCCCTTCACCAATGGTCTCAAGAGGTCCTGTAGTTACTAACAGCTAACTTGTCCTAATTACCACTGAGACATAAAGGAGGAGGCTTCTCTAGAGTGTGGGGGCTCACTTAAAACAATAACCTCTAGGTCCTGTCATGGACTTCAGTTGTCCTTTCTACAAACTTAATCTTGGATGGAACAGAAGTCAACTCCAAAGCTGCCTCTGTTCTGATCATATGTGAGAGAATTCCAAAACCCTAGCAATTTTTATTCTTCTCCCACCCTTCTCCTTGTACTCCAAGTTCAGGTCCATTTTCTGAGTTTTTGTCCTGGGTGTGCCTGTGGGCATCTTTCTTCTTGCCCCTTCTGGCTATAAGCGTCTTGCCACCTGCTTGGAGATTGAGACTTTGTTACCTTATCCAGTGATGAATGCCTGCCTGTTCACCTTCTGGAACTTCTACATCTGCTATTTCAGTTCCTAGTCCCAAGTAGCCCGTGCCTGTCCTGTTTGATTGATGACTACCATCAGCGTGGCTTCTAAGGGGACTCAGTTCCTTCATCCTGGCAGAAGACTGTAATTGCTCACTTGGGCTTCATGAAGGTGGGTACTACCAGAGGGGAAGCCCCCAAAGGAGCCATAAATTGAAGTTAGAGAATACTCAATTTGAGGGGAAAAAAAGCCCCACCCATGAACTATCCTTGTAATTACGCCATTAGATTTAGCACCTTCATTAAAGACAATCACTTAAAATTATTGTATCAATATCAATTTCTTAATGTTTACAATTGTGTCACATTTTATTAGAGGTTAATATTAGGAAAAGCTGAGTGAATTCTCACTATTATCTTTGTAACTTTACTGTCTCTAAAATGATTCAAAGATTTAAAACAGAGTAATACAAGAATACCAATAGAAACATTAAAGTGTTTACCTTATCAAGTACTGTGTGTGTGCGTGTGTACGTGTACACACACGCACACACACACGCCATTACTGGGGCTTGAACTCTGGGCCTAACCACTGTCCCTAAGCTTTTTTGCTCAAGGTTAACACTCTACAAACTTGAGCCAAACCTCCACTTCTAGCTTTTTGCTGGTTAATTGGAGATAAGAATCTCACTGACTTTCCTGCCCAGGCTGGGTTTGAATTGCAGTCCTCAGATCTCAGCCTCCTGAGTCATGCTAGAAAGAAATTTTGACCCTAAATTTCTCTAAGATAAATAAGAATAGGAGGTATTGAAATCTTAGCTCCTGGCACACACATTTATGATGGTAAATAGGTTCCATCTTGCATAAACTATGGGGCAAATTAGTTGCTGCTTTTTGGGTTCATTTTTGTGAAGGTCATTCTTTCAAAAATAATAATTAATGATCCTTTTTGAGGGGCTGGTCCTCGGGCTTGAACTCAAGGTTTGAGCCCTGTCTCTAAGCTTTTTTTTTTTTTTTTGCTCAAGGCTAGCACTCTACCACTTGAGCCACAGCTCTACTTCTGGCTTTTTTGGTGATTAATTGGAAAGAGAAGTCTAATGGACTTCTTCCCAGGCTGGTTTCGAACCTCAGTCTTCAGATTGCAGTCTTCTGAGTAGCGAGGATTACAGGTGTGAGCCATCAGCACTGGGAAATTATTAACCTATGGTGGGACTTGCATTTTTCAGGATATATCAGTCCACCAAAGAGATACAGCTCCCTATCTCCTGATGCTTATGTTTAATGGGGGTAGAGAGAAAACAGAAATAAATAGTGAACATCAAATAAATAGGTAACATGGATGATTGAAGGCAATATTGTCATATGGGAAAAGGAAAAGGCATCAAGATCATGTATGGGGAATGGACAGGCTTTAGTGGAGAAACACTTGAGCAAAGTTGGAGGTGAGGGAGTCAAGAATGGATTCATTGGGTGGAAATATTCCAGAAAGAAAGAAAAGCCAGTGTGGAAAGATTTGGCCCAGAGCATGCCTGAAGCATTTGAGTAGCCAGGGTGAGTGGGCGAGATACTGAAGGGGGAAAAGTAGAAGGCGAGGTCAGAAGGCCAGAATGATGGGGGGTAGTGGAGAACACTGATGATAGAGGACTTTGGTTGGCTCAGAAGAAAATGGAAGCCTGGGACCCGTGGCTCACCTCTGTAATCCTAGTTATTCAGGAGGTTGAGACTGAAAGGCCAAGTACAAAGCCAACCTGGGCACACAAATCTGAGAGACACTTATCTCCAACTAACTAGCAAAAGCTGGGAGTGAAAGCGTGGCTCAAGTGATGGTGTGCCGGCCTTGAGTGAAAAGAATACAAGCTAAGCTACTGTTGAAGCCCCAAGTTCAAGGCCCAGAATCAGCACAAAAAATAGGCAAATTAAAAAAAAAAAAAAGGAAATGGAGATCTATTGCAGAGTTTTGAGCAGCAGAGTGCCCTGATCTGACTGATGTAGAAAAAGGACCACTTTTTTTGGCGTTTTGTGAACAGACTATGGCGGGCAAGAACAGAGGCAAGGAGAGCACCTCGAGGGCCCACACAGGAATCCGAGACAGATGATGGTGGCTTCCAGGAGACAGCAGTGGGGTGGAGGAAGGCATGGCTTGGAGGGGGCTAGCTCCAGCTCGCCAGAAACAACGATCAGGTTTTGGGAGGTTTGCAAGCCAATCGTGAAACATGCCAACATGAAAACTTAAATATACTCGCAATTAAATTAATTCTATTGGAAATGAAAGTAATACTAAAAGATTCATCACTTTTTAGTCCTTTGTACTCAATTTGACACCATTAGTATTATTATTAATTAGTATCCATGTCCTTCAGGTTATTTGCATCTGAAATGTGATGTACCTAATTACTCTCAGATGGGAGGCTGCTATGCACTTCCCATTCCTTTTTCAGTGACATTAGGGGGATTGTCATTTAGAAGTAATCGGCATCATAGACACTGGCAAATGCTATTCACTAGGGTTCTTTTTTCCCCTCTCTCCCCTAGCCCCTGCTAGTACTAAGATTTGAACTCAGGGCCTCATACTTGCTCAGTGTGTTTGCTCAGCTGGCTCTCTACCACTTGAGCCATGCCTCCAGTCTAGCATTTTAGCTCTCAGCCTCCTGAGCAGCTCCATGAACAGGTGTGATCACTAGCCCTGGGCTATTTGTTCGTTGTCAGAGTGACCTAATTGTGAACATTGACCAGCCCACCCTTGGACCATTGAGGTTCCTCCTATCCAGAAGCCCTTGCTTTTATCATGTCCCTAGTTTATAGTCACACCAGGGGAAAAGCTAACAAAGAGGCTTCAAAAAGTGTCATTTCTGTGACAGCAGCATAAAGGTAACACACTTCCCTTAAGTGTCACACCACTAATATGTAGGAAGGAAGTCATGTGAAATCACCATACCTGAGACTGAATTTTTAGTGCTGGCCCTAGCTTCAGGCCCAGAGTGCTTCGAAGATGTGCCTCTGTGAGCAATGGTAAAGTTTCCCCATCGATTGCATGATCTTTAAATACCTGGTGACATACAAAAGGTGTATGTTAGATTTGTACTTTCTTTTACTCTCCCTTCCCCCCACTGGTACTGGGGCTTGAACTCACAGCTTGGGCGCTGTCTCTTAGCTATTTCCACTTAACACAGGCTCTACTATTTGAGCCACAGCACCACTTGTGACTTTTTGGTGGTTAATTGGAGATACAAAGTCTCTGGGGATTCCCTGTCTAGACTGGCTTTGTGCTATGATCCTCAAATCTCATCCTCCTGAGAAGTTAGGATTGCAGGCACGAGTCACTGGTGTATTTTTTAAAGTTCTTATTCTCTATACAGACATTTCAGTGTTGTAGGAAACATTAGGACTGCTAGAGGATGGTATAGACATTTACGAAACTTCCTATTTTTAGTGGCTCACTGTTCTGTGCCCCAGTGGCACATTTTTCATATTCTTAAACACCTTTGGAGTGAACTATAAATCTGTTTATGGGACTCAATTGTAACCTGGCCCAGTTATTATTTGAGGTCTTATTTATCCCTTATGCTCCCCTGAGCCATGATGGTATATGGTAGACACACAGTAAACATTGCTGGATAAATCAACAAGTGGAGAAATGCTCTTGAATAAAAGGATGTGGATAAAAAGCATCATGAATGCCATCTCTGCTATTGAGAGATGCAACGTCTTTACTGACTTCTATGTGGAGTGAGAAGAGGAAAGGTCACTGGAAGCCTGAGGCTCAAGCCCGTCATCCCAGCTATGTGGGAGGCGGAAATGGGGAGGACAGAGTGAATGCAATGAATGCAATGGTGCCCCATCTCGTCCCAAGGCTGGAGAGCTGCAGGTGCATAGATTCTAGGACAGATGGTAGGACCAACCACAGGTTTGTGGCGTCCAAATTTCACCTGCTGCAAGCTTTCCATATTCGCTTGGGGCTTGCTTTCCTTCTATTTTAAGTCTTCCTCACCCTCCTCCAACTTTAGATCCCACAGTGTTCTGCCTTGTTTTCAGCAGAGCAGACAGCTTCCCAATTTAAAAAAAATACAAAGGAAGAAACCAGTAGACAGAGTTCAACGTTTGAGCTATAAACCTAAAAGCAGACATAGTCTCCTATTGTGCTGATTAATGGAAGCAGAGTCACATCTGTCTGTCATCTATCTATCTAGCAATCATTTATTTATGGTTGTCACTGGGGTTCTGAGCCTCAGGGCTTTGCATTTGCTAAGTGGGTGCTTTACCACTTGAGCCATCCCCAGACCTTTTTTGGCTTTTTTTTTTCCAGGTACTATCTCATTTTTCCCCCTGTGATGGGCCTTGGATTGCAATCCTCCTACCTACTCTCTGAAGTAACTGGAATGATGGCTGTGTACTTGAATGCTCAACTTATGAGGTATTACTAACTTTCCCAGGGCTGCTTGGAACTAAGACCTCCAGCTGGGATTACAGGTGTGAGCGGAGCTGCCAGTCCTGGCTGTTGAACTCAGTCTCCTTCAGCTTGCTTGCTCACAGCTAACACTTTACCACTTGAAGTGTGGACTTTTCTGACCCGGCTGGCCTGGAACTGTGATCCTCTGGATCTCAGCCTCTTGAGTAGCTGGGTTTATAGTCATGAGCCACCATTGCACAGCTTCCCTTCTTCCTCCCCCACCCCTTTAATCTTTCCCTTTTCCCTTTTATTTTCTCTTTTATCCTTTCTTTCTTCATCTTTTTCTCTCTTTTTATTAACTTATTTAGTCCACTGGGGTTTATTGTGATATATCCATATATATACATGTTGTATCCTAACAAACTCACCCCCTCCACCATGCTCCCAGCTCTTCTTCTACTTCTTTTTGTTTCTTTATTGTCAAAGTGTGATACAGAGGGGTTACAGATTCATATGAAAGGCAATAAGTACATTTCTTGTTCTACTTGTTACCTCCTCCCTCATTTCCCCCCTTCCCCTCTCCCCCTCCCCCCCGAGTTGTGCAATTGGTTTACACCAAATGGTTTTGTAAGTACTGCTTTTTAAATGGCTTGTCTTTGCAATTTCAACAGGTTCCACTGTTCTATTCTCACCTCCCTCTCCTGCTTAAAGCAACACAGGGAAGACTTCCTGGTGGGTAGTTCTTGTTTTTGTTTTGTTTTGTTTTTTTTGTTTGCCAGTCCTGGGGCTTGAACTCAGGACCTAAGCACTGTCCCTGGCTTCCTTTTGCTCAAGTCTAGCTTTCTACCACTTGAGCAACAGCACCACTTCTGACTTTTTCTGTTTTATGTGGGCTTCGTGCATGCTACGCAAGCGCTCTACCACTAGGCCACATTCCTGGCCCATTTCCTGGTGTTTTTGCTTACCTTATTTGGCTGATGGGTTCATACTTTATTGAGTTATGTAAATGATGAATTTAGCATGTATAGAACATTTAGCATCTACCAGTATCAGGCACTCAATGCTCACACAAATTGTTTGAAAATGTGTTTTTGCCAGGCATTGGTGGTGCAAGTCTGTGCTAGTTACTTGGAAAGCTGAGTTCTGAGGATCAAAGTTCAAAACCAGCCTGGGTAGAAAAGTCCATGAAATACTTATCTCCAATTAACCAGCAAAAAGCAAGAACTGGAGCTGTGCTCAAGTGATAGAGCACCAGCCTTGAGTGAAAAAGCTAATGGACAGTGCCCAGGCCCTGAAGTTCAAGCCCTAGTACCAGCACACACGCACGCACGCACACACACACACGCACAAAGAAAAAGAAAAACAAAGAAAAAGAAAAAAGATAAACTAAATACATAAATATGTAGTTTTGACATAAACTTCAAAAACTTACCAGCCATGATAATTTTTACCACATAAATGAGTATAATATTCAACCCATCTGTCTTGACAGTTCATTGAAACTTTTCAAAAGTATCAGTCTAGCAGATGGAATTATATGTATGTTTATTTTCATACACATTATTACAGCATAAATGTAGAATTTAAAAATAGTTGAGGCTGGCTCACTAGTAGATCACTTGCTTAGTGTGTGCAAGGACCTGGGTTCCATCCTCAGGACCATAAAAGTAAAATAAATGCATTCAAATAATAAAACAGTGGGCTTCCTATTTTTCAGACCGAGTGGCTTCCTGTCCCTTTGAGTAATGAAGCATATCCTTCCTTCCTTCCCTCCCTTTGCTAGTCCTGGGTCTTGAACTCAGGGCCTGGGTGCTGTCCCTCAGCTTCTGTTGCTTGAGGATAGCATTCTACCATTTGAGCCATGGCTCTACTTCTGGCTTTTTCTGTGATTAACTGGAGGAGATAAGAGTCTCATGGACTTTTCTGTCCAGGCTGGCTTCAAACCATGATCCTCAGACCTCAGCCTCCTGAGTAGCTAGGATTACAGGTATGAGCCACTGGCACCCAGCTGAAATATATATTTCATTTAGGATAGATATCCTCAAAGTTCTGATGCACACTATGTACTTCAAAAAACTTTGCTACATGCATGAAAAAGAATGCAGCAGGCTTTTCCATTCTTTGTGCATGCTGACCCTCCTTCTAATTAGTAGAATGCTTACTTCTCAGTGGTCTTGATTGGACACAAACTAAGGCCTTACACTGATTTTCCCAGCTGGGACTGCCCCTAACACTGGCCACATGACCCACATCCACCAGTCAAAGGTCCCTCTGTGGAAAGAGGGTTACAATGACATAAAAGGAGGGGAAATGAGCAAGGAATCCTCTCTGGGGTCAATGTGTCAGTTTAACAAAACTCATTATGCAGGGCCTATCTTCCAAGCTGTTCTCATGTTATGAGAATACTTAAATATTATGTCACCTGGGCATAGTCTGAACAACCTGGAAGGTTGCTAATGAAGTTGTGTACGTCGTCCACGGTCCATGTCTGAATATCTTCATCCAAAGACAGGTTTTCTCCCGATGTAGTCAGTGTATGTGCTCCTTTAGAACAAAAGGCAATCACATTGTTGTACAAAATTTCCCAGAAAAGGAGGAAGCTTAGAACACAGGCTTTTTTTAGTTATGTGAATTTCCACAGAGTGATCTGTTGTATATGTGGTTTTGTTTTTTTTTTTAATTTTCTGCAGGTACTCTGGCTTGGACTCAGGGCCTAGGTTCTGTCCTTCAGCTATTTTGCTCAAGGCTGGAGCTCTATCACTTGATCCACAGCCCCACTTCTAGCTTTGTGCTGGTCAATGAGAGATAAGAGTCTCAGACTGTTCTGCCCAGATGTGAGCATCAATCTTCAGATCTCAGCCTCCCAAGTGGCTAGGGTTATAGGGCTCCAAAAAAACAACAAACAAAAGTATGCAAGAACACAAGGCCCTCAGTTCAAATCCCAGTACCAGCACAAGAGAAACAAATTAAATATTTTTTCCTAGAGGACTTTAGTGCTACTTTTGGTAGCAGCATGTTAACAATTTTCAATGAGACAGAACGACAGCAGTAATGGCTCTAAAAGCTAAGAGTCTTGCTTAACTGCCTACTTTTCTACCTTTAGATATAAAGAAAATATCTATATACTTTTGTCCAAAAAAAAAAAACAAAAACAAAACAACCCCACAACCCTGAGTGGGTTTTTTTGGTTAAAAAATTAAGAGTAAATTCAATTAATTTTTTCATAAAAGTTCTGGTAGTTCCCATATACTTCCTTATACTCACCTCAGACCTTTTTTGAGAGATCTCTACACACAGCAGACATATTTAAATAGCAACTAATCACTAGCATGGCTTATTACAAGTGAACTAAGGAAGTGACTTCAAGAACGGGTTATTTTAAGCAGGGTTAAGAAAACAAGGGGTGAAGAAAAAGAGGGATGGTGGTTATAGTTTCACAATTGTATAAGGAGGGAAGAATTTGACGACCTGCCACTCGTGAAGTTGGCCTTTAACCTCTAAACACTCACCTGGTAGAGACAGGTGAGAAATGGGAGCACAAATCCCATCCTTTTCAGTGTAGGCTTCCAACCCCTGCTCCGAAGGCTTGTTTTCCCCCCCATCCATAGCCTTCGTGTGTAGAAGCATAGTGGGGCCTCCCCAGGGTTTTCCGAGACCCGGCTGATCGACTCCACAGTGGCAGTCCCCAGCTGTGGTTGGCTTTCCATTGGTTTCACCTGACTTCTCATCGGGGAATAGTTCGGTTTCTGGCTCTTTTTCATACTCCTCTTGTTCAGAGGGAATTGCATGTGTCTGGACCAGGATATTTTCTTCTGCTTGGCTTTTGGAGTTTTCTGTATGGCTGCCTAGAGGTTTTGGATGCCCTGCACCTCTTCTGAGCTGACACTTCTGCTCCCAGCTCTCTATAAAGTGAGGTCTGGTTGCCACTAGCATGGGGTTTCTTCTCATGGCACTTCTGTGAAAATGCAGGTCCCTGGCAGGAAGCATGGTCCTGCCATGGTAGGGGGCTGGGCCGCTGGGCCCATAGAGGCATGGCGCCCCGAGGCCAGCTAGTCGCTTGGGATTAACTTTTTCCATTCTCCTTTGCTGGTAAATAGCATACATTTCCATTTCATCCCTAAAAACAAAGCAATATGCTTTATACTATCTTAAGAATACCATTAGAGGTATAGTTTTCATTTTAGCCATTAGAGGTAGAATTAAATAGAATTTCAAACCATTAAACATGATAACCTTAGTATAATAGAGATTAGAAGGAAAGCTTTTCCTGCGTCCTCATACTGTTTCACTGAAGTTGTTTTGTGGAAACAGGAAGCTCCCACCACACCAATGGGCAGCTGGCTTTGGGGGAGGCTCAGGAGTGGAAAGGTGTGGCTGAGTGCCATCGCAGAAATCCCACAGCAATAAGAACAGAGTTCCCTCACATACCTGGCGCAGACGTACTAGGGGGCCTGGCAACGAGGCACAGGGTAGTTTCTTGCCAGACATGAATTCTCAAAGAAACTAAGGCATCAGGAAGAGCTTCTTTTCCACCCTTCAGTATACTCTTAGTGGGCCCTAAGAGGCGATTAATCAATGACAGTCTACATGATAATAAATTGTCAGAGGAAAGTGGGAAAGGGAGACTTACTGGTTTTTGCTTATTGGTTCCCACTATGACCCCTTAGTGTTCAGTGAACATGATCTTCTCTCTCCATGAAGCCATACCCTCGTCACTATTGCTTTGCTTTTCTTTCTCTTTCCAGCTACAAGGGAAGGCCACTGTTGAGCAGATGTGATGTTGTCTGGGATTGGCTGATATGGTCTCATGTGGGGCTGGCAAACTTGGATCCTATCTTTGGACAGAGCTAAAGTTATTTATGTAAGCTAATAGCATGCTTAGCTGCACTTTGTGGTTTTCTAATCTTGCTTTTATGGTTTACCTACCTGTAAACATTTTTGCATGTTTTCTTTTTGGAACCTGTGAATATACTTTTAATAATCAATCAGGGTATGTATGTATATGTATGTGAATGCTTTGGTATGTCATATATTTGTTTATTTTATGTAATATAATTACATATACATAAATGTATATTATACATATAACATTACATATGGAATATAAGAAAATATATTCACACACATATATACCACACACACAGAAAACTAAGTAAGACAATATCATTAAGTTACCTGGCAATAGGATGCCTTTGAATGATTTCATTTCTTCTGGTCACTGCCTTTATAGAATCAGGTGGTAAAATGCTCCAACCTTAAACAAAAAAACCACCATCTCATCCCACAAACAAATTGAAATCATGCATTTGAAAATCATAAAATTATTTAAAACATTCTGCAACACAGCAACAACCCACAGCAGAGCACAGTGTTGGAAATGATATCAAGTTATTGATGCTCAGGATTTTAGATTGACTTGGGAAGAAGCATGATAAATGCTAGATAACTTATGCTTTCGCACGCATGTGCGTGTGTGTGTGCGCGCGCATGCATGCGCACATACAGGGGCTTGAACTCAGGGCTATGTGCTCTCACTTTCAGCTGTTGAGCTATTTCTCTGCTTAATTGAAAATCAGGTTTCATGGATTTGTCGGTCTAGGCTGGCTGTGAACAATAATGCTCAGATCTCAGCCTCCTGAGTAGCTAAGATTACAGATGTAATCCATTGGTACTAGCTAAACTTGATTCTTTTCTTGGATTGTTGGCCCTATGATTGGTGACATTTCCCTGCTATACTTTAAAATAAAAAAATAGCTCTGTATCTCTGTTATGTCTTTCTTCTGTCCTATGTAGTTGTTGTATTTATGGAAATACAACAAAGTACAAAGTAGTATTCTGATACATGTATACAATGGGGCATGATTAAATCAAGCTAATTGACCTATCTGACATCTCCTATTTATCCTTATCTTGTACTGAGAACATTTGAAATCTACCTTCTTGACAATGTGCAAGTGCATAGTACATCATTACAAGCTATATGCATCTGTTACATAATAGATCGTGCTACATGACCTTATTTCTCCTATCTGAAGTATTTTACCCAGTATCCTGATCTTTTGCTTTTGAAGTAAAAATCACTGCTTCTTTTGTCCAAAAATTAGTTGCCTTTTTAAATAGAATGTTACTTGATGTATAGAAAATTGGTGCAATAAAGACTTAAGTAGATAAAGTTACACTAAGTTCTCTGTGGACTTTTCAGTATATCTCCAGCAAAACACATTTTCCAGGGTAGTTTACCAATGGAGTTAGGCAGAAATTATATCCTTTTGTTCATGGCAGCCTTCCAAAATACCCTGAACAGTAGTAGGCTGTATTTGTGTGTGTGTGTGTGTGTGTGTGTGTGCACGCATGCGCACGCGACAGTCCTAGGGCTTGAACTCAGGACCGGGCGCTGTCCTTGAGTGTTTTTGGCTCAAGGCTAGTGCTCTACTGCTTGAGCCACAGCTCTACTTTCAGCTTTTCTTCCTTCCTTCCTTTCTGCCTGCCCATGCCCCTCCCCCTCTGTCTGTCTGTCTGTTTGTCTGTCTGTCTGTGTTGTGTTTAGTTGGAGATAAGAGTCTCACAGGCTTCCCTGCCCTCAGGCTTTCCTCACAGGCTGGCTTTGAACTGAGATCCTCAAGTCAGCCTCATGAGTAGCTAGGATTACAGTATAAGCTACTGCAGCCTTGCGAGGCTCTTTTTTTTTCTTCACTATTTTATTTTTGTTTGCTTGTTTTAAAATAAGGTCTTGTTGTAGAGTCTGACTAGTCTCAAATGCTCCATGTACTCAAGTGTGGCCTTGAACTCAAACCCTCTAAGCTGTGCTGGGATTACTGGTGTAAGCCATGCTGGCTTCAAGGCTCTACTTTTCGCTGGTATTTTCGTGCTGTATTGATTGACCCTGCCTTTGGATCTGTATCTTGATATTTTTCAAATTATCCATGGTGAAGGACCATCTTTAAATATTTTTTTTCCTTTTATACTCCCAACCCACCAGGGAGCAATATTTTATTTCAAAAATGCAACAGAAAAATTTCTAGGAAATTGAAATTAAAATGGACAAAACAAGCACAACCTCACATTATTAGAATTGACAGACATAAAATAACACCATCAAACTACTGAAACATTTCTAATCCTTTACTCTTATTTGCACTAATACCTCACAGGGCAATCTAAGTTTCCAGACTATAAGAGTGATGAGCGTATAAACTATACTTAACCTGTACAGCTTTGTGCAGTGACAATTTTACATATGCAAATTATTCTTCCCCACAAGAGGATAAATGACTTTGAACAAATTTTATTTCATTTTGTTGGTGGTGGTAGTCATGGGGCTAGAACATGGGACACTGTCTGTGAACTCTTTTTGCTCAAGGCTAGTGCTCTATCACTTTGAGCCACAGCCCCACTTCTGGTTTTTGACTTAATTAGAGATAAGAGTGGCACAGGGACTTTTCTACCTGGCTGGCTTTGAACCGTGATCCTCTGATCTCAGACTCCTGAGTGGATTACAGATGTGAGCCGTCAGCACCCAGCAAAACCTTATTTCTTATACTCACTTTGCACCATATGAGTAGAGCTCATTAATTTACTAGTAATAGCCAGACCCTGGTGGCTCATGCCTGTGATCCTAGCTGCTCAGGACACTTAAGTAGTCTCCTTTGGCCCTTCCCTGCTCCATGAGTTGAGTCTAGTTTCAGATGTGGCCTGTGCTGGGGTGCTCACTGTCATAGATAGAGCCAAGTGGAAGTCCAAGTCTACTACTGAGCTACAGCCCAACCCAGTCCAGGCTGTACTAACTGCCTAACCCACTGTTGTGAGATTGTACAACTCTGCATTTACTCCTGAGTACATTGATGCTTCAAGGAGATACGCAACTCACACTTAATCACAAGGTGATGGCACCATGATATGAACCCGAGTGGCCACTGCAGAAATGAAAAGCCTAAAGCTCTCCATTGAGCACTAAAATCCTCTTTACAGGACAGCAGATTAAACATCAAATGATCATACCTGAGTAGACACAACTGGACAACAGATGTGGCATATTTGCATTTGGTAGAACAGAAGAGCTGAATTGAGAAGGAACACAAAATTGCCTTGGGTCAGGTGAAGCTATGGTAGAAGACAAGACATCTCTAGATGGAAGGGAAAAAAAAGATATAAAATAGGTAAATTGAGGTCAGAGTTGTACAGAAGTTCCATTGCTAAGGCAGTAAGATTATTTTTGTATGTGCCAGTACTGAGACTTGAACTCAGGGCCTGGGCACTGTCCCTTAGCTGCTTTCCTCAGGGCTGGTGCTCTACCATGTGAACCACAGCTCCACTTCCTGGCTTTTTGCTAGCTAACTGGGGACAAGAATCTCATGGACTTTTTTGCCTGGGCTGGCTTCAAATTGCAATGATCAGATCTCAGCCTTCTGAGTAACTAGGATTACAGGCGTGACTGACCAGTGACCATGTAAACAGTAAGATTTCCTATTGTCATGTAGGATTCTATTATTTCTTTCTAAATGGAAGTACAAATATCTGCAGTCTATATTGGCTTCAGTGGAAATACGGTGAGAAGTATCAGGAGGAAGGTCTATAGGAAGGCCCAGTTAACAACAACAAGAAGTCAGAAAACAGGAAGGGAAAATGTTAAGGATGTCTCAGAAAAAAAATCAATCAAATCAAAAGCACTTTCTGATTTCTTATAATCAACGTTCTCTTCTTCACAAATTCTGTTCTTATTTAATGGACATAGTTTTCTATCAAGGATCCATGATTGACTATCTGGGCACATAATTCATTTATCTGACAAAATTTCAATGGTCTTCATTGACTCCAACTTTATTGTTCACCCTCCATGGACAAGAATAAGCAGTGAGTCTTATTTCCCTTTCAGAATGTCAAAAAAAACAAACTTCAGGGCTCAAGTGGTAGAGCCTTGCCTACCAACTGCAAGTTCTAAGTTAACCCAGTACCAGTAAAAACAAAACCAACCAAAAAGAATCAAAATACTCTAAAGAAGGGCAGATAGAGAAAAGTTAGAGCGTGTAGACAAAATACTTAGGATTTCATTGTTACTGGGAAAAAAATGGTTTGATCACTAGAAATCAAGGATACCCAAATGTTATAGATTTAATTATTTCCCCTTAAAATCATGTTAAATCTTTAACTTCCAATATGTCTTTATTTGGAGACAAGACATTTTCTTTAAGAAAGCAGTGAAGGTTAAATGAGATCATAAGGGTAGTGTCCCAGACTTACAGGACTGAAGCTAGGCACAAGTGGCTCACTCCTGTAATCTGAGGATCGAGGTGTGAAACCAGCCCGGGCAGGAAAAGCCATTAGACTTATCTCCAATTAACCACCAAAAAGGTAGAAGTGGATCTGTGGCTAAAGTGGTAGAGCACTAATCTGCCTTGAGTGAAACAGCTAAGGGACAGTGCTCACGACTCGAGTTCAATCCTCAGTACAGGCACAAAAGAAGAGGAGAAAGAGGAGGAGCAAAAGAAAGAGGAGAGGGGGCTGAGGGAGAAGAGAAGGAAGAGGAGGAAAAGAAAGAAGAGGAAGAAGAAGAGAAAGAAGGTAGAGGAGGAGGAGAAAGAGGAGGAGGGCTCCAGAGGTCTCTCTGCCCTTGCACTTAGAGGAAGTGCCACGTGAGAAACAGTGGGATGTGTGATTGCCAGCCAGGAAACCACACACTTTGTCTTGGATTTCCAGCCTCCAGAAATGGAGAGTCCAAGTCCAATTATGTAAGCTACTTGGTCTTTGGTGCTTTATTATGGATGCTCTCTACGTGAATAAAACACCAGTGTTTGCACTTGACAACTCTGTTGTCTTCTGAGTGCTTGCTGGTTGTTGGCCCAGTGAGTCAGACAAACAAATTCAAGGGAAATGAGTAGCAGCAGTTCTAAAGGTAAAGGGAACAGTGTCTGGCACTATGGCACTGCATTTCACTGAGACAGGCCATAAAACAACGCTGGGGTCAGTGTCATGAAGACTCAATTTCTAGATCGTCATTTCAACCAGATTCTAAGCAATCATAGTGGAGAGAAATACCTGTCCACAGTGGGAAGTCCAAATGGTGAGGGAACAAGCGGCGTCTGCGGTGACCCTGATGCTGTCAAGAAAGGGTTTACAGCCATCTCCAGACTTGCCATTAGTATCTCTTGCCTCTGATGGAGTTCTAGAAAAATCCAGGCAGGTACAGTAATAAATAACTCTACTTTGTGTAAGATATTTGAGTTCTTCTAGAGCACAGTGAAAATCCTTCTCATTACAGTAACACTTGAGAAGACTAGCTACTATATAGTGTTTGTTTCTGCTTTTTCTAGTATTGTTTTGTGCTGGTACTGGAGTTTGAACCTTCAGGGCCTGGGTATTGCCTCTTAGCTATTTCACTCAAGGCTTGCTCTCTATCACTTGAGCCACATTTCCAGCTTTTTGGTGGTTAATTGGAGATTAGAGTCTTACAGACTTTACTGCCTAGGCTGCAAACTGTGGTCCTCAGATCTCAGTCTCCTGAGTAGCTAGGATTACAGGCACAAGTCACCAGTGCCTGGTTTATACCAAGCTTTTAAATACATGCACACACACACACACACACACACACACACACACACATACACACACACACACACTCATTGGAAGCACCCAGCTGTAACTGTAGAACTCTGTGTTTTATAAATGTGCCCTTGGTATCATATCACACTAAGAAAACAAACAATTAAAAAAAACTAATAAAATTAAACCAGCTCTGAAAGAATCCAGGTGTACCCACTTCCTTTCTTATAACTTATTTTGATTCTTATAGTTCTGGAGTTACAAAGGCATAAATTCTCCCCTATAGCCTTGGAAAAATATTCCTATATAGTTGATAAGATTGAAACAGAAAATGGAGAGGGAAAATCTTCATGGCTAAAAAACATATCTAGGGTGAATACAGGCAGACGGCATGAGACTATTTAAGTAGAACACGTGATCAAATTATATCCTAGTTTACATAAACACAGTGTCTGGCATGAACATTTTATCTTCAGAACTGAGTGATCAGAAAAAAGGGACAATTGTTAAAGGACAATATTTGCCTTATATTTTCTTGTTAATAATTAATATCCTTTGAACAATTTCAACTAATATACATACAGCAGTCAAGCCATTTAGCTTCTCCTTCATTCATAATTGTTACCTTAAAAAAAACCTGAGGGTGGGATGTAGCTCAGTGGCAAAGTGCTTACCTAGTAAGCACAGTGTCCTGGGTTTGACCCCAGCACCAGAGCAAAAACAAAAACAAAACCACAAATAAAACAAAAACAAGGAAAGGCAGCTTAAAAAGAGAAAACCAGAGCAGCAGTATTGGTTGGAGGCATGGCCAATGCAGGTCCAGCCAATGAGCAAAAGCAGATACCATTCTTGAGTCTCAAGTCTGGCACAAAAACAAACAAAAACCTGAGATAACTCCAACCACATATGAAAAAAGGCAATCCAGAAGGAAATGTTTTACTTTACACAGTTATAATTTTTCTGTTGTTTCTTTTTTGTTGTCGTGACACAATAGTATTTAAATATTTAGCCATTTCTTTCAATTCTTTTTCAGATCTAAACTTACTAATTCAAACCAATGGGTCACCATAGCTGACTCTGACTTTGATGCCTCCTTTACTTTTGTGAAGTTCTTGAGTGTGTGTGTGTGTGTGTGTGTGTGTGTGTGTGTGTGTGTGTGTGTGTTAATGGGGCTTGAACTCAGGGCCTGAGCGCTGTCCTTTAGCTTTTATGATGCTCTACCACTTCAGCCACACTTCCATTTTCTGCTCTTTGGTGGTTAGTTAGAAATAAGAGCCTCGCAAACTTCCTGCTGGGCTGGCTCTGAACTGTGATCCTCAGACCTCAGCTTCCTGAGTAGCTAGGGTTACAGGTGTGAGCCACCAGAGAATGATGTTCTTTTTGTTCATTTACTCCACTGAATATATGCAAGATAGATGTCATTTCCTGTCCGGTAGTAGCCCATAGAGAGATTAGACACAGCTCAACCAGGAGTGGAATAAAAATTTCTGCCAGGTATGGACAAGCTGCAGTGAGAATACCAAGGAGGAAGGCAGTCTGGGTCACATATAAATAAGCTTGGGGTTTTAGTGGGACTACTGCCCTTCAGCTTTAGATTTGGAATGTTCCACATGATATTTGGTGCACAGTTAGTCACCTTTCTTCTAGACCAGGGCCCAACAGAACAACATGGGCTCCATTTTGAAAAACTACGGATCCCCAATTAGAGGGTCTCTAGCAGATATATGAAATGGTTGGTGAGTAAGATGTGAAGTTACAGAATGCTATGAGAACCAGGGTTGCTCTAGGCACCAGTGGCTCCCTCCTGAAATCTTTGATACTCAGGAGGCTGAGTGCTGAGGATCATGGTTTTAAGCCTTAGACTCATCTTTAACCAGGAAAAAAGCTAGAAGTAGAGATGGGGCTCAAATGGTAGAGTGCCAACTTTGAGTGAATAAGCTAAGCAAGAGTGAGAGGCTTTGAGTTCAAGACCCAGTCCCACCAAGAAAAAGAAAAGAATGAGAAGGAAAGAAAAAATAGAATAGTTCTTATCTGCAAGTGTTCTTACCACAAAGCAAGAAATGAAGGCACAGCGTGGCAATGAAACTTTGAAAGGCATGGGGCATCTCTGCCATGCTGTGGATATATTCACCAACCTGTATGTATTAAATACGTGTAGTTTTTTCATATCAATTAATCCTTAATCAACCTATTTCCCAAAATGCAGCTTTCATCTGATGAGGTATCTGAATCCAATCAGGGGCAAAGAGAAGGAAAAATAGAAGGAAGAAAGGGAGATGAGCAAGCACTGCTCAGGACTGACCACCTGTTCTTCAGCTTTCCCCTATGGAAGTGTTATGGCACACAAGCTGTCGTACTTCAGGGGTCCCAACGCAGACCTTAAGACAAGGACTTACATGCAGGCAGTGTATTTGAGAGGCAACTGGAGGATGTCAGCCACAGTGAGTGAATGGGAAAAGGAGGCCCAGAGAAAAGCCACGGAAGGGTGAGTTCCTATGTTGCTTAACACTGCAATCAACCAGGGGTTAACCCTACTGGAGAACCTGAAAGAAATCACCCTAAAAGGTGGCCCTGAATTTCAGTTGGCCATTGCTTGAGTGCATACTTCTCCATCACCTTGGCCAATACCATGTTAGATTCAGCAAGCTCCTAAGGTGTGGAAGAAAAGCTTCAGACTAAGAAGCAGAGGTGGAGAGGCCTGAGATAGGACCTGATCCACTTTACAGGTGGACTCAGAAGGGGGCAGGTGTAAGGGAAAGCAGCTACAGTGTCCAGTGCTGCAGAGATCATTCCACTAGACAACCACAAACACCTTTCTTAAGAAGCACCATGTTTGTTCAGCACAGACACTGTTTTGTGAGGCTGGGAAGGGGCATGCAAGATAGTTTTCACTATTGGTTATGATTTCAATGAAGCAAATAGGATACTCAACATGATCAAGCAAACGAGAAAGGATGCATCAGAAGCAGGTCTTAATTTGCCATCAAAATTCACCATTAACGTTACCTGCTTTGGCTGGGTGCCAGTGGCTCCCACTTGTAATCCTCACTATTCAGAAGGTTGAGATCTGAGGATTGAAGTTCAAAGCCAGCCTAGGCAGGTAAGTCCATGAGATGCTTATTTTCAATTAACCACCAAAGAACTAGAAGTGCAGCTGTGGCTCAAGTGGTAGAGTACTAGCTTTGAGTACAAAAATTCCAGGACAGTGCCCAGGCCTAGAACTGAAACAAAACAACAAGAATTTTGCCTAATTTACTATTAAAATAGTATTCCTGGCCCCACACATGCCTTTTGGAGGAACAGGGTAGGTGCTAGAGATTGAATCTAGTGCTGTGTCACTGAGCTACATTCCTAGTCTCCCCATCTGTTCTTGATCCTATGGTTCTTAAGCCTGATGTTACTTCTTTATACAATGTCAGAGAATTGAATCTAATCTATACATTTTGGTTATATTTCCAATGTGTTTTACCTAATTGCAAATGATTCTCAATATCTATGGAAATGTTTCTACATCATGGAGATCTCCAGAAAGGACAAGGAGTCATTGACACTATGATAACTCTGCTGTAAATTTTAGGGTGTTTTTGTTGTTATTGTTTGTTTATTTGGGTGCCAATACCGGAGCTTGAAGTCAGGGCCTTAATGTTGTCCCTGAGCTTCTTTTTGCTCAAGGCTAATACTCTACCACTTGAGCCATAGCTCCTGTTCTAGATTTTTTGAGTGGTTTATTGGAGATAGGAGTCTCACAGAGTTTTCTGCCCAGCCTGGCTCTGAACTGCCATCCTCAGATCTCCGCCTCCTGAGCAGCTGGGACTACAGCCATGAATCACTGGTGCTTGGCTTTGAGAGCAGTTTTACATTGACATTAAAACTGAGTGGATGGAGCAAAGTTCTCATAGACTCTCCTCTTTACACACACATACACACACACACATCAAACCTCCCCTACTACTAACATCCCTGACAAGAATATATATTATGTTTGTTAGAATCAGTGAAACTATATTGATATCATTGTCATCCAGTCTATAGTTTACAGTAGAGCTCACTCTTGCTGTAAATTCTATAGGTTTGACAAAAGTATAATGGCATAATGTAGTTTCAATGACTCATGCCTATAATCCTAGCTTCTTGGGAAGAAGAAATTAGAGGATCGAAATTTGAAGCCAGACCTTGCAGAAAGAGTTAGTCAGACCCCCACCACACCAATAGTTAGACGCAGTGGTAGATGTCTTTCCCTGAAGCTATGCAGGAGACTGAGATCAGGAGAATAGCAGTTTGGGCAAAAAGTTCACAAGAGAAAATGTTGGGTGTGGTGGAATTTTAAATAGGAGGGCGACAGTGGCAGAAATAGTGAGACCATAACTTAAAAATAACCAGAGCAAAAAGGGCTGGAGACGTGGTTCAAATGCTAGAGTGTGTACCTACAAAGTATGAAGCCCTGGCGTTCAAACCCCAGCTGTGAAAAAAATACTATAATGCCATGTGTTCACCATTGGTGCATCATACAGAATAGTTGCACTGCCCTAAACTGAATTATATTTTAAGGCAAATACAGCCAATCTCTTTTGAGACAAGTTTTTGAAATTGATTCAGATCTTTCTTTTCAGCAGTCAGGTAAATACAGCTCCGAGTCTCTGTGGCTTCGAAACCACCATTTGGAAGGTGCTAAATCATGTGAGTTTTTAAATCATAACATTCCCATTTTCAAGGTATTCCTTTCTATTGGAGACGTGGAGACAATTAGGAAGACGCGGAGGTCACACTGCTGCTTCCGGAGGAAATGTTCTTGAATGGGCAGGGATAGAAGACTAAAGTGCCTAGTAATCAGTCCCCAGGCAGGGAGTGCAAATGGTGCTTAGGTGTGCACCCCGGTGGATTTCTCTGACCCAGCTCTAATCCTGGATGTCCAGCACCTTAGGGAGATGAGGACTCTTTAATCTCTGTCTTCAGACTCTTACCCTCAGCAAAACCCTTCCCACAGCACACAGACGATTTAGCTAGTGCTAATTCTGTCTCAACTGATTAGGGCTGGGGTGGTAACACATGAAGTTCATGAACTAAAGCCCTTGCTGCCTCAGCAGGTATTTGTGAACGGTTGCCTCCTGCCCAGGAGCCAGGTGCTAATTTGATTCCCTTTAGCTCCCCTTAGCAGAAATGTAATCGTTCATTAAAACCTGTGCATCCGAGTCAACAAATCCTGGCCTTGAGCAATTGTATGTAGCTAGATTGTATGCTTGTATATATTGCACATATGATTCTGTACATTGAAGGGAATTTAATTTTGAGTAGTTACTCTATCTGGGAAGTTCTTATGATTGAGAGGTACATTACTGGAATGCAATGTTTCCTTCATTTTCAGAAAAATAAACATCAAATCTTAAAGTGAATGGTAGAAGTCAGGCACCAGTGGCTCATGCCCTGCAATCCTAGTTACTTAAGAGGCTGAGATCTGAGGATGGAGGTTTGACGCCAGCCCAGGTAGAAAAGCCCATGAGATTCTTACGTTCAATTAACCACCAAAAAGACAGAAGTGGAGGTGTAGCTCAAGTGGTAGAGTGCTAACCTTGAGCTAAAAAGCTAAAGGAGAGCTCACAGCTTGAGTTCAAGCCCCAGGACTAGCACACACAAATACACAGACACAGACACACATACACACATACTTGCTAGACATCTTTGAAGATTTTTACTTAAGACATGAAGCACCTTCAGTAGCTTCAGATACTTATTCTTTGCAAACTGTGAGTTGTGGAAAGCATATCAATGCCAAAAGGGATTCACATTTCCTTAAGCGTTTTTCAGAATAACAAAAGGAAAATTATAGTTAAAATAGGAACACCAACAGGAATGCCTAAAGGCATTGCATTCTCAAATACTTACAGGAGAAAAATTGTTCTGGCAGAGTAGAGATCATGTTAATTTTGCAGAGCTACAGTGAAAAGGACAAAACGTCTAGTTTTATATCCAGCAAGAAATAACTTTTCAAAAATAATTGGAGATCTGGGTGCAGGTGACGCACACCTGTAACCCTAGCTCCTCAGGAGGTTGAGACCTGAGGATTAGAGTTTGAAGTTAGCCTGAGCAAGAAAGTTGAAGAGACTCTTATTTCCCAATTGGCCACTCAAATGGAAGTGGCGCTGTGGCTCAAAGTGCTGGAGCACTAGCCTTGAGCGAAGAAGCTCAGGGATAGTGCCCAGGCCCTAGGACTGACAAAAAAAAGAGAGAGAAGTGTGTAACTTTTCAAAAACAATTGTAGGATGTTAGTGGCTCACACTTGTCATCCTAGCTACCCAGGACACTGAGGTCTGAGGATCACAATTCCAAGTCAACCCAGGCAGGAAAGACCATATGACTCTTATATCCAGTTAACCACCAAAAAAGGGAGACAGGGAGCTGTGGCTCAATTAGTAGAGCGCCATCCTTGAGCAAAAATTAAAAAAAATAAAAGCTTAAGTATATTGTCTGGGACCTGAGTTTAAGCCCCAGGATTGGCACACACCACACACACACACACACACACACACACACACACACACACACACACATACACACATACACACGAAGAAAATAATTATATGAATACCTAAACTACATTTATGAGCAGAAATAGTTTGTGGCAAAACTAGATGTACAAACAAAAATTGAACTATTTCTAACTGCAGATTCACATCTTTTTTTTTTTTTTTTTTTTTTTTTGCCCGTCCTGAGGCTTGGACTCAGGGCCTGAGCACTGTCCCTGGCTTCTTTATGCTCAAGGCTTGTGCTCTGCCACTTGAGCCACAGTGCTACTTCTGGCTTTTTCTATATATGTGGTGCTGAGGAATCGAACCCGGGGCTTCATGTATATGAGATGAGCACTTTACCACTAGGCCATATTCCCAGCCTTTTTTTCCCCCAGTCCTGGGGCTTGAACTCAGGGCCTGAGCACTGTCCCTGGCTTCTTTTTTTGTTTTTGTTTTTTTTTTTTTTTGGCCAGTCCTGGGCCTTGGACTCAGGGCCTGAGCACTGTCCCTGGCTTCTTCCCGCTCAAGGCTAGCACTCTGACACTTGAGCCACAGCACCGCTTCTGGCCGTTTTCTGTATATGTGGTGCTGGGGAATCGAACCTAGGGCCTCGTGTATCCGAGGCAGGCACTCTTGCCACTAGGCTATATCCCCAGCCCCCCCTGGCTTCTTTTTGCTCAAGGCTAGTACTCTACCACTTGAGCCACAGCACCACTCCTGGCCTTTTCTGTTTATGTGGTGCTGAGGAATCGAACCTAGGGCTTCATGTATTTGAGACAAGCGCTCTACCACTAGGCCATATTCCCAGCCCCAGATGCACATCTTTTCTGGAATGACTATAACAGGATTCTGAAATTAGTTCAAGTATTTATTTCAAGCAGATGAAAGTGTACACTGAAGATATTTCCAACTGAAATATACATCATGGTCATGTATGGTAAGATGAATTGCACGGCTTCATATCATCTGAGTGACTAAAGTCACCTGGAACATCTTTGTGATATCTGCAAGACTTCAGCTTATACCTCCTCATCATGGTGAGAATTCAGGCTGGGACTATGCCCGCTTTGGGCTCAGTCTAACCCAGGGCAAATGTCCCCTCTCGCTGCTCTAAACAGATTTCACCTAAATCCAGTTGAACGATTGCATAACCCACTTTGCTAAAGTCCTGGCTTCCACTGGGGTCGGGGGTGAGGGGCAGAGAGAATGTCCAAACAACTGAGCTGGAAGTTAGACTTCTACATTGTTAATATTCTCTTGAACAATGTTCACAATCCAAGCTGTGGTTTCTTGGCAGTTTTTCTCAGTTGTACCCCAACAACAGTTCTACAAACTATGTTCTGCAAAGGCCTCTTTAGCCTCCTACCCACAGTCTATTTGGTCACCATCCAAGTGGGCTTTCTACTCTGGGACTCTGTCTATCTTCCTCCCCTCCCCATCTCTGCCAAGGGTTACAGACAAGTGTAGAGTTTCTTTTTTTTCTATTGATTTGAATTAATATCACTAACAGTGTGCTTTAGAAGTCAGCTAGACTTAATTTTAGTTAAGTATTTTCCAATATATTAACAGAGTATTAATGAAAATAAGTTATCACTCCAGAGATGTATACTGTCTATAAGGGCAGTTAACACTGAAGAACTTGGCATTGACCTTGACCTTACATTAAAGGTAGTGACCTTTCACTAAAGGCAAAGCTTTGACAATTGTCTGAATGCCTTCTGGCACATACCATGTAAAGTGTTGTAAAAGACAGAGAACCATATCCGTTGCTCCCTCTTGCTTCTTCACATTTTGGAAAGCTGTTTGCCATATACACCCATGCCTCCTGCAAACTACAGGCATGCTCATAATTATTGTAATGAAAACGACAAACCTTGAGAGACAGAGGAGAACAATGGAAGGCGTGACATCGATGAAGATGCACTGTGCTCATAAACTGATGAGTTGAATTGAAACCCTTTTGTCCAACTATTTAAAGATAATAAAAGAATTTCTAAAAAGACAAACCTCTATCATCATTGGGCAAGTAGAAGTCTATTATTTCTTTTCTACTTAGATTTATCATAAATTATGGGCTTATATAGTTTGTGCAAATTTTGTTAACTTTCTTCAAAAGATTGTGAAGTAAAGTACATTCTATCCAAATTTTTGCACATAGATCAAAGTGAAATTATAGAAGTACTCATAATTAAACTGAATACAAAGTACTATAGTTAGTTTTAAAGAATGTGTTAAGAAATAACAACAAACTCATCTGACTTACGAAACTGTAACTGCTCTGTACATTACCTTTATAATAACAATTTAAATATTGAATGAAAACATAGCAACATCATTTTCTATGATTATTATTGATTGCTCCTTAGGGTTTTCTTCTGAAATACCTTGATTATACTTCTGAAGTACCCTGATATTTCATGGCTCACAGATCAATGCAATTTTATGAGTGAAGTTAACCACAGTAATCTCAGACATTAAATTAATAGTGTCTGAGACAAAGGATAAAAAGACAAGCAACTCCAAAAGTAATACTTGCAAAATCATTTGGTGTAAACCAACCGAACAACTCATGGAGAGAGAGGGAAAGGGGGAAAGGGAAGGGGGAGGAGGGAATGTGGAGGAGGTAACAAACAGTACAAGAAATGTGCCCAAGGCCTAACGTATGAAACTGTAACCTCTCTTTGACAATAAATAAGAAAAAAAATTAATAATGTCTGTAGAGCAGGGCTAGGGGCAAACATACAACCCCAGCACTGGGAAGGCAAACACAAGGAGGACTATGAGTTTCAGGCCAGCCTGGGCTACATCAAGAGATCTTGTATTGATCAAGACAAGCAAAACAAAAATGTACAATGGTAACACAATGGTTGATATTTAATCTGCTTGAAATTCATAAAGCACTTAACAAAGTGTTTAGTCTATTTTATATTAAAAAGTTATATACAATTTAGTGTTGACTTTACCTTAAACAGACTTCCTTTTATTTTCATTTTAATTAAAAAAAAACACACTTAAAACAATGAAATCTAAGGCCAGGCAAAGTTTATTTACTTGACAGGAGTGTTATATCATTTCTACTCTTGAATAACCTAAGTGATTACTTATTCACTAGCATATTGTTAACCAATAAAATTTATAAACTTAACACTTCTTAAGAGGTGAATATTCTTTATTTATATATATATATATATATATGTATATATAAAGAACATACACACACGTCAGGCGAAACCTACTCCCAGTTAGGACTAAGAAATGTACATACTTATAGATGTACATACGTGTAGATATGTATACTTACATCCTTTATAGACCAGTTTGGGTACTGCTGTTCGGAAGAGCATCAAAGACTTTCTGTCCCTTAACTCAGACACTTCTTAGGCATTGAGTAGAGAGCACAGCTGACAATTGTTTCTGAAAGTGATGTAATGAAGGTTAACTTCACCCTAAATATGGATTCAACTAAGGTGATTGGTTCTATTTCATGACACAAACTTTGCCCTCTGCTATCTCTCCAGATAGGCTAAAAGACGTTAAGCCTGAAGAAAGTGCACTGAAGGGTACATAAACCTGTCTCAGAGCTGAGCCTTTAGTGTAATCCTGCCTTAGCCTTTAAGATGCTTTGTGGGCCTTTAATGCTACTGTTCAATTTGACATGAGAGGAAAATACTCTGCGTATTAATAAGTAACATGCCTTACTTTGGTGTAACTACAATTGATTTCCTGTTTCCAGTAGGCTTTGAGTGGAAACGTTCCTCTTGCAAGTAGAAATAAAAAAGTAAATTGTTTTACCTAGAGCTGCAAAAGTTACTGCAAAATAAAATGAACTACGAATGAAGCTTCTAGAATTAATAATTGCTTTAATTCTTGTAGTGAGAAAATTCTTCACAACCAATGTGAGAGTTGTGATTTATAAAAAGGGAAATTTATAAAAATAGAAATTTGAAAATGGGACCTGCTTTATTTTCTAGACACATATTTGTAGCCTTAAAAATGAATGTCTAGGGGCTGGGGATATGGCCTAGTGGCAAGAGTGCTTGCCTTGTATACATGAAGCCCTAGGTTCAATTCCTCAGCACCATATATATAGAAATTGGCCAGAAGTGGCGCTGTGGCTCAAGTAGCAGAGTGCTAGCCTTGAGCAAAAAGAAGCCAGGGACAGTGCTCAGGCCCTGAGTCCAAGGCCCAGGACTGAGGGGGCAGTGGGGGGGGGGGGGGAAGAATGTCTATATTTTGATGTTTCTTCTAATTAATTAATAGAAAGTACAAAGTAAGAAATATAATGCTAGCCAAACAGGGATGGCTCATGCCTGTAATCCTAACTATTCAAGAGGGTGAGATCTGAGGATGGCAGTTCAGGGCCAGCCCAGGCAGGAAAGTACACGAGACTCTTATCTCCAATTAACCACCAGAAAACCAGAAGTGGTGCTGTGGCTCAAAGTGTGCAAAAGAGCTCAAGGACAGTGCTCAGGCCCTGAGTTAAAGCCCCACAATGGATAGGAAAAAAATGCAATGGCAAACAAAATTTGAAGTTACAAGTAACACATTGAGTTTCAATTTAAAGAGCTCCTTGAGTGACATGGAATTGGCTGTTGGAGCACATGATAAGAACTTACTGTGTTTAGAGCTTACTGGGTTATTGTTCATAAAAAAAAAAAAAAGTGCTTGAGATCAGGGGTTGGGATGACTAACAGTCAAATCCCAGCCCCACCATTTATCTTCCTTGACCTGGACATGTTACTGAGCCCCAGAGTTCTCATCTTGGAAGAGCCCCACAGAAGCCTGGCACTGTGGCTCACACCGGTAACCCTAGCTAAAAGAGGCTGAGATCTGAGGGTCATGGCTTGAAGCCAACCCAGGTAAGAAAGTCCTTGAGACTCTTTCCTCCAACTATCCAGCAAAAAGCCGGAAGTGGACATGTGGCTCAAGTGGTAGAGCATCGGCCTTGAGTAAAATGCTAAGGGACATTGCTCAGGTTGTAAGTTCAAGTCCTAGTATACACACACACACACACACACACACACACACACACATCAGCTGTACATTTGCATGCTATTCTCAGTACAAAGAAAAGCCACTTTAGAACTAGGGGCATGCAAGCTGCCCTGTGACTGACTAACACACACACACACACACACACACACACTCACACACTCACTACAAGGGACTGCCTGCCAGCTGCCCTAGGAATGAAACGAGCAAATACCTTGGTCTGTTCAGAATGTCTTTCCAAAGACAGGTTGTAGTAAATAGTAGATATTTTCATTATAAAAATTAGTTTCTTTGAAGCTTTAGCTGGAGGTACAGCAATGGTGTGGTGTACCACAAATACTGCAGTGGAGTCAAATAGTTTTCTATCAAATCATTTTTGTAAAAGCTGTGTTTTTATAGAACTTGTGATAAATAAATGTTTATTTTAGAATTAAAAAAAAAAGAACTGGGGGCATGGCTCAAGTAGTAAAACATCTGCCTAGCAAACACAAGACCATGTTCAACTATAGTACCACCACAAAAAGGAAAGTCCCTTAGCTCATTTGCAACAGACCTAGAACCCCCCCCACCCACCCGCCCTCAGAAGTCTTACTCTGGATGAGAGAGATAGGAAAACTATGGTTAGCCCACGTTGGCCAAGTCACCCCTTCTAGATCACAGAAAGAGACAGTGATTGCCAGTTAGTCCCTTCTGGGACTCAGTTGTCTCCTTTGGAGACATCTCCCATTCCTCCTCAATGTAGCACTTGAGTTGGGGGAAGAGCTTGTGATGTCACCATCCATGGTGGCGTGGTTTGGAGGTGGGGGGAAGGGAGGGATGGAATTGAAGGATCAAGTCTTCCCTTTGGCTCTGCTGGAGTTTCTGCTGGCTTCCTGGCCTCCCTGTCCATTCCTTGCTGGCTCAGGGTCATGTCTGCCTCCTCCAGAGCCCTGGAGGTGATACCTGCCCATTCCTGGCTTATGTGGTCCTTGTGGTAGTTCTTGATCACTGGGGTCCGTGGCCTTTGGTGACTACCCTAGCCAGCTTCCCACACAGGCGTCCTGCTTCTCTGTCATTCAAGGTCTCACTCTGGAAAGCTAAGCCAGACTGGCTCTCGGCCTGGCTTCTCTGACCCAAGGCTATTCCAGGTCACAGTGCTGCAAGGTTTTCTTCCAGGAAACCACACAAGGGGTGGAGCAAAATCCATTCCAAGATGAGCTCCCCTCCCCCCACTGGCCTCCCAAGGCTTCCCTCCCTTCATTCCAGAATGTTCTGAGCTGCCCTGGAGTCTGAGGGCTAGCCCCTTCCTTCCCAGCTTGTGGTGGCAACCTGATGAGTCCAGTCCTGGCTCCTGAGTTGTTAATGGAGGGAATGGTCTGGAATTAAGTTACATATTCACTCTTCACAAAGTCCAATCATTTTTTGTTTTGTTTTGTTTTTCTGGTACTGGGGCTTCAATTCAGGGCATCTCATTCGTGTGTGTGTGTGTGTGTGTGTGTGTGTGTGTGTGTATCCGTCTTGGAGCTTGAACTCATGGAATTTCCTGCCCCAGCTGGCTCTGAACCATAATTCTCCTACCTCAGCCTCTAGAGTAGCTAGGATTACAAGGCATGAGACAAGAGAAAATGGAAGGAAGAAATCTACTAGATGAATCTGTGGCCTCCAGCTGCCCATGTAGGGTTTGGCTTCCCTTGTGGGTAGTAGAAAGTCACTTTCTTGAAAGATGTTATTCCTTACAGATTCTCTTAGGAGGACGTTGGCTGGGACTAGGTGGGAAAGGCACTTGAGTCCTGGCTCTCCAGTGCACCTACACGGCTTTGGGCACGTCACTGAACTTATCTGTGCCTGGGTCTCTTGGTCTTGTGGAGGTCAAAGACAGCATCACATAAATACAAAATAAAATCTATGGAAGCTGGTTTATTGGGAGGAAACAAACATAGCATAAAAATTCCTAAGGGGCAACATTGATCAAGATGCCTTCTACAGGAATGGGAATGTGGCTTAGTGGTAGAGTGCCTGCCTAGCATGCATGAAGCCCTGGGTTCAATTCCTCAGTACCACATAAATAGAAAAAGCTGGAATTGGCTCCAAAGGTAGAGTGCTAGCCTTGAGCAAAAAGAAGCTGAGGACAGTGCTCAGGCCCTGTGTCCAAGCCCCAGGACTGGCAAAAAGAAGAAAAAAAAAAGCATTGTACTCATAAACTGACATGTTGAGTTGAAACCTCTTTGTACCAAAAAAAAAATTTAATTTAATCACAATAACCACCCCGCCAAGAATTTGAATGGAGGTTTCTAGAACTTCTGGGATTCAATACCTTTTTGTAATGTGGATAACACCTGTAGTGGAGATTGTGTCCAACAGTAACTTATGTTAAATAATTAAAAAAAATATTTCCAGTGAGGAATGCTGACAGAAAATGGGAACTACAGCTCTCAGTTGAGCTCTCTGGCTGAGCTGACATAATTTATGGGATCCATATTTTACTGCCATGAGAACATTTGCAAAAATTAAGCTAGAATTACCTCAGTTGACTGCAATTAGCCAAAACTCCAAGGTTGAGCGCCAAAAATAAATCCTCGTTAATGACAGACCTCAACAGTTGTACAAAGCAGGCTTTCAAAGGTTGGTTTCTGGAAACTAAATATTACTTACTGTGAAAAAGGATGAGTCATTAATGGGGTAGGTTACTCAGACGACTAGACAAATTTCCTCTTAACAATGTGACAATGTTTATAGAAATAGCAAAGTGAGGTGGATGGTGATAGTTTTTTCTTTCCTAAAACATTTCCCTTAGTAAGGGACTCTTCAGTTTTACAAACATTATTCCACTCACACCCCAGTTTTATTTTTAGAGGTTTGTAACAGTGTTTGATCAAATCCTCAGAAATGTAAAATAATTGAATTCCCTAGGTGTGGGATCACTGGTGACACCTGAGGCGACCCTCATTCCCCAAGCTGAGTCTCTGACTCTTGGCTTGAGCTGTGGATGCTGTTTCAAAGCAAGCGCAGATGCCAGTGTTTCATAACTAGAGGTTGGATCACTTCCATGAGTGCCATGTGGCATTAAGTTGCTTTTTAAAAATAAAATAATATCCAGGTTACCATCTAAACACTTTCAATTGTACAGTTTGGTAATACGTACATTTAGCTTGTTGAACAATAGATATCTAAATGTGTTGTGTGTGTGCGTGTGTGTGTGTGTGTGTGTGTGTGTGTGTGTTTTGTGTGCCAGTCTTGGGGTTTGAACTCAAGGCCATGGCACTGTCCCTGAGCTTCTTTTGCTCAAAGCTGGTGCTCTACCACTTGAGGCATAGTTCCACTTCCTGCTTTTTTGGTAGTTTAGTGGAGATAAGAGTCTCAAGGACTTTCTTACCTGTGCTGGCTTTGAATCATGATACTTAGCTCTTAGCCTCCTAAGTAGCTAGGATTTTATGTGTGATCTACCAGTACATAGCTCCAAAACTATTTTTGATCTCACAAAAGTAAGTAACAGCTTCTCTGTTCCCTGGGAATTACCATTATAGTCTCTAGCTCTCTGAATTTGACTACTTCAGGTGCTAGATATAATTGGGATCATACTATTTTTTTTTTCTTTTGTGACTCCTTGTTTCATTTTGGCATATTATCCTCAAGGTTTGCCCATGTTGGAGAACATATCAGAGTTTTCTTCAAGGAACTCATTGTGTGTTTATGCCACATTTGTTTTTCCATCTATATTCCTATGTGGACCTCCAGGTGGACTCTATCTTTCAGAGTTTTGAATAATGCTGCTACAAATGCACAAATACAACTTTGAGACTTCATTTTCAACACTTGGAAGTGGAATTGCTAAATCACACGGCAAGTTCACTTTTAATTTTCTTTTGGGGGGGGAGATTTCTATTCTTCTTTTTCCACAGCAGTACCCTTTCACATTCTCACCAGCAAGACAAGAAGGTTTCAAATTCTCTACATCATCACTAACTCTTGTTATTTTCTGTTTTATGGTTAAAAAATAGTAATTCTGTTGTACGACAGGTGGTATTACTTTTGTGGGGAAAGGGGATCCTGGGACTTGAACTCAGGTCCTGGGCCCCTGTCCCTGAGATTTTTTTTTTTTTTTTTTGCTCAAAGCTATCATTATACCACTTGAGCCATAGCTCCAACTTCGAGATGAAAGTCCATGAGACTTTCCTGCCTGGGTTGGGTTGGTACCACGATCTCAGTGTTTTAGTATTACAGACATGAGCCACCAATTCTCAGCTTATATGTTCAGTATCTTTTGATAGGCCTATTGACCATTTGCATATTTTTTCTAGAAAAAATGACTTCTAGTCATTGGCCCATTTGTAAATCAGATTGCTTGATTTTTCTTTGTTGGTTGTTGAATTGCAGGAATTCCTTATATATTCTGGATATTGATTCCTAGTCAGATGTATGATTTGCAAATGTTTTCTCCATTTCATGGGATGTTCTTTCAGTCTGTTGATTATAACCTTTGATATACAAAATTTTTAAATTTCAAAGAAAGACAACTTATCTTTATTTATTTTTTGGCTGTGCTTTTTGAGTCATGTACAACAAATCATTACCAGAACGAATGTCAAAAGCCTTTTCCTCTGCTTTTTTCCCCAAACAGTTTCATTTTAGCTCTTCTATATATGATTCATTTTTGGTTAATTTTTGTATGGTGTAGAGTGAGGTTCTGTCTACACTTTCTTGTAGATGACTATTTTTCCCCCAATATGATTTGTTGAAAGGACTTGGAATATCATTTTAAATGTATCATGGCACTTTCAAATCAGGATAGTGCTGAGGAACTTTGCATCTTAGGTGTGATGTCTTCTCGAGGAAGATTATGAAGATGCACCATCTGGAATCTCCACTTATTTTCATCAGTCTGAAAGCCAGGGAGCTGTAACAGCAAACTCTATAAAATACAAAGATGAAAAAAGGCTCTTCACTCCTTCATGAATCAAAACAGATTTGTGTTGATATGACCCATGAAGAAATCCAAGATCTTAGCAATAAAAGTAAAAACTATGAGGACTATTAGATACAGGAGGAATAGATTGGCCTTACTACCATTGAATTATATGCTTTACTCGTGTGTGTGTGTGTGTGTGTGTGTGTGTGTGTGTGTTATAAATGTAAAATTTGGGGATGGAGGTATGGCTTAAGTGGTAGAACATCTGCCTAGCAAGCAAGTTCAAATTCCAGTAGATCAAAATGTAAAATTTCAAGTAATAAAAAGCCAATCAACCATGAATCAAAAAAAATCTTGTTAGTAAACAGAGTGAAGTATAGAAACTATATTATACTAGATAAACCTTTTTAGTCTTTGTTTGCTAAATGGGATGATGTCTGACAGAAAGACAATTTCTGGGTTTCCACTTTAAGTGTATGACTGAAGGTGCTAGTAGATTTGGCAAAAGGAACAGGAAGATGGTGGATTATTTTAGCCTCGTCTTAGAGTACTGTGTGGCTGAGCAGTTGATCTTTGCTCTCAATTCATGAGATGGAACCACATATCTATGTCTAGACGGTGCCGGGTGAGCAGATGCTAAAGAGATATCAGGACCCCGGCATCCCCCTCATCAAGGCCACTAGGGAAAGAGATGTTGCTCTGCTTGGGAAATAGATGTACAGGTGCAGAAGGTGGGATGCAAAGGCATGTCTTTGCCCACCAGCAACCTCAGAAACACAGTAGATGACCATTCAGCTAGCATAAGTAGCAAACAGTGTCCTAGTATGTAATTGGATGGTGGAACTCTGGTTGTATTTGTCTAGAGTATCATTGGTTGGTCCTGTGCAAAAGGATTATAATGGGTAAGTTCAAAGAAGTTGTCCAAGCCAGGTGCTGGTAGCTCACACCTGTAATCCTAGTTACTCAGGAGACTGAGATCTGAAGATCACAGCTTGAAGCCAGACCAGGCAGGAAACTCTGTGAGACTCTTATCTCCAATAAACGACTCAAAAAAGCTAAAAGTGGCCCTGTGGCTCGAGTGGTGTAACAGTCACCTTGAGCAAAAAGAAGCTCAGGGACAGTGCCTACATCCGGAGTTCAAGCCCCACAACTGGTCAAAAAAAAAAAAAAGTTGTCCATTTGCTGTGTGCTAGACTGGAGCTGATGGAAGGCTTGTATATCTGAGGATTTGATTTTGGGGGTACATTAGGTTAGCCCATACGAGATTGAATAATGGTGCGTTCAAGATCATTCGCTGCATGATTTCCTTTTTCCATTTCATTGAATGAAATAGTTGGCTGACCCACATGGACAGGCTTTCTATGAATATTAATTGGACTTTGAATTTGGTACAATACCATTTTGTGGGATGATGTTCTGAATAGGTAAAGATGTTTGAAAATTTGTTTTATAATGCACTTTCATGGTAACAAGCCTAGTTCCGTGAAAGCCAGAGCTCAGTTGGAAGGTCAGTGGGGTTGGGAAAGATGAAGGAAAATGACGAAGGGGGGACACTGATCAAGATGCAGTGTATGCTTTTGATCATATAAAATAATAGTTATTGAAATGGACTCCAGGCAACGGAAGCAAGAGGGATTTTTGTTATTGTTTTCTCTTTTTGTCTTGTTTGTTCATGTATCTGTCTTTGGGAGGGTAAGGGGGGCACAGAAATGGAGGGGGAGGGAGAATGCAGCAGTCGCACTCACTGTTGAAAGTGAACTATACAACTTGTGGGTGGGGATAGGAGGGGACAACTGAGAGAGAGGGAGGGAAGGGGAGACATTGTCCAAAAAGAAATGTACCCTTTACCTGACTTATGTAACTGTAACCTCTCTATACATCATCTTTATAATAACAATTTTAAAAATAAATTAAGAAAGTAACAACGATGCATTCTATTCACAAACTGATATGTTGAGTTGAAACCTCTTTGTGCAACTACTTAAAGATAATTTTTAAACTAAACAGCAAGACCTCTCATGAAAAAGACATTAATCCATTTGTGATCCAAACACCTCCCAATACTCTCGCACTAAAGAATTAGATTTCCAACATCAGAAATGGGGGGCGGGCAAATCAAAACGATAGCACATCGTTAGTTGGCTCATTTGATTGATAATCAACCTTGTGTGATGACTACTAATAATGTATCTCAATTCATACCAAAAGGCAGTAGAGAGCAAGCCTACCAAATATGATTCAGAATAGCAACTCCTTCTTTAGGAACAATGGTTCTAGTCCAATAAGACAGCTAGACAGAGGACCATCAGTTGGAACAAAATCTCAAACATCTTTATCTGTTTATAGCATCATTCTAGAAAAGGATCTTGTACCAAATTCAAGTAAACTTAAGCTCAAGAGGTCAAGAGGCCTTGAACCCAAGTTATTTAACCTGGAAATTTTAGACCAGAGGTTGATGCAGGGGTGGTGTACTCTCTAGGGGTTTTAGAAACCTACCAAGAGTTTGAGTTGGTTAGTTTTTTGTAAAGAGAATATTATGGGCTTTAAAGAAAGGTTCTATAGATATGGAAATCTATAATGTGTGGACTGTTTCTGCTCAGCAAAGAATTTATTTTGCCTCATGTACGATTTTAACATGCTTCTCTGGGAATTCATGAAGATGACTTATTATTAGAAGAGCTTGGAACAAAAATCTGTTTTACATGAAACACAAAACTTTCTTGGTGTGACTTTGTTATACTTTGATTTTTCTTGTTATTCAATTTTAATATAAATTGGGAGACATTTGTTTCTTTTGTTCCAGTCTTTACCAAGAATTTTTCACTATCACAAAAACCATCAAGCCAGCAGAAACAACACTTTTTAGACTATTTGAGTTACCAAGCCAATAAGTACCATTTTATGTTCTTAAAGTATATGTAGTTTTATCTATTCATTTTTATTTTTTAGTAGTCATACAATGGGGTTTCAATTAAACATGATAGTTTATGAGTATAATATATATTGATCAGTGTCACCTCTTCCATTTCTCCCAATCCCTTCCACCCATCAAGTTACCTGATTTCATTTTCACATTCACACTGAATATTGTGTTTGTATTTTCCCACCCTTCCTTTTTCCATTCATCTATCCCCCTCTCTTTGGCCTCTTCCCTCTCTGACAAAACACATCATCTTCCTGGTAAGATTTGCTCTATAACCTACAATATAGTCTATTTTGGAGAATGTTCAATATGCTGCTAAGAAAAAAAGGGCATTGTACAGCTAAGGGATGAAACCCTCTACAGATGTCTGTTAGGTCTAAGTTGTCATTTAAATCTGAGGTTTCTTTGTTGAGTTTGTACCTAGATGATCTATCTATTGGTTAGAGTAGGGAGTTAATGTTGTGTTGGTGTCTGTTTATTTGTGCCAGTACTGGAGCTTGAACTCGGGACCTAGGCTCATACTCTGCCACTTAAGCCACCTCTACTTCCAGCGTTATGCTGGTTAATTGGCGAGAAAAGTCTCAGGGACTTTCCTGTCCTGGCTAACTTCGAACTGTGATTCTCAGATCTCAGCCTCCTGAGTAGCTAGGATTATAAGTGTGAGCCATGAATACCTAGCTATGTGCGTTTTAAGTCCAATGATTTTTTTGGTGCATATATGCTAAAAATTATTATGTCTTCTTGATAGAAAGTTCCCTTTATTAATATGAAATAACTGGATTTAAAAAATCTTTTCTTGGGGCTGGGGATATGGCCTAGTGGCAAGAGTGCCTGCCTCGTATACAAGAGGCCCTGGGTTCAATTCCCCAGCACCACATATACAGAAAATGGCCAGAAATGGTGCTGTGGCTCAAGTGGCAGAGTGCTAGCCTTGAGCAAAAAAGAAGCCAGGGACGGTGCTCAGGCCCTGAGTCCAAGCCCCAGGACTTGCCAAAAAAAAAAAAAATCTTTTCTTACTAAATATGATTGGAAATCTACTTTATCAGTTATGAGTATCTCTACTGCAGTCTGTTTTCACAGTTCATATGGTTGGAAGATTGTTTTTCCAACCTTTACCTTAAGAAAGTATATGTTTTGCCTGTAATCCTAGCTATTCAGGAGGCTGAAATCTAAGGATCTTGGTTCAAAGCAGCTTGGGCAAGAAAGTCCATGAGACTCTTAGCTACAATTAACCACCAGAACAGTGGAAGTGGAACTGTGGCTCAAAGTGGTAGAGCACCAGCCTTGAGCAAAAGAGCTCAGGGACAATGCCTACAACTTGATTTCAAGCCCCAGCAACCAATACCCTCCACCCCCTCCAAAAAAGAAGGGTATATTTTTTCCCCATCTATGTATACTACAGTGCTAGTTTAGGGGTGATAAATGGCTTTCGGGTTTTTATTTTATGTCCTGAGTATTTTGTTGGCTTTTTGGTTATGAATGAAAGCTTGGTTTGCTAGAGTATTCTGGGTTGTCAGTGGTTTACTTTCAATGTTCCTTGACTTACAATTTTTATTGGGAGGTCTGCTTCTATTCTGATAGATTTTCTCTTCAAAGTAACCTGTCCATTTTCCCACATCAGCCTAGAGCATTCTTTCTTTATTTTCTGTAATAGTAATGTGTCATTGAGAGGTTCTTTGCTGATCAGGCCTGTAGGGTGTTCTCATACATGGAAGGGCTTTTCTTTTTCAGGATTTGGGGAGGTTTCTGCTATTCTTTTTTTTTTTTTTTTTTGGCCAGTCCTGGGGCTTGGACTCAGAGCCTGAGCACTGTCCCTGGCTTCTTTTTGCTCAAGGCTAGCACTCTGCCACTTGAGCCACAGCGCCACTTCTGGCCATTTTCTGTATATGTGGTGCTGGGGAATTGAACCCAGGGCCTCATGTGTAGGAGGCAAGCACTCTTGCCACTAGGCCATATCCCCAGCCCCTCTGCTATTCTTTTTAAATACATTTCCTATGTCTTTAGTTGCCTTCTCTTTTCCTTCCTCAATATCTACAGATGTAAATTTGGTCTTTTAACTGAGGCCTGAAGTTCTTGCAAACTCCTTTAATAATTCTTGGAATTTTTTTTGTATATTTGTTTTTTTCTTTCCCTGTCAATTATATCTGTTCTTCCTTCAAGCCCAGAAACTGTCTTCCATATCATCTGTTCTTTAAGTGAAGCTTTCTGTTTTAATTTTTATCTTTTGGCATTCAGCTTGATCATGTTTCCTCCACATTTCTATCTCTTTATTGAGGTCCTTCTTCATGTCTTGTATTTACTTCCTTACTTCATTAATTTGTTTGTGCCTTCTTTGGTTTCTTTTAGCCATCTAACTCATTTTCTTTCAACTTATTTAGCCTTTTACTTGTACTCGCTTAGGTTTTCTTTAGCTTTTTATCATCTGTGTTTTCATTGAATTCCATTATTTCTCTCTTAGTATCCTCTTTGTGTTCACAAATTTGCTTCTAGAGATCCTCTTTCATTTCACTGAACATTTTATTAACAGTCCTTTGAGCTCAGTGTATGAGGGTTCTCTTACTTCACTATCATTCTGTTCCTTTGTTAATGATTGTTATTCTCTTGGTGTATTGTATTACACTGCTTTCTTATATTTGCATTTCTGCATTCACTTTACTCATTTGAAGACTGTTTGGGACATGGGCTTTCAGATGCTTGAAGTCTTCCTGCTCAGCTGTTCTCTGTGTTTTCAGTGGACTAGGTGTTAGGTGATAAGCCATTTCCCACCACCTGTGTAGGACTATATCTCAGCATTAATACCATGTCCACACAAAATGCAGTAAAGTTTTTACATGCAGTAGAATACCATTGGTAGCTTGATCTGTACATCTAGACTCACTACATGTACCGGGGGCTGGCTTTTTGTACAGTAACATAGGAATAGAGGGGATGAGGGAAGAGACATGGAGTAAAGAAGAGAGTGAGACAGGGAATAGGTATGCTTGGTGTGGAGATACACTTCAGCTGTGAGGAGTGGCGCTATCAGGAGTTAAATATAAATAAAAAAAAAAGAAGAGGCTTCTCGGGTAATGGGAAAGGGGGAAAGGTAGGTTACCAGAAAGAGCAATGGAGAAAAGAAAGTAATAGGATTTTGGTTTTATTATTTTTAGAGTAGTTTTAGATTTGTAGAAAAACTAAGAGGAAGGCACAGAAATTTTCCACATATGCATAACTGTTACCAATATCCCTCACCAGACTGGTCTATTTGTTGCAATTATCATCCAAAGTAAGGTTCTCTCTGTGAGGTTTTGTTCTATTTGATTTTTTTTTCTTTTGTCAGTTGTGGGGCTTGAACTCATGGCTTGGGCATTGTCCCTGAACGTTCTCACTCAAGGTTTGCACCCTATCATTTTGAAATACAGCACCACTTCTGATTTTCTTGTGGTTAATTGGAGATAAAAGTCTCATGAACTTTCCTGCCTCGGCTGCTTTGATCCTCAGATCTCAGCCTCCTCAGTACCTAGGATTACAAGTGTGAACCACCTTCACTTGGCTTGTTTTGTTTTTTATTTGCTTATTTGTTCATTCACTCATTTAGTGTGGGACTGGAGTTTGAATTCAGGGCCGCTCTACCACTTAGCTGTCCAGAGGTCTGGACAAATATGTAGGAACATGTACCCACCATTACTTTGTCATATAGGCTATTTTCACAGCACTGCAAGTCCTATGAGCCTTTGGAAGTATGTGTGTGTGTGTGTGTGTGTGTGTGTGTGTGTGTGTGTGTATGCATACATACATACATATATAGATACTTATGTATACATATACATGTATGCATATGTACACATTTATATATGCACACATGCATGAAATCATATGCATCTATATGTGATTGAATATATACGTATATATGTATTGTGAATTTTACTTTAGGATATTAAGACAGTCTTGAAAAATGTTTGTTCCAAAAATAGAGTGTTGCTTCTCAGTGGAGTGAGCATTGCTATGGGCCCAAGGCTGACCTGAACATATCACATCAGGGTTTCCATTTCTGCTACACCCTTGCTTCATTTCAGTGAGGATTTTTGTTGTTGTGAAGTTGACCCTCCTGGTTTCTATACCCATAGCAAACAGTGGGTGTCCTCTTGAATCTCTAGCCACCAGCCTAAGGTTGCAGGCACATTAAAGACTTGTAGGACTACAGTGACAAAATGTATGACTGAAGAAATAATAGTATCTGTAAAGTGCAATAGAATAGTCAAGCATTGGTGGCTCAATACCGTAACCCTAGCAACTCTAGAGGCTGGGATCTGAGGATCGTGGTTTGAAGCCAGCCTGGGCAGAAACGTCTCTGAGACTCTTACCTCCAGTTAACTCTCAGAAAGCTGAATGGAGATGTGGCTCGGGATCATTTGCCTTCATATGGCTTAGTTACAAGGCAATTTTAAAGACACTCTTAAAGTCATGCTATGGAAATGATAATAACGACAGAAGGGATCATGTTATTGGGGTTAGTCCCGGGAAATAGAGTCGACACTACAGAAGTGCTGACTTGGACATCAACATCTCATGTCAGGAACTATGCTCAAACAGTGGGTGTAAAAACTCATCCCCTAGCTGGGCACTGATGGCTCATGCCTATAATCCTAGCTACTCAGGAGGCTGAGATCCGAGGATCATGGTTCAAAGCCAGCCTGGGCAGTAAAGTCTGTGAGACACTTACCTCCAATTAATTGCAGAAAAAGCTGGAAGTAGAGCTGTGGCTCAAGTGGTAGAGTGCTAGCCTTGAGCAAAAGGAGCTCAGGGACGGTGTCCAGGCCCAGAGTTCAAGCTCTAGGACCGGCAAAAATAAAATAAAACAAAAAATTCCTCATCCTTTAAAGTAAGGCTCTAAAACAAAACCAAAAATACCTGATCCTTTAAAATAAGGCTCTAAACACTCTGTGGTTTGAGTCAAGGTTCAGGAAACCATGAGAAATCAAGGTCTTGAAAACACATCTGGAAGGTGTTGATGGAGATGCAGCCTAGCCCTTGTAGTTTAGCAAACATGGCCTTCCTTGTCTGTCTCCCAGCACACACAAAGGAAGTAGTCACCTTTTCATACAAGTCGTCTCTTGTTTCCTTTTATTTTCTTTGTTACCCACCCCTCCTGCATCTGGTTTAAAGCTTGCAGCCTTATTACAAAAAGTAATAAGGTGTCCCCAACTTTTAACTAAACAAAACCCCACCCTGACAAAACAGGAACAAACCCTGATCAAAGCCGTGTGCTTCCTACCACACCATGTGACCAGAAACACAGGCTCCCTCCGCTGGGAAGAGAAATATACTTCAGAGGGGGGAAAACAAGCTGCAGCTGGCAGGTGCTGAAAACCCAAGCCATGACTTCCTTCAGCCCGTCAGCCCTCCTTCATCCCAGAAGAGACCCAAGGAGACTGGGAACTGGGAAAACAGGCCCCAGCCAGAAGAGGCAAAGAAGGAATCCTAACTACTTAGGAGGCTGAGTTCTGAGGACTGTGATTCAAAGATAACCTGGACATGAAAGTCAGAGAAATTTTTATCTCCAATTAACCAGCAAAAACCCAGAAGTGGAGGTATAGTGTAAGTGGTAGAGCACCAGACATGAGGGCAAAAGCTAAGGGATAATACCCAGGCTGAGTTCAAGCCTCAGGGCACCAGATTGGAGCAAAAAAGCTTCCCAAGAGGGTGAGGCTCTGAGTTCAAGTCCCAGAACTGGCACACACACAAAAAAAGAGAATTCAATTAAAAACACAAGCAACTACCAGTATGTCAGTTGATATTCTGGGTTAATTATAACTTCTTTAGATATAGCAGATAGATATAGCATAAGTAACTTTTTCCTTTGGACAAAACATATTTTCTCAAATTTTCCAATCAATAGCCTTTCCTACCTTCTGTTTACTTGTTGTTGCCTCTCTAAAGATGCTCAAGGAAATACAAAGGAGGAACTCTAATGTATCCTATGTAAAGATGATATTTCAGCTTCTATTCCTTCTTCAAAAATCATGGCAACATCTTAATGGGCAAATAGTTCAAGAAAATGTGGTCTATGTACACAATGGAATTGTATTCACTATTAGAAAGAACGATAGTGCATCTTTTGCAAAGAAAAAGGACCTGGAAAAGATTCTGTTACGTGAAGTTGGGTCCAGAGAGACAAAGTTTGCCTGTTTTCTCTCATATGAGGAAGCTGGAATTCATTTAGAAATATATAAGCAAATACATTGGGTGGTACACAAGTATACACAAATGGATTAGTAATAACACTAGCAATAATGATTAGCATTGGTGATCTACTCTGTAATAAACACCGTTGTCTCCTGTACTCCCCGCAGACCAGTTGCTCTCAGTTACAGATGAGGATGCGGGAGCAAAGATGTGGTTAGAACTACAGAGCTATGAGGAGACAGAAGTGAGATTTGAACTCACATCTGCTTGGCTTCATAACTTTCTCACCACTCCTACCCAGCCTTAGGTTGATGTTGAGTGGTTTTGAGCAGAACTCACTCTGTCCCACGCCTATCCCCTCTCCCAGGTCTGTGCCTTTAGAATTTCTCAGTCTTTTCTTGGTTCTCTTGTCTCTGGTCCTATCTTCCCACAGGACTCATTTAGTATTGTTGTTTTTATTTGCAATTGAGGTTTCAGAATGCAATGACTGACGTTGCCTAGTAGCCTGGGGCACACCTGCCACTTAGAAATCACAAGACTAGCACAAATGTCTCTCAAGTTTCAGGTTAACAATGCCTGGCACTTTTTAGCTAAGAGAAATGGGAGCCCTTAGCTGTCACATGTGGACTATCAGAAACATGGTGAGGAAGAATGCAGACAAGCTAGCCACAGGTCTAGGTCACAGGTCTGACAGGTTAAGGCTTTTTCTTTGCTTGTTCTGGTAACAGATGGCAGACAGCATTGATGATGGTTTTGTGAGGTAATCCTTACATATTGAGGGCTCCTGAATGCTGGGTTTGTGCATGAGCTCCAGGGGTCATAGCAAGTTACTAAGACAGATTTGAACAAGAGTCCCTCACATGAGTGCTTGATATTTCCTTCCCTCCTTCCTCCCTCCCTCTTTCCTTCCTCTTTTCCTCCTCTGACCCCACCCCCACAGCATTGGAGTTTGAACTCAGAACTTTGTGCTTATTAAGCATGGTGCTCTACCACTTGAACCACACTCCCAGCAACCCCGGGGTGTGAATCTGGAAGATGAAAAGCTCTTAGGGAAGCAAGCTGAGGAAGCTCAGAAGAGATTGTGAAGAAGGCTGTGCTAACTCCGGGAGTGGGGGTGGGGGTGGGGTGGAATTACCTTGAAAGGAGAGTGATAATGTGTCCTGAAGAGAGAACTAAAACTGAAGCCATCCAAAGAGAAGAGAATTAAAGGCCAGTAGGGGAGAGATGCTCTATTACCTACCCATGTCCTCCAGATATGGAAACCATGTTCCAAGTTCCTGAAAGGGGCAGGAGCTCTTTGAAGACAATCCAATCCAAGGAATAGTAGCCAGCAGAAGGCTTGGCCACTGGAGGTTGGCAAAAAAAAATGCTGGTGGGGTTGGGGAGGGCAGGGGTGGAGGCATGGCTCAGGTGGTAGGGTCCCTGCCAATGAGTGATACACATTGAGAGAGAGAGAGAGAGAGAGAGAGAGAGAGAGAGAGAGAGAGAGAGAGAGAGAGAGAGAGAGTTTTTAGGAGTCGGAGGCATGGTTCAGTTGGTAGAGCACTAGCCAGCCAGTGACCAAAAGTATTAGGTCCTAGTTTGAGTCCTGGTCTTGCAGGAAGGGAGAAAGTCTTCAGCTTTAAATTTTGTGCAGTAAAAAAAGAAAACCTGAGAAAGAAAACCTGGCAGAGCCAGAAGGGGTGACATTAACCCACAGTCCTGGGAGGGTGTCAGAAGCCAGGCAAGAATGTGATTTGGGAGCCCAAAGACCAACGAGGAGTCTAAGCTAATGCAACTGCCCCCAAGGACAAAGAGGCAGGGTCATGATGGCATCATGACCTTTGTTATGCCAAGTTGCAAAACTACTACCAAGAAGACCACCGAGACTCAGACATTCAGAAATGCAAAAGCAAGGCAAGGCTTTATTCAAGCGGGCCTACCCACCGACACAGCGGAGGTTAGGAGGCAGCCTCGAGCTGCGATTGCACAGGGCTTATAAAGGCAAAAGCCAAAGTTACAGCAATCAGGTGTTCAAGCAAGCAAGATTACGGGTACAAATCTGATTGGCTCAGGGCTCGAGGCATTCTGGGGGCGGTTAGAGTTAAGCATTCCCCAGCGGTTAGAGTTCTTGACCAGCTGGGCCCTAATAAGCTTGCCCTGGGTTTGCTCATAGTTTAAACAGACAACAAAACGGGGGCTGCCTGAAAAATGGGGTTTACTTTAACTCTTCATTCCCCCTTCAACCTTCTCCCATTCATGTGTTGGAGTCCTATGTGCAGCGCCTCTCAGAACGTGACCTTATTTGGAGATAGTGTTTATAAAAGCATCAAGCTAAAGTGAATTTGTTAGAGTTTAGAATGCGTTTTCCAGCCATATCTCAGCTTGACACATAGCCTTTAAGGTTGCAGAGTTGCAGCACACTGCCAGCCCTTTTGATTTTGTTAGATAGGGTGTTGTATTTTCACCCAAGATCACCTGGACTGCAATCTTCCTACTTTATGCTCGTTAAATAGCTTGGATTATAGGCATGAACTACTGTGCTGACGTAAATTCTTCTTTCTTTCTTTCTTTTTTTTTTTTTTTTGCCAGTCCTGGGCCTTGGACTCAGGGCCTGAGCACCTTCCCTGTCTTCTTCCCGCTCAAGGCTAGCACTCTGTCACCTGAGCCACAGCGCCCCTTCTGGCCGTTTTTCATATATGTGGTGCTGGGGAATCGAACCGAGAGCTTCATGTGTAGGAGGCAAGCACTCTTGCCACTAGGCCATATTCCCAGCCAGGTAAATTCTTATTTCTGAGGAACATATTTTCTGGTAGATGGCTTAACATGATAGTGACTGAGGATTAAAAGCCTTTAACCCCTTTAAAAAGCCTTTCACCCCTTTTCTTGGTGCCAATCCTGGGACTGGAACTCAGGGCCTGTGTGCTGTCCCTGAGCTTTTTACTTAAAAGTTGGTGCTCTACCACTTGAGCCACGTGTCCACTTCTTGCTTTTTGCTGATTAATTGAAGATAGGAGTGTCATGGCCTTTCCTGCCCAGGCTGTGGTCCTAAGATCTCCGCCTCCTGGGTAGATAGGATTACAGGCATGAGCCGCTGGTACCCAGCAAAAGCCTTTTTTTTTTTTTTTTATTATGGACAATTTCATACATGCACTAAAGAAGACATTAGAAAATGAGCATGACTATACATATTATGAAACTACAACCATAACAAGCTCTCAGAGATTTTGTTTATAAATTTGAGTTCTTGGCTGGGAATGTGGCTTAGTGGTAGAGTGCTTGCCTAGCATGCATGAAACCCTGGGTTTGATTCCTCAGTACCACCTACAACAGAAGAAGCCGGGGCGCTGTGGCTCAAGTGGTAGAGTGCTAGCCTTGAGCAAAGAAGCTCAGGGACAGTGCCCAGGCCCTGAGTTTATGCCCCAGTACTAGCATAAACAAAACAAATAAATTTTAGTTCTTCTTCCTCCACATTGAATAATGGACAGAAGCAAGTGCCAGCTTAGACCTTATTTTATCCACAAACATTTCAGTAAAGTATCTCTAAAAATGTAATATGTAAAAAAAAAACCTCAAAACAAAACAAAAACTCCTATTGCTATGAAACCATGGACATGCACTGACTGTCTTTTATTAAAAAATAAAATTTGCTTCAGAATCCCCAAATAATCTATAAACTGCATTTGGTTTATGTGTCCTGAGTTTGTTTTATCTATGGGTTGTTGTTTTTTTCCTCCTCTTCAAAGTGGTTTTTTTTTTCAGTCATGGGGCTTGAACTTGGGGCCTATGCACTGTCCCTGAGCTCTTTTGTTCAATGCTAGTGCTCTTTTACTTTGAGCCACAGCTCCACTTCCACTTCTGGTTAATTGGATTGAGTCTCATGAACTTTCCTGTCTAGGATGTCTTTGAACTGTGATCCTCAGATCTCAGCCTCCTGAGTAGCTAGGGTTACAGGCTTAGGCCACCAGCACCCAGACTTCCCCTCTTCTTTTTCCTTGAAATAATGTGACAACAATTCATCACTTTTCTCAGTGAGTTTCCCACTGTCTGATTTTGCTTATTGTTGCTGGCATTTTTTCCACTCCTGATTAATAAATTCAGATGGTTGCTCTGAGTCAGGCTTCAGGAAGGACTGTTTTATAGGTGGTACTGGATTTTCCACCATGCTGCACAACATCTTCACATATCTCTCTTCATGGGCTGTTAGTAGTTACGGGTAGTCCTACCTTCTATCTTAATTCACCCGAGATTTGCCCAAAACTGACAGTATGCTCCCACTCTTCCTAGAGAATGAAGGTGTGTGTATCTTCATCCACTTTCTGTTACTAACACAGAATGTTAGAGGCTGGCTAACTTATAAAGCAAAGAAATTTACTACCATAGTTCTGCAGGCTAGGAAGTCCAAAACCAAAGATCTGGCACCTGCTGAAGCCCTTCACGTGGCAAGAGGGAAGACGGGGTAGGGGGTGGGAGGAATCTTCTCAAGATTCTCTTCTTTTGAGCCATTAATCCCATCATGGTATTACCTCATTTTACCCCATTCCTTCTCAAAGACCTTACCTCCAAATCCACCACCATGAGTTTATGGATTAAGGTTTTAGGACATGAACTTGGGTCGATAATCAAACCACAGCTAAGAAGACAAGTCCCACAGAAAAGTCAACCCAGCGCTTCTTGGCTGTTTTCAGAATAATTCCAGATATTGGATCACTAACATCCTTTGAAGGGACCAATGAGTTTATTTTTAAGTTTGCATTGTGGTTGCGCAATGGTACATCATGCTTATAATCCTAACTTCTCAGGAGGTTGAGAACTGAGGATCACAATTTGAAGCAAGCCCAGGCAGGAGAGTCTGTTAATCTCTCATCTCTAATTAACAACAAGAAAACCAGAAATAAAGCTGTGGCTTCAGTGGTAGAGCACTAGACTTGAGCACAAAAACTATGAGACAGTGCCCAGAGCTTGACTTCAAGCCCTAAGACGGGTGCACATTTTTATTTTATTGTTTATGCTTATTATGAATTTACAGATTTTTAAAATGTATTTAATCTTTTACTCAATGGTTTGTATTCATGCTTAAATAGTCCCATCTTTGGCCATTTGGAGACATTTCAACTTGATTCTTCAGTCTTGGACATAAGCTTATTAAGTGATTTTAGGAAAAGGACAAAGAGACCAGTTTCTTGAACTCCAGTTTATTCACCAGCAGTATGCTGACTGTTCTGATGGGAAAGTCTCACCAGAAAATATTTTCAAGTATAAGTTTCTTCTCTGTGTTTGTATAGTTATAAATTATACTCAAGTCCTATGATTCAGTCCTCGATGTACCTAATAAAACTCCACCAAATTGAAATGTTACATGATATCAACATGAAACAACAATGTTTTCAAAATGGCAGGCTTTTAGGAGGTCACTGAATATAGCTCTCTCAGCCAACACCGAGAGCAGAGGGAAGAAATTCGGCCATGGCCTGGAGCCCTGCCTCTGCCTGCCCAGTGAGAAGCCAGGCGAGGTGAAAAGAGATGAGGTTGCTGCTCTCCAGCACTGGAGCTTGGATCTCAAGGCCTAGTTTCCAGCCAAGAGTTTGGCATGCACACAGCTGAGATTTCTAAAGTGTTCTGGCCCCCAACCAGGTCCTTAAAACACCCAGCCATCTGGCAAGCAGACCGAAGTTGGGAGCCGATTCAGGTGTGAGGAGGAAAGCTGGCTGCAGAGACAAGAAAATCATGTGTCTTCTCTCAGAGAAGGAAACATTTGCAACTAGAAAAGTTCAACTCCCTAAGAAGGGATTCTGTTCAGTTAGAAAAGAACTGAAACTGGGTGCTGGTGGCTCATGCCCGTAACCCAACCTTTTCAGGAGGCTGAGATGTGACAGTTGTGGTTTAAAGCCAACCTTGACAGAAAAATCCATCTGGATCCTCAGATCTCAGGCTCGGGAGCAGTCGGGATCATTGGTGTGCATCACCAGTACCCTGCTAAGTATCTATCATTTGTTCTCCAAAACAACCCAAACTCATATATTTTGAAATGATGGTCACAATTCTCTCTCTCTCTCTCTCTCTCTCTCTCTCTCTCTCTCTCTCTCTCTCTCTCTCTCTCTCGTTTTAAAGTAAATGTAAATGCAAAAAAAAAAAACCCCATTGTTCTAAATTTGTAAACTGAAACATGTAAACTTTGTTTATTTTCCTTTTGGGTGACAGCAACCTTTTTTTTTTTTTTTTGCCAGTCCTGGGCCTTGGACTCAGGGCCTGAGCACTGTCCCTGGCTTCTTTTTGCTCAAGACTAGCACTCTGCCACTTGAGCCACAGTGCCACTTCTGGCCATTTTCTGTATATGTGGTGCTGGGGAATCGAACCCAGGGCTTCAAGTATACGAGGCAAGCGCTCTTGCCACTAGGCCATATCCCCAGCCCACAGCAACCTTAAAAGCTGGAGGAACTGTAGTAAGATAATCTTTATGATAAAGTAGCAAATTCTAAATAGCTCACCATTACCTAAAATTCTGAATACCTGACATATCCAGTCCTGTGGCAACTGTAAGAATGAATGAATGAATGGACATTTGAAGGAAGCTATGTGGGTTGTTGCAAAAAATGTAAAGTCTGTATTTTGATGGGGTAGACTTTGCTCTTGCTTGGCTTGCATGTTTACTTAGTACTCTACCACTTGAGCCTAGCTTTTTGCTGCTTACTTTGGAGATGGGAACGCAAGGACTTTTCTACCATAGTGAGCTAGATCTGCAATTCTCCAGATCTCAACTTCCTGAGCAGTTAGGATTACAGGTAATGAGCCACCAGAACCCAGCTCCCATTCGTTCTTAAATCAAATCTCCCATCAAATCTCAGATTTAAAGATGTCTACATTTTACGCTCTCTCAATATGCTCTACTCCTGCCATAACTTGATTCACAACCAGGAATCAATAATGGTTTATGTAAATTTAAATAGACATCTGGGCCAGACATGGTGATGCCTATCTGTAGTCCCAGCACTCAGGAGGAGTTTGAAGCAGGATGAGCAAGGCCAGTTTGAGCTACACAGTGAGTTCCAAGCCAATCAGGTTACATAATGAGTGGGAGAATACTATCCCCAGTTTCTAATGGGGCTTTGTCCAAGGTTGCACAGTGGTGCTTTGCTCCATTAGTACAGTCTGAATGAATGCACTGCATCTGTCTGCTCCAGTCTGGCTGCTTCTAACCAAATTCCTATTTCCATGATGGCTGCAGCAAGAGAAGACTAAAATTTAGAGAATGGAGCATTGGCCCCAAGCATCCCTGCTCAGGACTGATATGCATGACTTCTGGGAACACTTCATGGGTCAAAGCAAGTCACGAGGTCACCTAACTCCAGAAGGATGATCCAGAGAGGGAAATACTGCAAATTCTGTCAGAGAATAGGAATTTCGATTCCACCCTCCTGTCTAGGAAGCAGATCTGAACATTAACATTGAGAGAGGGAGAAGCACTCATTATTCTGGTGACTTGAGTTTTTAATCTCCCACAACAAGCACTTTGCTGAAGCATATTTTTTGTCTGAAACTTTGATTGTCATGTTCCCTACTGGTTCCTGTGCATTCTTTCCTTGGCAGTTCTGATCCAAGGGATTTACCAGAAAGATCCCTGTGAAATGAGCTTTAGGCCAATAGCAGAACGTGCTTACGCACACGGGCTGTGCATCTGGTCATGGCCGCCACCAGAGCAAGCAGATTTCGTTCCTTTGTTCCACAAGAGTCACAACTGTACCGTGGCACTCTTCATTCGTCAGGAAAAACAGAAGCTCTTGGAGCTTTGTGGAATGGAACTTTTCCTCAGTGAGTGATCACACAGTAACTTTGCATCTGTTACCTATCACGCCTCTGTGTGTGTGTGTGTGTGTGTGTGTGTGTGTGTGCACGCACACATGCATGCATCAATACTGCAGCTTGAACTCAGGGCCTGTATGCTGTCCCTTAGCATTTTTGCTCAAGGCTAACACTCTGCCATTTGAGCCATACCTCCACTTCCAGCTTTTTTCTTGTGCCAGTCCTGGGGCTTGAACTCAAGGTCTGGATGCTGTTCCTGGGTTTCTTTTGCTCAAGGCTAGCAATCTACCACTTGAGCTACAGTTCCATTTCTGGCTTTTTTTTTTTTTTTGATAGTTTATTGAAGATAAGATTCTCACAAACTTTATTGCCCTGGCTGGCTTTGAACTGTTGGGTCTGCCCAGGAGAACAACCCTTTATCCCTTCCTCTTCCTGAACAATAGCACATGGCCTAACTGGTAATCCCCTGTCACTCACCTGACTGTGGGTCAGCCAAGGACCCCAGATTCTGAGGTCACTTCCTCATCTGCGGAGGTAGCTTCTGGAACCTCCCCGGTCACCCCTCCTTCAGATAGTGAGAGGTTTCTGAGGCTCTGAGATCACTTCTGCATCCACTGGGATCACACCTCCTCCCTGCCTTTCCCTACATAGTCCTTCTCAACCACAAGTTCCTCTCTTCCTCTCCTCTTCTTTTCTTCTCTCTCTGCATGCCGCCATCTTGTGCTGGCCAGTAGTTTGTTCTCCCTCCAATTAGCTCTTTTCTGCCCGAACCACATGATGGTCTCCTTTGGCAAACCTTACATGAACCACAATCCCCAGATGTCAGCCTCCTGAGTGGCTAGAATTACAGGTATGAGCCACTGTATCTGGCTAAGATAAGTTCTTTTTGACTTTTGATGTTTGCTCTCTCCTGTGGGGACAGCTTTTACATGTCCAAGCCTGCTTAAACAATGCTAAAATCCTCTGGTGCCATTTTCTCTTATAAAGTAACTCCACCAATGGCAGTAATTTAAAGTCTATTGATTCACTTGGTATCCTTGCAAAAGTGGTGTTTAATGACCCAATAAAAGCTAGTTAACTTTGCTTTGGACTTGTATCCACTCCTAGCTTATCTGATTCTTATTTATCCATTAAACATTACCAACAATAAAAATGAAATGAAAGCAGGGTGTTTTGATTTCTCACAGACCTAAAAGTCTTATTTTCTTCTCAGAAATCCTAAAAACAAACAACAAAAAGAACCAGGATGCTACCTTATTGAGAAAGACCCTATTCACCTTGACCATGAGTCAAAACAAGAAAGGAAAAATCCTCAGATTGAGAATTTATTTGCCAACAAATTCTACAGGAGTCTAGCATTCAGGTTGTTCAAAACTAAAAGCAGAAAAGAGAGCAATGATTTTACAATGGATTCTCAGCCACTTGGGAGGCTGGTACTCTTTTGGCTGTTAATATTTTATTTTTTTAGAATATTATTTTCTTCTAAATGGATCTTGTATGCTCCACTAAACAACATTAGTCTTTGTGCTAAACATTTATATTACTCGAACACTTTAGTTAGGTTTTTTAAACTTTTAGATTATAAATGCAAGTCACACATGCCAGCGAAAGAAAGAAGCCAGGCGTGAGTGGCTCACGCTGTAACCCTAGCTACCCAGGAGGCTGAGATCTGAGGATTGAGGTTCGAAGCCAGCCCAGGCAGGAAAGTCTGTGAAACTCTTATCTCCAATTTACTGTCCAAAATCCAAAGTGGAGCTGTGGCTCAAGTGGTAGGGCACTAGCCTTGCACAGAAAAAGGTAAGGGACAGTGCCCATGGCCTGAGTTTAAGCCCATAACCACGCACATGTGCACATGAGCATGCACACGTGCACATACACACCAGAAAAGAAAATCCAGCAATATAACACCACAGAAAGTTCATAGAAATATTCCTAATTCCTTTCATTATAACACAAATGATTTGTATTGCTCTTTTTTTTTTTTTTTAAGATGGTGGCTTTGCTATGTTGTCAGGCTAGCCTAGGACTCTTGGGTTCAAGTGATCTTCCTCCCATCTCAGCCTCTGAGAACTCTGGTACTACAGAAAGGACCACTATATCTGGCTCTGATCACTTTTTAAGTATTCTTAGTTTTTTGTTTGTTTGTTTTGGATGCATATTATTCAGTCAGACAGTTAGTCAACAAACATTTTTTTTTTTTGTCAGTCATGGGGCTTGAATCCAGGGCCTGGGCGCTGTCACTAAGCTTTTTGCTCAAGGCTAGCATTCTACCACTTTGAGCCACAGTGCCACTTCTGGTTTTCTGGCAACTAATTGGACGTGAGTCTCATGGACTTTCCTGCCCAGGTTGGCTTAGAACCATAATCCTCAGATCTCAGCCTCGTGAGTAGCTAGGATTACTTAGAGGCCTGAGCCACCAGCACCCAGAAACAAATATTTATTGAGTGCCTACTCTGTACCAAAGTTTTAGAAGTACAGCCATGAGAAACAGGACCTTATACAAATAAAGATATAATTACGAGTGCAGATGTAATTACGTTGGTGATAAGTGATATGAAGGAAAATGAAATAATCTGCTAAAATAGAGAATGATAGAGTTCTGGACTTAAAATAAGAGTGCTGGCCAAATAGAATGCCTAATGCCTATAATCCTAGCTACTTGGAAGACAGAGATCTGCAGGATCATTGTTCAAGACCACCTGGAGCAAACAGTTTGTGAGACTTCGTATCTACAGCACAGTAGTTAGCACCTGTCACCCAAGCTATGTGGAAAGCTTACATAGGAGGATGACAGTTCAGGCCCTAGCTCAGATAGAACTATGAGACACTATTAGGCAAACAATGAAAGCAAAAGAGGGCTGGAGGCCTTTGTTTTCTCTCTTAATGATGGTTAGTCTGAGTGGAGATGGAATCCAACAATGTGATTTCAATTTGCATTTCCTTCATGGCTAAGGACGTTAACTATTCATGTATTTATACTTCTTTTTTGAGAACTCTGTTTTGTTTTGTTTTTTGCCAGTCCTGGGGCTTGAACTCGGGGCTTGAGCACTGTCCCTGGCTTTTTGCTCAAGGCTAGCACTCTGCCACTTGAGCCACAGCGCCACTTCCGGCTTTTTTCTATATATATGGTGCTGAGGAATCGACCCAGGATCTCATGTATACGAGGCGAGCACTTTACCACTAGGCCACATTCTCAGCCCTTCGTTTAATTCATTTCCTCATTTATTAATTGGATGGTTTTTCTTTCGGTGCTTAACTTTTTTGAGCTCTTAATATTGTCTGGATTTCAACCCTTTAATGAATTGCTTGCAAAGATCTTTTCTCATTCTGGAGGCTGTGTTTTCATTCTAGTAATTGTTTCCTTTGCTGTACAGATGTTTTTCAATGGGATGCAATCTCCTTTGGCAATTCCTGTTATTTCCTGAGCAATTGTAGTTCTATTCAGAAAATTACTGCCCATGCCTATACCTTCAAGGGTCTTCTCTACGTTTTTCTATAGTTGTTTCAGAGTTTCAGATCTTACATTCAAGTATTTGATTCATTTTGAGCTGGTTTTTGGAGAGGATGAGAGATAGGCATCTACTTTCTGTCTTCTAATGTGGACATTCAGTTTCCCAGAAGCATTTACTTGTCTTTTCTCTAACCAATGTTTCTATCTTCTTTGCTAAAAATCAGTTGGCTGGATATATGTGGGCTTCTTTCTGGGCCCTCCATTCCATTGGTCACCCCCAGTTCTTTTCCAAGTAGATTTTGTTTACCATACTCCTCAAATCCCTGAGCCAGACCCCTGTTCAGTTTTCAGTCTCTGTGCTATGCTTAGTGGCACCTGGGCTAGGGAGGACACTGCTCTGTCTAGGTTTTTACAAATGTCTTACTCAAGTTCAAACCTCCAGCTTGTGAATCAATTGTGTCTCCTTTGTGACCTGGTAAGCAAATATTAGGCTTTGGGGTGAAAGGGAGGTCTGTAATGTGAAACAACTTCTTGTTGTCTTTTTTCTCCCATTGCTGTAAATAGCTTTTAATGGTCAAATCCCAGATTTGTACTTTTTTTCCCTAATTACTAAAAACCATTCTTTCACCTGGTTTTATTTTAACATTTGGAAAGAGAATAAATGTTGTCCCTTTAAAAAAATCATATGATCTTTGTTTTTGTTTGTGAGCTATTTACTGTGTTCGTTGATCTTCAGTATATATGTGTTAAGCCCATTTGATCTAAAGTGTTTAATTCTGAAATTTCTTCGTTGGTTTTTTTATTTGTTTGTATAACCTATTAGTGTGAGTGGGGTATTGAAGTTTCCTACTAGTACTGTGTTGAGATCTAGCTGTGCTTTTATGTCTAGAGTATATTCATAAATTTGAGTGTGCCAATATTTTGTGCATATATATTTATAACTTTTATGTCCGCTAGATGGATGGTTTTCTTTATCAGTATGAAATGGCCTTCTTTGTCTCTTTTAACTAATTCACGGTTGAAATCTGTCTTATCAAATATGAGTATAGCTATTCCTACCCGTTTTCAGGTTCCATTTGCTTGGAATCTATTTTCCATCCTTTTACCTTAAGTTTGTGTTTGTCTTTGCCAGTGAGCTGTATTTCTTGTGGGCAACAAATGCTGAGGTCTTGTTTATAATTCCCAGATAGATATCTTCTGCATAGATTTAATACTTTGCAAATCACTCCTGAGGTTACGTGAAGCCATGATCCTACCTTGAGATATAAAATGCTCAGTTCCTACATTGCTACATGATTCTCCTCTGCTTAATTTTCACCACAGCAAGATATTCCATTACATGCACCTGCCCTAACTAGTGAATTACTTTCTGGCATTTCAGGGACTGTCTTGGACATTCACTCTCCTTCATTCCTCACTTCACTGTGCTGCTGCCATTTTTTGTGAGGATTACAAATTCAAATACTATGTGAATTTAATATTGCCATATCTCTCCAAAGTTGTTTGTTATATGTAATATGACAACATCAACATGTGGTCCACTAGACTAAATATATTTTTAAAATATATTAAACTTTAATGCAAACATATACAAAAATAGGTAATATGATCCTATTCATCATGTGCCTTTAGTAATTATCAACCCATAGATAGTCTTGTGCCTTTGTCCTATGCTCATTTCCATCACATTGTTTGGAATCAAATACCAAATAATGTATCATTTTCTAGTACATAGATTAAGTACATGTTGTTTTTTTATATATATATATAAAGAGCAAGTTAATGTCTACCTTTAAAAGGAGACCATGTCTGTCAGAAACATTGTTCGCATTTGTTCTGAAGTGTGATCTGGAACATCAAGAAGTTGGTTAATAAATACCTGAAACTATGATCGAGTTAACAGGGCAAAGCCAGGCAGCTGGTCATTCCTGCCTGGCAACTCTGGCCACCCAAGTTACACTGGGTATCTCCACTGTCATTTCTCCTCAGATTCAGTGGCACCTGGACTTGTGTTAATTCTGCCCCCATATGGCTATCAGAGCCATGGCTCCTCTCCATTTCCCTTGCTGGGATCCTAAGGTCTTCTGTCTGGTCCTGCCTGCAATAGCTCCTCGCTGGTTTCTTGCTCTCTTGCTAAGATTCCTATATATTTCCACAGTGTGCTTTACAGTCAACATCCTGAAGCATGGTTTCATGCAGATCAGGCGGGCATCTCCTCAAGTTCTCTGGCTTCCCCTGCTCTCCCAGATGGATTTGCATTTTTCTTGGCCAACCATGTTTCTCTTGAGCGCTTCCCTGTGCCCAGAGAGACCTTCCCTTGTGGGATATTCCTCCTGGGCCCACTCCTGATTAATCCTCCCTCACATCCGAATCTCCACTTATCCTTTAAGGTAAATTATATGCTTCCCTTAGAAGTTTTCCAAAGGCTACCACAGCTAAGGTTTTCATTCTCACTGAGGAAAGTTGCTCTAACCCTCTCTGTGTCCCCGAAATTGAACTTCTCATTTCTGTTATAACTACGTCTTTCTTGTCTTATCTCCATCCGTGAACATAGGACTGGATTCTCTTGGTTCTCTGAACTATACTCATGGCATCAGCATGGAGTGATGGTTTTTGTGTTTTTACTTTTGTTTTGTGCCAATGCTGGGGCTTGAACTCAGAGCCTGAGTACTGCCCCTGAGCTTCTTTTGCTCAAGGCTAGCACTTTACTTCTTAAGTCACAGATCCACTTCCAGCTCTTTTGGTAGCCTATTGGAGATAAGAGTCCCATGGACTTCTCTCCCCAGGCTGGCTTCAAATCTCAATCCTCAGATCTCAGCCTTCTGAGAGGCTAGGCTGATGGGTGTGAACCACCAGCTCCAGGCTTGGAGTGATGTTTCATGGCATTATTGGTTGTAAATGACAGAAACCAACTCTGACAGGTTTGTAGTAGAAAAGGGAAAAACACGAAAAGACTCTTCTGAGCTCACAGAATCACCCAGAGAACCAAGCTTTGTTCACAGCTAAGGCTACCAGGAAGTGGCCTGGAATTGCTCCCTGGAGCTGTTTCCCTGGGGTCACTATAGAGCACTGGCCCCTCCACAGCCCACTGTACAGCACAGGTTCATCATTTACCATGCAGTGTGACATAAGATGTCCTCTGCAGAAGACTAACAGCAAACACTGAACACACTGTCTGTTGAGAAGATGCCCAGGGGGTCAAAGTAGTCACCATATGTATTCAGAGCAAGTGTTATAGAAAAAAGGCTTATCATAGCCGGGTGCCAGTGTCTCATGCCTATAATCCCAGCTACTGAAGAGGCTCAGATCTGAGGAGCAAGTTTGGAAGCCAACTCCAGAGACAAGAGTCAGGGAGGAAATACTTCCGTTCTTTAAATGACTAGATCGGGGCACAGACGTGGGAAATGAGCCGTGGATGTTCTGGGCCCATGCTTGAATTTAGGTCTGACTGCTGCCTAGGCCTGTCGATCAAATCAAAGCCACAGTGTGTGGGACCCTCCTGTGGTGGGCTGAGGAGAGATTTCTGAATCTCACACTTGATAGAATAATGTTGGTGACCCTGGAAAAATGATGTATTTGAACACTTGAATGTGGCACCCAGAAGACAGAGGGTTAATTAGTGAGTTTGGTAAAGAAGTTGAGCTAGTCAATACAAACTGCTCTTCCCATCCCTTTTACTATAAAGAAATGAATGACAGAATGGTGGCTTGCGGAATAAACAAGAAAAAGGGGAGGGGTGGGCTGTGGCTGCAACTGCGCAAGATTATGACCTAGAAATTACAAATAAACTTTCATAAAATGAGAGGGAGAAAGAAGTTAGATGTGATGCAGAGAAAAACATACATTTACACACTTTATGGGGCTATGGAGCCAACTGTTCTGAGTGCAAATTTTGGCTCTGTTTCTAACCATATTTAGTCTTGCTAAGTTTCCAAATCTACGAAATAGGTTGTGACTCCTAGGCATTCACTCGTCCTTGCTGACAGGTGAGAGTTTTTCCTATCTTCTACCTTACTCAAAACTAGGGATGCCAGATAAAATACATGTGACACAGGACATACTAAAACATTATCCATGTTTATCTGGAATTGGAGTTAATTGCTCATCTTATCTTTGTTTTCCCTAAATCTCCATGTCCTACTACCCCAAATAAAATGCCTGGTTTCCAATGTGCCATGATTACAATGGCTAGAGTGAAGGGGAAAATGGGTGGGTGGTGCTGCCCCCTGCCGGTGGAATGTGGCAACATCCACCATCCCAACAGGTGGAACCAGCAGTGCAAGTCGTGAGACACTGTGGATAGGTAGAGTTTTATCATTTTACTATTTGTTTAGACTAAACTTGTTACTATTTCAATCTAATATCTTTTTCACTGATGCCTATGTATTTCTTCCTGACTACACTTTAATTAGCAGACTTAGTAAAACGTCACTGCACATCCAGAACTTATAATTTCCTATTGGATTCCTCCCTTTCATTCTTTTTCTTCCTTCCTTCCTTCTTTTGCCCCTTCCTTCCATTCTTTCCTTCCTTCCTTCTTCTTTCTTTTCTTCTTTTGTGTGCCAGTACTGTGGCTTGAACTTGGGGCGTGCTCTGCCACTTGAGCTCCAGCTCCACTTCTGGCCTTCTGGTGCTTACTTACAGGTAAGAGTCTCTTAGACTTTTCTGTTTGGGTTGCCTTTGAACTGTGATTCTCAGATATTAGTCTCCTGAGTAGCTAGGATGTTAAGTATGATCTACCAGCACCTAGCTAATCTTTGTAGACAGAATAGTACAATGAACCCCTAAATCCCCATTAACTGCTTCTCTGATACCATTTGAAACTTGATCCCCTTCTCCCCACATTAGTTGGAAGCAATCCCCATGTATCTTTGCATACACCTTTTAGTAAAAAGAATAATCTTTTATTATTACAAGCAGCTATAAATCAACAGATAATTGTGTGTGTGTGTGTGTGTGTGTGTGTGTGTGTGTGTGTGTGTGTGTTTGGCATTGAACTCCTCACACTTTGGCTTCAACATCCATTCAGGCTCATACCCCTGATTCGTTGATTTACAGAATTATCATTTTTTATTTCCCTTTCCAGGCTTCCCTTTTCCTGGTTTCTTTGCTGCTGCGCCTTTTTTGTCTTTTGGAGAGGCCTTTCCTTTCTTTCGCAGTTTTAGTAGTTCTTCGAATCTCCCTATGCCTCTGAACACCATGACCCCACGCCACCATGCCTGAATCTGAAAACAAGATCAACACAAGCTTATCATCCTCTCAGATCACCATGACTAGGGTTTACATATGGCCTGGCCTTTCTGAACCATCAGGCTGAAGTTTGGTTCTGGATGTAATGGAGTTGAGAAGAAGCGGGACCTTTAAGAGGAGCTTGGGTCACAAGAGCCACACTTTCGAGAATGGGTTGGTTTTCTCCCAGAGTGAGTTCTGGTTCTCAGTGGGGCTGGGTTTATTATCACAAGGGACAGTCATTCTAAACAAAGCTGTCTCTGCTATTTAATCTCTCTTTTGTACATGCGCCCAACATTCTCAACAGATGCCATTGCTGTATTCTTTGACTTCCCAACCTCCAAGAACAGAAGTCAAAGTCAATTCTTATTCTTCTGATTCACTCAACCTCAGGTCTTCTGTGATGGGAACCAAAAATGGACAAAGATAATGATAATCTGGAGGCTGAGAAACCTCTCTGTTCAGGTCTGTGGTCTTATGGGATGTGGAGAATGGGATATGACACCACTTCCAAGCTTTATTTGATTTTCTTCTTCTTTTCTTTCTTTTTCTTTTTCTTTTCTTTTCTGTCAGTGTGGGGCTTGAACTCTGGGCCTGGGCGCTGTCCCTGAGCTCTTCCAATCAAGACTAGCCCTCTACCACTTGAGCCAGAGCGTCCCTTCTGGTTTTCAAGTGGTTAATTAGAGGTAAGAGTCTCATAGACTTTCCTGCCTGGGTTGGCTTTGAACTGAGATCCTCAGATCTCAGCCTCCCGAGTAGCTAGTATTACAGGCTTGAGCCAATGGAGCCTGGCATCTTTATTGACTTTCTATCTTTCTCAGTCAGCCAGTCACTCATTCAAGCAAAAAGGAAAAACAACAACAAAACCAAGACTTTTAATCCTCTGTGAGCCAGATACTGTCGTAGACATTTGGAAAATAGCAATGGAATGCTCACATCCCTGACTTTGGTGTTGGGCACTGGCTTGCAGCTTTAAGAGGCGGTCCTAGCCAGCGGCCTCTTCTCCAGCCCTGGGGCCACGTGGCTGCTAGCCCCGCCTGCCTTCTCTGGTCCGGAACCGGAAAGGCGGTGAAGGCGGCTCTAACCAGCCCTGCCTCCCACCTCAGACCCCGTGTGTGCCAAGATAGTGGTGGGCGATCAACCCAACGGTCCTGTGGGCCGTGACGTCCGCCCTTAGAGGAAGTCCCATGACGTCACCCTTGATGGACAGCCTAACCAGCCTATCACAGTGCCTAGCTAGCCGCTCCAAATCCCTCTCCTTCCTGCCGTCATTACTGCTTTATAAACGCAACCCCAGAATAAATCCTCGGATGTTGCTTCGACTTCTCCCCTGAATCGTCTGCATGTCCTGTGTCCTGCCTTAAACATAAGGGGGGCTCAGGGTGGGCGGTTTCGCGACTCTACCTCTTCTCGGCTCTACCCCCTGGGATACGCTCAGCGCTTCTCCTGCCGGCGGGAGAAGCGCCCGGAGCCGAGTGTCCCCGACACTGTGGAATGCACAACCAGTGGGAAGAGAAAAGACAATGAACGACAAATACGTAAGTGTGGCCTAGAGGATGGTGACAGAGCCGTGAAGAAGGGCAGTGTGTAGAGAGGGCATGAGGGACATGGAGGGCATGCCTCCTGCTTTCCCTACAGCATGGATGCTCAGGTCATCTTGAAGCCACTTCCCACATGTTCCTTAGCTCCTCTCCTGTCCACCAACACAGGAACAGCTCTGCCATTTGCACAAGCTCCAGTGGCTCCCTGTTTCTTCCAGAATAAAAACTTTGAATAAAACTTAAAAAAAAAAAAAAAAGAAATAAAAGCCAGGCACTGGTGCCTCACGCTTGTAATCCTAGCTACTCAGGAGGCTGAGATCTGAGGATCATGGTTCGAAGCCAGCCAGGGCAGGAAACTTGGATAGACTCTTCTCTCCAATAAACTACTCAGAAAAGCCAGAAGTGGCGCTGTGGCTAAGTGGTAAAGTGCTACCCTTGAGCAAAAAGAAGCTCAGAGGCAGAACCTAGGCTCAGAGTTCAAGCCCCAGGACTGGAAAAACAGACAAACAAGCAAATAACAGCAACAACAACAACAAAAACAGTATAAAAGCCATACTATGGCTCCATGTGGCTCTGTGATTCTCCTATTACCCTGACCTCCTGGATCTCTTTTTATTTTAGTCCAGGGGCTTTAACTCAGGGCCTGTGTGCTTTCCCTGAGCTTTTTTGTTCAGGGAAAGTCTAGTGCTTTACCACTTGGGCCACAGCTCTGTTTCCTGTTTTTGTTGGTTCATTGGAGATAAGAATTTCATGGACTCTCCTGCCCGGGCTGGCTTCCAGCTTCAATCCTCTGATCTCAGCCTCCTGAGGAGCTAGAATCAGCCACCCTGTGTGCCACCCATGCCCTCTTGGATCTCTTAATCCCTCTCTACCTTGCTCACACTGCTCCAGCTCTGTGAGCCTCCCACTTCCTAGGGAAGCACTTTACCACATGAGCTATGCCCTCTGCCCTTTTGTGGGCTTCTTTTCTGATTTTTTTTTAAAGCGCATAAAAATAATAACATAGGGCCACAATGTAAGACTATTTAGCCTTGGAGATAAAATAAAAAGTGAATGAGATTTTCATGTCAAGAAGAACATGCATGGGCTGGGAATATGGCCTAGTGGCAAGAGTGCTTGCCTCCTACACATGAAGCTCTGGGTTCGATTCCCCAGCACCACATATATGGAAAATGGCCAGAAGGGGCGCTGTGGCTCAGGTGGCAGAGTGCTAGCCTTGAGCGGGAAGGTGCTCAGGCCCTGAGTCCAAGGCCCAGGACTGGCCAAAAAAAAAAAAAAAAGAAGAAGAAGAACATGCATCAGCTGATTGCTGTGACTCATGCCTATAATCCTAGCTACTCAGGAAGCTGAGATCTGAAGATCCTGATTTGAAGCCAGCTCAGGCAGGAAAGTCTGTCAGACTCTTGTCTCCAATTAACCACAGAAACAGTTGAAAGTGGATCTGGCTAAAGTGGTAAAGCACCAGTGTTGAGTGAAGAAAAGAAAAGAGAAACGGCTAAGGGATAACACTCAGACACTGAGCTCATGCTCCAGGACTGGCACACAACCAAAGGGCATGTGTACATGTGTATAAACACAGTCCCAAAGATCATTTGGTGGGTACAAGGACCTTTCCCAAAGCGACTGGGGATGCATTCACAAGGATCTGTGCTTTTACCTTGATTGCCATTATCTTCCTGGCTTTCTTCTCCTTCAGGTACTTCCAGATGCTCTCAATGCCTCCAGCGCACACATCCTGTGGGGGGTCTTCCATGGGGTTCTCCGTCAGGGTCAGAACCTTAAGATTTACCAGGTTGTCAAAATCTTCTGGAATCTGTGTGAGCAAGTTGTCCTCCAGCAGCAGCTCTCTCAAATCTGGACAGAGTTTTATTTTAAATGGTGAATTTAGCTTAGGAACAAACATTATCAGTGAAATTTCCCTCTGTATAACTAACTAATGTAAGCAGATAAATAGGTGCATGGATCGGTGGACAGATGTGCAGATAAAGAATGATTTAGGGACTGGGCATTGTGGTACATTCCTATAATCCCAGCTACTTGGGAGGGAAAGGCAGGGGTCCTATGTCAAGGACATCCTAGCCAAATTACTGTGAGACAATACCTCAAACAAAACAAAATAAAACAAAAAAACTAAAAGCTAACTAAAAGCAAAGAACTGGGAGCATGGCTCAAGTGGTAGAGTGTTTTGCCTAACAAGATGACTTCAGTTCCCAGTACTACCCCCTCCCCCCAAAAGAGCCAACATCCAGTAGCTCATGCCTGTAAACCTAGCCACTTAAGAGGCTGAGAGAATAAGGTGTGGTGTCTGAGGCCAGTGCAGACAGAACAGTTCGTGAGACCCTTTCTTAATGCATAACTAGATGCAGTGGCATGCATGTGTTATCCCAAGCTACAAGGAAGGCTGGGATCAGGAGGATTGTGGTGCGAGGCCAGCCCAGGCAGAACACTCCTCAAGATTCTGCCTCAGTGGAGGGATGGAAGCTGGGTGCTAAGGCAAGTACCTCTGATCCCAGTCATGACAGGAAGTCTAAAATAGGCCTATGGAGGCTCAGGTGGTAAGCTTGAAAGCTGGGCAGGAAGTGAGACTCTGTTCTAAAAGTAATAAAGCAAAAATGGAGTAGAGACATGGCTCAGCTGCATCATGTCAGCCCAGCAAGCTCAAGACTGATTTCAAGGAAGGAAGGAGGAAGGGAGGGAGGGAGGGAAGAAGGGAGGGAGGGAGGGAAGAAGGGAGGGAGGGAGGGAAGTTGATTTAACCTATTGGAAAAGGTTTGTGTGGTTACATAGAAATCATATGTGATTTTCTAAGTCAGTCATGTAGCTCCAGAAGTCCCTTTGCTGATTTTTTTTTCTTTCCTTTTAGTCCAGTGACTTAGTAAGCCGGATGAAAATTTCCTTCTGAACTCCAATGCCAACTACTAGTGAACAGTATGCATGCAGCAATCCATTGCTGGGGATGGACATAATGCAAGTAGAGATATATGCTGAAATTCTTAGCGATTATGACTTAATTCTCTTTTTCATTTAAATTTCAGCAGACCTTTACAAGATTGGAGCGAGGCACCCAGCCTCCTTCCAGGGCTCAGCCTCTCCAAATCTTAGGACTGGTCTTTGGGAATTTATGGAAGCCATTCATTGAGGGAAATTCCACGAGGCTATAGATACACTGTTTCCTCACCTTGTGCTTGGCAAAGGCTATATGGGATCTGTTTGAGCAAATTGTGCCGGCAGTCAAGAACTTCTAGATGAGGCAATGACCCCAAGGATATGGGAAGGTACTCGAGGTAATTGTTCTCTATGTACAGCTCTTTAAGACTCTGAAACAAAACAAGTATAGCACAGTGAACCTTATCTTCACTCACAACTGGAATCAGAGTGATCATCCATCATCTGTTGAGATATAGGAAAAACATTTAAAAGGCCAACATCAAGCCTATCACCCTAGCCACTCAAGAGGCTGAGATCTAAGGATCATGGTTCAAAGTCAGTCCAGAAAATCTGTGAGACTTTTATCCCTAAGTAACCAGCAAAAAGCCAGAAATGGAGGTATGACTTACATGGTACAGTGCTCACCCTGAGTGAAAGAGCAAAGGGACAGCACCTAGGCCCTGAGTTCAAGCCATAGTACTGACATGAATGTATGCATATATGCACGCGCACAAACACACAGAGCTAACATCAAGAAATCTCCTTTTTAGTAAAACCATTTAGACTTTAGTTTCTTTTCGTGCATTGAAAAGAGAAAATGGGAACTTTTACTGGAACTTTATGGAGAAATAATTTAGGTAATTTTAGCATAACTATCATTTGTCCCTTTCATTATCTGAGTATCTCTAGTAATTAATACCAAATTACAACTGCTACAATGATCAAGTCAACATCAGCTAAGAGAATGTGACCATAACACGCAGACTAAGGAATTGAATGTATTCACCCAAACTATTTTTCAACTTTATTTTGCAAAAATTTAACATTTGTGTTTTACCCTGTGATTGTGGTATGACATGTTCAAGGAGCAAAATGACAAAAATGTTCTATGAACATAGAGGGAGGACTGGAGAATTCCAAGTGGAATTGCTAAGTCATGGTGGGCAGTATTACCTGTGTTGTCCCTGTCAGTACTCAGTTCCATGGTTGAGAATTATGTAGTATCTATCACCTACTTTATTAAGTTATTATTGATTATCAGTAGTAGTAACAGAAACATGAAAAAATGCAATTATTAAAGAATGCATAAATCAATTGGGCACGGTGGCTCATGCCTATAATCCCAGTTATTCAGGGTGCTGAGATCAGGAGGTTCCCAGCTTGAAGGCAGCCTGATCAAAAAGTTTAAGAGATTCTATCTCAATCAAGAAAAAGCTGGATACAATAGTATGTATCTCGACTGTTAAGAATGGGTGACGGAGAGACAGTAGAGACCAGGTCTGTGAAACCAAAAACTGCTTGTCAAATGGTATTTCCCACAGGATTGGAGCAGCGACCCAACAGTATGTAACTAAAACCAAACAACTTCTCAACATATCAAGGTCAAAAATTGACCTCTCAGTGGAAAACAATAGCCCAAAAGCTATGTATGTATGCTCATATAAGACTACTGTCGACATATTGTCTAATACTGACATTACATTTAAAGCCCTAGGCGAATTTTCTTGGGCTTGGCCACGTGGATACTGTATATGTTCTTGATACATTGTGTATTGTATATATGTCTACCTGACCTAGGGAAGGGAAAGAAAAACAGGGTGTAAGATATCACAAGAAATGTACACACTGACCTACTATATAACTGTACCCTTTTTGCACAACAACTTGTCAAAAAATTTGTGTTCAATAAATAAATTTAATTTAAAAAAACAATAGTATGTATCTGTCAACTCAGCTACATGGGAAGCATAAAGTTTTTTTCCAGACCAGCCTGGACTATAATTCATACTATGAATACATACATAATTCATACTATGAATTATAGTCCAGGCTTGCCTGGGAAAAGAAAAGACCCTATCCTAAAAAATAACCAAAGCACAAATAGCTGGGGGCATAGCTCAAGGAGTTAGAGCACATGTATAGCAAGCGATGGGCCCTGAGTTCAATCCTCAGTACTGTCAAGAGAAAAAAAATACACTGAGATACATGAAGACATGCTTGGCTGAGTGCCAGTGGCTCATGACCTTAATCCTAGCTACTTAGGAGGCTGAAATCTGAGGATCATGGTTCAAAACCAGCCCTGGTAGAAAAGTTTGTGAGATTTTTATCTCCAATTAATCAGCAAAAAGCTGGAAGTGGAAGTATGGCTCAAGTAGTAGAGTGCCAGGCTTTAACAAAAAAAGGCCCTGAGTCCAAGCCTCAATGAGAGAGAGAGAGAGAGAGAGAGAGAGAGAGAGAGAGAGAGAGAGAGAGAGAGAGAGAGAGAGAGAGAGGAGAGAGGCTAGTAAAGCTGCTGTGCATAAAGTTACTTTGTGGCTTGCCACAGTAACATGGACCCATCACCAACATAAACCTAGAGCAACAAGATTCCCTGTCACCATGCACGGAAGGAGTCACACTGGCTCTCAGCCGTGTCCGTCGTATGATACCTTAACTCAAACCAGTACCATTTCCAAGGGGCTACTTAAAATTGAAAATGAAATGGGAAGAGGCATGGCTCCATGTCCATAAAAAGAAAGATACCAAGCCAGACACAAGATGCTCAGGCCTCTCATCCTAGCTACTCAGGAGGCTGAGATCTGAAGATCACAATTCAAAACCAGAAATGGGGTTGTAGCTCAAGTGGTAGGGTGCTATAGCCTTAGCACAAAAACTCAGGGACGGTGCCCAAGGCCTGAGTTTAAGCCCCAGGATGAACACACACACACACACACACACACACACACACACACACACACACACACACACAGAGAGAGAGAGAGAGAGAGAGAGAAATATACCAAAACACAGGGAGTAAAGAAGTATGGCATGATCTCTCCATCTGTAATCCATAATAAGGTGTTCAGTGCTAGCACAAAGCCTCAACATGTTCAAATAACTGTGTGAAGTGGAAAACGAAGTGTGGACCATTCCACACCCAGCCTGCCCACCCCCCCCCCCACACCCTTCGGTTCTCTTAGTAGCAGCCAACTTCAGGGTGCATCTGTGCTGTTCATCACAGAGGCTTACCTGCAGTTTCCCAACTTGTTCTGGCAAATAGGTGAGCTTGTTTCCCTGGTCTTGTCCGATGTATAATTTCTCTAGAGACACCAAAGAAAACACTTCCTCTGGAAAGGCAACAAACTCATTTCCTGTGAGTCCAAGTACCTTCAGTTTTGAAAGCAGGCCCAACTCTGAAGGTAACTAGAAGCATTCCAAACAGAGAGAGTTCAGGTTGAGATCTCTTTCCACAATCAGGAAAGACATAGGTGGGCTGTGGGGTTTGACTGGATTGCTACAGCAGAAGTAGACCGCTGAGCAGTGCGCATGTCTGCATGTGTAATGTGCAGGTCTGCATTCTGGAGCGCCTCCAGTTTTTCATTGCCACTCTGATTTCATTGTTATGCACAATTTGTTCTTTTGCTTACCAGTACTAGGACTTGAACTCAGGGCCTCGTACTTTTTAGTTATTTTTTCTTCACTCGTGGCAGGTGCTTGACTACTTGAGTCACACCTCTACTTTTTTTCCTATTTATTTGGAGATAAAAGTCTCATGGATTTGTCTGCCCCGGCTGGCTCCAAGCTGTGACTCTTAAACCTCAGCCTCTTTAGTAGCTGGGATTACAGATATGAACCACCAGCACCCAGCTCTTGGTTTCTTTGTACCAGTACTGAGGCTTGAACTCAGGGCCTGGACCCTGTCCCTTAGCTTTTTCAGCCAGGGCTGGCGCTCTACCACTAAAGCCACTGCTTCATGATTCTCAACAATGCAGCAGGGACCCATCTCATCTTGGGGCTCTGACCACGTGGGGGCGCGCTACCCTGGCAACTGTAGCTGTTTTTGTAGTTCAGGTTGTCTTAAATGGAACGTAATAGGACTAAGATGCAGGGGTCAGACAACCCTCTGGTTACTGAAGGCCGGTCTGGAGGTGTTCTCTGTTGGGAATCCAGCCCCTAAGCCTGCTGGGAACCCGGGTTACTGAAGGCCTGTCTGGAGGTGGTGTCTGTTGGGAATCCAGCCCCTAAGCCTGCTGAGAACCCTGGCTCTATTCTTTGCAGGCTGTGCAGATTTGAAAACATTTCATGGTGAGCTTATTGTCTGCCATTATTCTCATTGAGGACCGAAGTCTTTGAAAGGATTGACCTACAAAGCTCACACAAAACACTTACCTGTGACTGGCACATAACTGTTCTACATAAATGTTAGCTACTAGTTGTGATTGCTATTGGGACCTGGGGGAAAGAAAATAATATAAGTTGGGCACTGATGGCTCATGCCTGTAATCTCAGCTATACAGGTGACTGCGCTCTGAGAATTGCAGTTTAAAGCCAGCCCAGGCAGCCAAGTCCACGAAACTCTTCAGTTAACTGCCCCAAAGCCAGAGGTGGAGCTGTGGCTCAAGGGTAGAACATGGGCCTTGAGCTAAGGGCCAGTGCCCAGGGCCTGAGTACATGCCCAGGACCAGCATTGAGAAAGAGGGGGAGCGGGGGAGAAAGGAAGGGGAAGGGATGGCGAAGGCAGGGGAAAGTAAAGGAAGCAAAGAAAGACAGAAGCAGGGCACTGGTAGCTGAGATCTGAGGATTGGGGTTCGAAGCCAGCGCAGGCAGGAAAGTCCAATGGACTCTTATCTCCAGCTAAACACCCAGAAGAGCTGGAAGTGGAGCTGTGGCTCAAGCGGTAGAGCGCCACCCCTGAGTGTAAAAGCTCAGGGGCAGCCCCCAGGACCTGCACAACTAAGGCAGGCGTGGGAAGAGGCCAGAGGCCAGGGGAGAGGGCCGGTACCTGTAGCAGGTTGTTGTCGTCCAGCGCCAGGATCTCCAGGCTCCTGAGCGCGCAGAGCTGGGAGGGCAGGTGCTCCAGGTGGTTCTGGCTGAGGTCCAGGAGGCTCAGGCTCACCAGCCTGCGGATGGAGCGGCGCAGCGAGCGCAGCCCCGAGCTGCGCAGGTAGAGCAGGTGCAGCGCGGGCCACTTGCAGACCTGGCGGGGCAACTTCTCCAGCCGGTTCCCACTCAAGCCCACCTCGGTCATCTCCACGAGCTCCTCCAGGTTGTGCGGGAGGGAGTGGAGGAGGTTGTAGGACAGATCGAGCACGGCCATGCGGCCGCACAGGTGCAGCGACTCGGGCAGGCTGGACAGGTGGTTGTGGGCCAGGTAGAGCTTGTGCAGGTGCTTGAGGGTCCCCACCTCCTCCGGGAGCGCCGTGAGCTGGTTCTCGTCCAGGTCGATGACCTCCAGGTTGCGGAGCGCACAGAGCTCGGGAGGGAAGACCTTGAACTGGTTCTGCTTCAGGTAGATCTCCTTCAGCTTGGTCTGGTTCACGATTTCCTTGGGCAGAGATTCCAGGTGGTTGCTGGACAGCCCGAAGAGCTCGAGGTGATGGAGGGCTTTGCACAGGGGGACGGGGATGTCCCTGAGGCCGGTGTGGTAGAGGCGCAGCTCGCGCAGGGTGCGCAGGTAGGACAGGACCCCCAGGGAGGACAGCAGCAGCGGGTTGGAGCTCAGGTCCAGGCCCTCCAGGCTGCTGAGCTTCCCCAGCTCGGGACACAGGCTCCTCACCTGGTTGTTGTTCAGGTAGAGGACCCGGACATTCTTCAGATGCTGGATGTCTGCGGGGATCTCTTCGATCTGGTTCTCTTCCAAATGGATCTCTTCCAGTTCTCTCAGCGTCAGGATCTCCCAGGGAAAGCGAGTCAAGCTCTGCCGGGAGGCATCGATGAAGAAGGTCCTGTCTGTGATCTGCAGGGGGTCACTCCCGCTCCTGGTGGGGACTCTCGGGGAAAGCCCTTCCGGTGTTACCCTGTCCTTGGACATGATTTGGAGGGAAAGTTGAAATGTTCAAAATCTGAAATGCCGTGGAAACTAAAAGGAAGGAAACATTTAAATCCTCCTGCCACCAGTGTGTTCCTTTAAAAAGAAAGAAAAGATTTAAAAATAGAATGGATTCAATTATTGACATTAATTCTGCAACATAAAACTTACGCTTCAGGAGGGTCCTCTCTCTCCTGTTAAGTCTCCCCACGTGTGTATATGAGCGAGAGAAAGATCGGCTACTTTCAGTTTTTTTAATGGCCTATTTTGTATGGGCACGGGTGGCTCACGCCACCAGTAATCCTAGCTACTCAGGGGGCTGAGATCTGAGGATTGTGGTTCAAAGCCAGCCCAGGCAGAAAAGTCTATGAGACTTTTTTTTTTTAAATACTGTTGTGGTACCTGGCACCATTTAAAAAAAAATTAGCTTCCCAATCATCATCTGGAAAGAAAACATTCTTGAGTAACATCATTAAAAACAGCTCTGATAAAGCACAGTCACTACTACGTATCATAAAGCAGGTACAAGGTATTTTATATTCATAGAGACTCTTACTCCAATTAAGCACCAAAAAAAGCTGGAAGTGGAGCTGTGACTCAAGTGGTAGAGCACTAACTTGAACAAAAAGTTAAGAGACGGGCTGGGAATATAGCCTAGTGGCAAGAGTGCTTGCCTCCTACACATGAAGCTCTCGGTTCGATTCCCCAGCACCACATATATGGAAAACGGCCAGAAGGGGCACTGTGGCTCAGGTGGCAGAGTGCTAGCCTTGAGCGGGAAGAAGCCAGGGACAGTGCTCAGGCTCTGAGTCTAAGGCCCAGGACTGGCCAAAAAAAAAAAGTTAAGAGACTGTGCCTCTTGAGTAGCTAGAATTACAGGTGTGAGACACCAGTGCCTGGCTTGAGTTTCCTTTTTTATTATCTTTAAGTAAAGGGTTTCAAAAGGGTTTCAGTATGACAAAATCAGTTTATGACTATAGTGTTACCCTGAAAGGATCTTTCAAACATCAACCTTCCTGTCTGTAGGGGAAATGTGCTCATGGAAATTAGCTTTATATGTGGGTGGGACAGTGTCTTTTGATCATTCTGTTTTAATATAACAAGCTAAAGTTCCAGGTAGGCTCTATTCTTGTTCTGTTATATTGCAGGAGATCACTGCTGTAGGTGATGTCTCTTTTGTTAAGGAAGCTCCTTTTTAGACACTCCCTAAAACTAGCCTGGTTCTTGTTACCTTGGCTCAGTGTCATCCCCCAACCCCAGGGACAACCTCAATTCTCTCTCTCTCTCTCTCTCTCTCTCTCTCTCTCTCTCTCTCTCTCTCTCTCTCTCTCCCCTCTCTCTTTTTCTCTTGGTAGAGTGCCAGCCATGAGAGAAAAAAGCCAAGTGAGAGTGTACAGTCTGAGTTCAAATCCAGGTAGGCACACACAAAGAAAAGAAAGAACTGGGATGCTAGGGGAGAGGTATACATAATTATTAATCAGTCTCAATTTACAACTGTGTCCTCATGGTCTTTGAGATAGATGGCAACAATAGGTGAAACAGTGGGATTGGTCAGGTGGGGCCTTTATTACAGCCAGTCATTGCTACTGGCAGGTGGTCATTTCCTGGATTCCAAGATGGTGAGAAGCCACTACAGGAGCCAATGGCTCAGGGCCAGGGCAAAGGATCCCTTTCAGGTTCCTTTGGAGGCTGGTATGTCAAGCTTTTATTCTGCTCTCAGCTAATTTGTGGGCCCAAGGAAAGGTGCCTTGGGCCCACAAAAGGTCCTCAAGACAAAAGCTTTTAAGTATCTGTTGCAGTTTTGTTTTTCACTTCTGAACTGTGTTTATAAATGACAATTGGCAGTTTGACATGCGCAATGGGGATATGTGAAAAGAACTTAAAATGCCTCACCACGAGGTGGCCCAGAGCCATGTGCTCTTTTGCACTGTCTACTTTTTTGCAAGCCACAAGTTAAACTTTAGACCTAGCCTCCTACCTTCACATACTTGTAAAACACCTAGGAAACCTGAGACATGAAATCCTCAAAGAAGAAAGTTTGGTGAGACCGGATCTTCAAGATTGTGTGTGTGTGTGTGTGTGTGTGTGTGTATGAGAGAGAGAGAGAAAGAGAGAGAGAGAGAGAGAGAGAGAGAGAGAGAGAGAGAGAGAGAGAGAGAGAGAGCCCTCTTATACTTGGTTCCAAGTGGAAAGGTTAAAATGGGCTGTTTTGACCCGAGCTGTCTTTTGCCTGTTACCATGTCATTAGAATCTATTTCGTGTGTGTGTGTGTGCCCATTCCACACCCTGGACTTGCTCACTCACGGCTGGCACTCTACCACTCGAGCCATGCCTCCAGCTACTGCTGGTTGGAGATGGAGAGTCTTTCAGGCACTTCTGTGTAGCTTGGCTTGCAAACCCTACCCTCCAGATCTCAGCCTCTTGAGCAGCTAGACGTACAGGCGTGGGCCTCTGGTTCCGGGCCTTTTAAAGTTGTTTTTTGTTTGTCTGTTTGTTTTTAAGAAAAGGATCAAGTTGGTTTGAGCCACACAAGTTCTCCATTAGTATAACATAAATTGCTTTACTTTGAGAATATTTTGGAGGACGTATTTGTGTTGGACCCCATGGATCTACTAGCCCCGATCGCTGCTGCCCACTTTCCGTAGTTGGTGCACTCTGCAGCAAGCACCGAGCAGGTCACCCCCTCCAGGACGCCCTCCCCGACGCCCTGTCCCTCGCAGACGCTTTAAGCTTCCGTGGTCCCCGGCCAGCTGGGTCCCCGAAGGCTGGGCGCGCTTTGGAGGGGGCGAGGGCCGGGCCGAGGGTCGTTTCTGTGGTCCGAGCTCCACCCCGGCCCGCTCCACCCCTCGGGACTTCGCCCTCGGCGGTCCCTGGACCGGGCGGCGCGGGAGGCCACCTAGGCCCAGCGCGGCTCGCCGCACCGACCTCGGGATCCACGAGGACGCCGCCGGGGATGGGGCGGCAGGCTGCTCTTCCCCGCCCTGCCTTCCCCCTCCCCACGCCGCCGCCCCACCCTCCCCAAGCCCCGCTCCTCCCTCCTGAAGCCCTTCCCATCTGGCGGCTTAGCCAGTGCGCGCGCCGGGCCCCGCCTCCGCCCCGCCCTACCTGCGGCCTGCCCACGGCTCCGGCGGCGCACGCGCGGTCGTCATGGCAGCACCGTCTTTTCCCCGCCCCGCTTTGAGCGGAGGGCGCCGTGGGCGGCGCACGCGCGGTCGTCACGGCAGCAGCGCGGCCCCGCCCCCGCCTCCTCCAGCCTCCTCCAGGTTTGTGGGCGGTGCACCGGCGGTCTCCATGGCAGCGCCGTATTCCCCTCCCCCTGTTGAACGTAGGGCGCGTCGAGCTGCGCGAATGCGGTCGCTATGGCAGCGCCGTGGCGGCCGCTGCAGCCGTCGGGAGGAGCGACGCCACCAGCATGCCGAGGAGCGGGAAGAAGAAGGAGGGCAAGTCCCGGTCTCCCACCCGCACCCAGGCCTTCGCCCACGCCTCGGCCTTGACAGGCCAGCCCGGTAAGGAGGAGGGCGCCTCCTGGCTCCGAGGACACCCGTGGGGGCGCCGGGGGCGCTCTGCCCGGCCCGGGCCTTGGGGAGGGAGAATTTGGGGGCGCCTCCTCCAAACGGGAAGCCCGGTGGGGTTCGCCTTGCGTGGGGTCGACGGTGGGAGTGCCTGCCGCGTTGACCTCAGGGTCTGGGGGAAGATGGGGCTGATCTCAGAACCTGGGCTCTATTAGACCCTTAGTTGTAAATTTATTTTCATCTTGTTTTGCAGATCTGTTTAGCACACTCTTGAATCCCAGTACTTCAGAGAAGTCACATGCACAAAGAGACATACACAAAAGTTAGAGAACAGAGATGGTAGCCCATGCCTCTTAGAAAAATAACACCGTGACTTTCTACCCCAGAAAACCCGGGCCCTGTAGGAAATGTTTGCAAACAGGACTGTTAAGGAGACATGCAAGTATAACAGAGAAAGGACATCTCAACTCCTGCTTTGTGTCTCATTTTTAAGAACTGACAAGGGAAAAGTAAGCTTTAGGAAGAGGAAATGGAAGTTGGTGCAGTGCTTTAATGAGCCACAGCCCTCAGTTGTTTAAAAAAGATGCCTGGGGTAGTGTACAGGGTACCAAAGAAGTCTATAGAACCAGGGCATTTTTTTTTCCAGATCCTTCTGGACTTAGATTGTTGGATAAAATTTGGTTTATTTGGAGCTAGTTTGAGAACGCTTGAGTCATTGTAACCCATTGTGGCACAGTGGGTTTCAATTTGGAGTCAGTTTTATTTGCATATGACCCCTTTAAAAAATGACCAGCTGAGAGCTGGTGACTCATACCTGTAATGCTAGCTATTCGGGAGGCTGAGGATTGTGGTTCAAAGCCAGCCAGGGGCAGAAAAGTCCCTGTGAAACTCGTTATCTCCAGTAAACTACTCAAAAAAGCTGGAAGTGGCACTGTGGCACAAGTGCTAGAGCACTGTCCTTGAGGCACAAAGAGGCCCAGGGACAGTGCCCAGGCCCCCAGTTCAAGCCCTAGGACCAGCAAAAAAAAAAAAAAAAAAAAAAAGTTCGATGATCTACACAAAACATTTTTAGTTTATTTCACAATTAATGATCTGCACATCATTTTCCTTAGCCAATCAGGCTTTGCCCATAATAGAGGTTACTTTTTCTTTGGTGTCATTGAGTGGAGCCAGGGTTAGCCCACCCTTTGTGGGTATAGCCCTTATTTTCAAAGTGGCATTTTTATTCTCCCATTTTAATTCTCTCTCCTTCTGCCCTTATCTGTCTCTTCTTTTCCTCACCATCTTCACCCCCCCCACATGTCTTTGATAGCAGTGTAGTCATTGAAATCAAACTTCTTCAATAATTGGCATATTATGATAGATGCACTTATTTTCCAATGCTTCAGGATCTGCATCTGGTCTCAAGGAAGAGTACTTTCGTCTGTGTGTGGAAAGGTTTCAGGAGGTTAACCCTTTCATAGAGCACATACTCCAGGAAGTGGATGAAGAAAGGAAGAAGGGGTAAGGAAGGCAAATATTTGATGACTGTGAAAATCCTGACAAGTCAGTGACTTTAGAGACATGAAAGTGGGTTGGTAATAAACTTTGTGTGTGTGTGTGTACTGGTAACTGGGGTTTAAACTCAGGCCTTCCTTAGCTTTTTCCATTCAAGGTTGGCACTCTACCACTTGAGCTACTCTCCATTTTTAGCTTTTTGCAGGTTCATTCGTGATAAAGAGTCTCATAGGCTTTTCTACCAGGGTTGGTTGGGTTTTTTTTTGTTTTTATTTTTACGGTCGTGCAGCTTGAACTCTTGGCCTGGGTGCTGTCCCTTAGCTCTTCAGCTCCACAGTGCCAGTTCTGGGTTTTTGTTGGTTAACTGGAGATACGAGTTTCACAGACTTTACTGCCCAGGCTGGTTTTGAACCATGATCCTCAGATCTCAGTTTCCTGAGTAGCTAGAATAATAGAAATGAGACACCAGTGCCTAGCTTGGACATCTCCATCGTTAGATGGACTTAGAGGTGGTGGAGGAAGAGCCTTAAAGCAGGCACCCTCAAGTCTTCATTCAATGCCTGGGAGCTGTGTGAACTTAGCCAGATCATCAGTTCCAACGTTTCTATGTATAGAATGGGGATTCTTTGTGCGCGTCTATGAGAGATTAAATTGTACAGACTGTTAAAGTCAAATGTCCAGTAGTTTTTATCTGGTGTAAATATATGATGTACTTGTATGTCTGCTCCATACTTGGTTCCAGTAAACATTATTTATTCATGAAGAAAATAATACTTACCTCACTGGATTTCTTTGAATTTTAACATCTTTGTTTTTGTTTATTTGCTGTATTTTAATAATATAAAGAATGGAAAGAGGAATCACATTAAACATTGCTGGTAACAATCGCTTAGTCCAAGTACAGAGAATAACTGGTGAAGATTTTTGTGTCCTTTCCAAAATTCTGAGGAATCATTCGTGTATTAGTGGTATGTGTGATTAAGAATCACTACTCTCCCCCTCCTGCCTCCCCCCTGCTTTCTGTTACCTTGCTTCCATTCTGCAAGGAACATCACTCTGCCTCGTGTCCTCTAGGTGTGGATGCTAGATATAACTGCCTCGGTGATACCGGTGCGTACTATGTTGCAAAACTGCTGCAGGTAAGATTTTCCTACATCATATTCTTATTTCCATGTACAGGAAACACACACACACTCTATGCTAAGTGTTGAGGGTCCAGAACTCTGGGCTATATTTCTAACACTTGGAGTACAGGGAGCCCCGCTTGGGGTTGGTCTCGGCAGAGCTGGCACTTAGAACCACTCAGTCATCTTCTTCAGATTTGTACGCTATGATGACACATATAAAGCATGACCACACTTAGAACTTGCTCAAACTGAGGACAGTGTTTACCTTTCACTTGCATTGCAGTTGCATTGTGTAAATGAGATGTTCTTTTTCCTTCAGGTCAGTTGCCTTTGCTGGAATTGAGTTTTCCTGAGTTATAAAGATTATCTTTGGATGTCATTGTCAACACCCAAATACATAAAACACGTGTAATTTATGGATTTCCATAAATACCTATGTAATAGCTTCTTTCTGCTCCTCATTACAGAAACAGCCATCTCTCGTTTACTTAAACCTTATGTTTAATGATATCCAATCTGATGGTGGAGAATTGATTGCTAAAGCCCTACAAGTAAGCATGTATATGCCTCTAACAGTTTCTTTTGGAATTTTAGTTTCTTGTTGGTTGCTTTTTTGTTTTTTCATTTTTTGTTGGTACCAGGGCTTGAACTCAGAGCCTGGGTGCTGTTTGTTGGCTCTTTCCTCTCAGGGCTGGTGCTCTACCACTTGAGCCACAGCTCCACTTCCAGTTTTTTGATAGTTAATTGTAGATAAGGGTCTCGTGGACTTTCCCATGAGGGCTGGCTTTAAACCACGGTCTTTAGAGCTCAGCCTCCCAGGTAACCGGTGCGTGTGCCAGCCACCAAGGGGGGACATCAGTTTAACAAAACGTGAAGTTTTTTTTTTTTTTTCTGCAGTACTTTCAGTTGTTTTCTGTTGTTCTGTATGTATCTTTCTGCCCACCCTATGCTATCTTTTTTTTTTTTTTCAAGTAAAAAGATGGACTTATTGGGGAAGTAAAAAGGATACTGACCGGCCAGGGTCACGGCCCATAGCCTGGGGAAGGGAGAGGAGAAAGATAAGGGGGGATGGAAGGTAGAGAGAAAAAGAGAGAGAGAGAAAGAGAGGGAGGAGAGAGAAAAGGGATAGGAATGGGAATGGGAATGCTTGCTTAGTGGCAACAGCACAAGATACTGTCAAAGATGATAAAGAAATGTTTTTGAACTCGCTGTAAGCAATGGTCACATGACACTGTAAAAAATGCTATTGAGTGGCTGGGAATATGGCCTAGAGGCAAGAGTGCTTGCCTCGTATACACATGAAGCCCTGGGGTTTGATTCCTCAGCACCTCATATATAGAAAACGGTCAGAAATGGCGCTGTGGCTCAAGTGGTAGAGTGCTTGAGCAAAGAGAAGCCAGGGACAGTGCTCAGGCCCTGAGTCCAAGCCCCAGGACTGGCAAAAAAATAAAAATGCTATTGAACTGTTATACTTTAAAAGGGTTAATTATATGTTACATGAATTTCATCTTAATTTTTTAGAAAATAGACTTACAGAGTTTCCAATGGAAGGAAAGTTAATTCATGTTTGCTCTCGTCACTGGTTGTTGCTTGGGTGACTATTTCTTGGTCATTATTTATGGATTTTAAAAAATCTACAATGAGAAATTCAGTGGGCCTTTTTTTTTTTTTTTTTTTTTGCCAGTCCTGTGGCTTAGACTCAGGGCCTGAGCACTCTCTCTGGCTTCTTTTTTGCTCAAGGATAGCACTCTCATACTTGAGTCACAGCGTCACTTCCGGCTTTTTCTATATATGTGGTGCTGAGGAATCGAACCCAGGGCTTCAGGTATACGAGGCAAGCACTTTACCACTAGGCCATATTCCCAGCACGAGAAATTCAGTGTTACTTTCAAGGAATATATCCTGTTCTGCCTCCAATGAAAAAATACAAATCTGCACATAGTAATGTTATCTTCTAACTCATTCAGTGTAGAAAATTCTATAGATTAAGATGTAAATTGCTGGGCACCGATGGCTCAGCACACTGAGATCTGAGGATCACAGATCGAAGCCAGACCTGGCAGAAAACTCTGTGAGACTCGTATCTCCAAAAAAAAACTACTCAGATAAAGCCAGAAGTAGTGCTGTGGCTCAAGTGGTAGAGCACTATCCTTGAACAAAAGAAACTCAGGGACATCACCCAGGCCCAGAGTTCTTCAAGCCTTAGGACAGGCCAAAAAAAAGAAAAGAAAATATTTTGTTTTGATTCCTTTTCAGAAAAATAAAACTCTGAAATATCTGCGAATGACTGGAAACAAGATTGAGAATAAAGGTGGAATGTTTTTTGCTACAATGCTTCAAATTAACTCATCCTTAGAGAAATTAGACCTGGGTGACTGTGATCTTGTGAGTAAATTTATTATGAGAAAATCACCCAGACATTGGGTTATCCAACCCCCTTCCCCCCACCAGGAAATCAGCATAGAGAACCAACTGTTCAAGAAACCATCAGCATAGAGAACTAACTGTTCAAGAGACTGCCTAAGGGCTGGAGTTGGAGTCCTGGCCTAAATGTTAGAGAACTCTCTGCTAACTGTGAGGCCCTGAGTTCAAGTCCCAGTACCACCCACAGATAAAGAGACAGAGCAAACACACACACACACACACACACACACACGTTTTATTAATGGTTAATCTTGTCCCAAATGTCAGAAAGTGTGTATTTTTTTCATTTCACATAATAGTATAGACTGTTAACAAAATCAGATTATGGTAAATACCATACAAAAATATGCAGCATGTTATTTCTAATGTATCCATAGTTCATCTCAACCTTTATGGGGTGTTTTTTTTTTTTTTTTTAAGAAAAAAGGTTAAAACTAAAATGATACTAAAATGTAGCTCTGAGCCTACATTTGGTCAGATGAGAAATATATTTACATGTCTTGAAAGAGATACATTAACATTGAGATGTTTTAAGAACTGAAAAGTTACACACAAAGCAGAAAGTAGAACTGTGGTTCAAGTGGTAGATTGTTGACCCTGAGCAAAAAAGCTCAGGGATAGCACCCACGCCCTGAGTTCAATTCCCAGGACTGACACACAATCACACACACACACACTGAAAGGCCCGCGTGTTAGCAGTGAGTGGAGAATATGTTGAGGTAGAAGCAGTGAGTCTCCTTGAGACCATATCCAGCAAGGTTGTATGGTTGTATGGGGCATGAACCACAGGGAGATTCATACCTGAGAAGAGTCCTGTGGAATATGAATCACAGCAAGGCTTTGAGCTGTGACATGATCTGATTGGTGCGTTTAAAAGATCCTTCCAGTTTCTCAGTGGGGATTGGAGGGTGGCGAGGAGAAGCCATCTGACCCCTAAGACAGTCACTGCAGTCATCTAGGTGAGAGATAACTCGGGTTTGGGCAGGAAGTAACAAATTTGAGACATCTTTTGGAGGCAGGATGTATAAGACTTAGGAATAACTGCAGAGGGTAAGAGGCTAAGGAAGGATGAGTAAGAAGCCATTTTCTTGCATAACAGCTGAGTGTGTTTCATGCACACGTGACATGATTGGGTCTTGTAGTTGGAGGGAGGGGAAGGCCTGTGAGAGCTTGAGAGGGGGGATTAGCCACCCTTTCTCACCACACACTTAACATACTTTATGGGTCTAAGAGAATGTTTGCACACAAAGATATGTGTGATGAAGTACCCGAGGCCTTGCTGAGTTCCACGTACACACGTGTGTGTGTGTGCATGTGTATATCTTGAGGTCTGCATCATACAGGAAGAACCTTGAAGAAAGCACCTAGGGAATGATCATGGGAAAGGTGAACATGGATGCTGTAGGTTTCAGGACAGGGAGAGACGAAGGAACAGAATGTCATTTGTGAATATAACCAAAGGGCAAGAAACAGCTGGACATATTACAACCATTTTATCAGAAGTTTGGGTAATTATCTGGAGCTGTTTATACAATGTGGCTCGGTGGTAGAGTGCTTGCCTAACATGCATGAAGCCTTGGGTTCAATTCCTCAGTACCACACATTAACAGAAAAGCCAGAAGTGGTGCTGTGGCTCAAGTGGTAGAGTGCTAGTCTTGAGCAAAAGAAGCTCAGGGACAGTGCCCAGGCCCTGAGTTCAAGCCCTAGGACTGGTGCGCACGCACACACACAAGATTATATATTATCTGTTTCCCTAATGAATTTACTTGTTTTTAGGGAATGCAAAGCGTGATCGCATTTGCTACAGTCCTAATTCAAAACCAAACAATTAAAGGAATAAATCTAAACCGACCTATAATGTCCAGTGAACAGGTATGTATTCTGAGTGACAGCAGTCACTATATAATGTAACTGAAACTAAGGTCTTACAGAAGTCTGATGCATTTAGAAATTTCCTTGTATCTTGTACACTACTAATTGGAAATTAAAACTTTTATTCAAATGAAAATTATACGAACTCTTCCTCAGATTTTCGTATTTTGAGTCAGGTTTTTTTCTGTATACCCCCGGTTGGCCTCAGGCTCATGGTCCTCCTACCTCAGCCTCTTTAGTGCTGGAATTACAGGTGTGTACTACAATGTCTTGCTTGTTAATTTTTTTGTTTTGATTTTCTTAATTAAAAAAAATTTTTTTTGCCAGTCCTGGGGCTTGAACTCGGGGCCTGAGCACTGTCCCTGGCTACTTTTTGCTCAAGGCTAGCACTCTGCCACTTGAGCCACAGCACCACTTCTGGCTTTTTCTATATATACGGTGCTGAGGAATCGAACCCAGGGCTTCGTGTATACGAGACAAGCACTTTACCACTGGGCCATATTCCCAGCCCCTTGCTTGTTAATTTTGATAAGACTTTGATCACCAGACATGCACTCATACGTTGCTTATTTAAGCAAGAAGCACATATCTTTTCTCATGAAACTCAAATTCTGAATGAGTAAACATGTCAAAAGTTAAAAGTACTCATGCTTAATGTTTTAGAGGTCATGCTGTAAGATTCCCATGTCTGTTGTCTTCCTGTTCTGTTCATGTGAGCGGTGTCATCATTGAACTCATAAGTGAGCACAGCAAAATGTGTGTGAACAGCATTGGGAGGTCTGAATGTGATTCCATGGAAGTGCTGGCTGGAGACAAAGATCATGAGAAATACGGTTGATTCTTGCAAGGCTTTTGTTCAACATCCTATTGGGTTGCATCTGTCCACTGTAAACACTTAAGAAATAAACTCATTCTATTTCTGGTCTAACGATAATTTACTACAAGGAAAAGTAAAAAATGCCCAGAGTGCTTTCTATAATTAAGTGAACATTAAAAGTTCAATGTTCAAATGAACTTTGAACTTGTTTTTAAAGTTTAGAGTACTTTAAATCATTTTAAATGAATGGCCTCCTTGTTCTCCCTTAGTATAACAGAATTAACCATACTTTAAAAAATTATTTTTCAAGCCAGGTGTTGGTGGCCCATGCTTGTTATCCTGGCTACTCAGGAGGCTGAGGTCTGAGGACTACAGTTCAAAGCCAGCCCCAGCAGGAAAGTCTGTAAGACTTTTATCTCCAGTTAACGGTCAGAAAACTGGAAGTTGCACAAAAGCTCAGGCTCGAGTTCAAGCCCCATGACTGACAAAACCAGACTACACCAAAAATTTTTTTTTCATATTCAGAAGTGCTTTGTATTCTTTCCCTATATAGGTATCTTCCTTTGAATTACCTTTGTGCTTCTACTAAGTTTTTAGAGTTTTAAACCATATGTTTGTAAAGATAACCTTAATTTGCCCAAGAAAATCACCTGAATCCTCAAATAGAAACATACTTAATAAACCCTCAAGATGCTGAGCTCCAGTGGTTTCATAAACAAACAGATCTTTAAAAGATACCAGCAAAATGCCTGGCCCAAAGTAAGCACTTGGTGAATTTCTTCATTCATGGTTTATTTCACTCAGTAAATACCTGAGTGGAACCCCAGATTAGACAACACTCTAGATGCTGGAGATAGTTATGCAAGTGGCCAGCGGTGGTCTGAAGGACTGCAGTGGCTGGGGCGCAGTCAGCTGGTGTACGAGTGAGTCAGGGCTCACGGCACCGTGGGAGCCAAAGGAAGGACCCTGAAGTCAGAGCCCTGAGGCAGGAGGCAGCAAGGAGGGGTCTCAAGTTGAAGACATGACACACTTGAAGGCTTAACAACAACAAAAATCTGGATTATCTTCCTGCAGGAACAAACGTTTAAATATATGAAATCACATTAGAAGCACAATCTATCCCTCTTGGAAATACTATTAACCTCCAATCTGAGAGCATTAAAACCCCAGTGCTAGTACAGGTCTAGGCCTGGTGTTTCTAGTGGCCAGGTAGGCTCCAACCTGCTTGCTAGTCTCCAAGGCAGCCATGCGGTCCCCACATTAAAACCTACTGCATGCAAGGCTTTAGTACTCATCACTGTCGGGTCACTGGGTAGCACGATCAGAGGCTATAAGATGTTGGCTCTCACCTGCGATTTCTTGTTGACACTCTCTGAGGTGCCTGAAACAGTGTCAATGCTAGGTGCCACTCTGGGTAAATTAAGCCACAAATTCAGTAAGGTGGCTTTCTTTTTCAAGCTTAGCCTAAAAATGCAGCCATGGCACACAAGTGTACCCGTCCTCTGTGCCAAGCCAGAGGCACAGTGATAGTGCACCCTCTAGTGGTCAGTTTGTGTTTTTAGATGCCAGACGCCCAGCTACTAAGTCATTTCATTTTACAAGTGTCTGCTACATATTAGTAAAAAGGTAAACGATAATTTTGGGGGCTTGGCATGGTGGATAATCGTAGCACCTGGGAGACTAAGGCAGGAGGATTCAAAGTTCAAGGTCATCCTAGACTACATAGCAAGATCTCTTTAGCAAAAAAGAAAAAGTTAATCTAAATACCAGCATGTATTTGGGATAGACATGTAATGCTTCAAAACTATAACTTAGGGGCTGGGAGTATGGCCTAGTGGCAAGAGTGCTTGCCTCCTACACAGGAATCTCTCAGTTCGATTCCCCAGCACCACATATATGGAAAACGGCCTGAGGGGGCGCTGTGGCTCAGGTGGCAGAGTGCTAGCCTTGAGCAAGAAGAGGCCAGGGACAGTGCTCAGGCTCTGAGTCCAGGGCCCAGGACTGGCCAAAACAAACAAACAAAACTATAACTTAGAACCACGATTATATACTTCTAGGAAGAGTCTACAGTCCATGTAGGACACATGTTGAAAGAAAACAACTGCCTTATTGAGCTGCACATGTGTAAGCACGGAATGAAAAATGACGGCATACAGCAGTTGTGCGAGGCCTTGTACCTGAACAGCAGCCTCCGCTACCTTGATGTCAGCTGGTAAGTGATCATTTTGCACACTAGGAATTTGGGAATTAGGTTGTGACAATAATTTACGTAAATGTCAGAGTACATAGGATGCTTTTGTTAGACACTATTTTCATGATAATGAAACCACTGCTGCCAACCTTTTATCCTAAGCTTGCATATTAATTCAGTGTATACTATATTATAGCTCTTAAAGGGTGATTGAACAGTTAATTTAGTTATGCCAGCAAGAATGAAGGCTGTATTTTATGGTGAATTTTCATCAGCTCTCTTGGAAGTTGAAGTTACTAAAATTGAAAGTACTATTACAGGTTTTCAAGCATCTTATTGCTGCTATAAACAAAAGGACAGTACTCTTTTACAATATTACCAAATATTTTCCTTCTCCAGCAATAAGATAACTCGTGACGGAATGGTATATCTGGCTGCTGTACTGAAAAGCAATACTACCCTGGAAGTAATCGATCTTTCTTTTAACAGAATAGAAAGTGCAGGAGCAAATTATCTCAGCGAAACTCTTACTTCACACAACAGGAGTCTTAAAGCGTTAGTATGCTTTTATATTTAATCAAGATCTTACACTTTTAGAATATCTACCACAATCTCTTTTAATTACGAAATGTGAAAATCTATTTTCTAAACCATATTAAGTTATGCAAAATACTTGTTTTTTTCAAGTGTAAAACCTAGAATTAAAACTTAAAGTTAGGCCAGTGGCTTATGCCTATAACCATAGCTACTTAGGAGGTTGAGAGCTGGAGGATCTTGGGTTCAAATCCAGATCTGGCAGAAAAGTTCAAAGGACTCCAATTTTAAACTAACCAGCAAAAAGCATGGGTGAAGTGGCTCAAATAGTAGAACACTGGCTGAGCTCAAGCCCATTTCTGCCCAAAACAAAAACAAACAAAAATAGACTAATTTTACTTGTTAAAATTCATGAAAATTTTCTTATTGTTTATATTATTTATCCAGTATTCTAGCAGAAAAGCCATAAGCATTCAACATGACAAAGACACTGTAATTACCCAAACATTTACAAAGCAACTTAAAATAAAAAGACTGTCTACTTTCAAAATGTAGGTGGCTCTCCTACATACATGAAGCATTTAGGGAGAAAAAAAGTTTCTTGGGTTTTAGAATTATATGGTCAATATTCAGCTCTCCTAGATACATGCAGCAGTTAATGAGAAAACTAAATTTCTTGGGCTTTAGAATTTATGTAGTCAATATTTTGATCATCACGTTAAAATGTTTAGAATAATGCTAAGAATTATGTAAGAAAGGGATGGCATAAATGTTGCTGTTGACTTGTGTGTTCTTTGTGAACTTGATTTCCAGCGTTATTACTTTTGGTTTTCCTATAGACTGTCAGTAGTCAGCAACCAGATAGATGGAAAAGGACTTATTGCACTTTCAAACTCAATGAAAATAAATCCCATATTAAGTAATATTTACATCTGGGGAAACAAATTTGATGAGGCTACATGTTTGGTAAGTTTTCTTCAATAAAAGCTTTTCCTTGGATGCCTTTATTGCTTCAGACATTTACAAGGGACCTTAGACATTGTGACATTATAGGGAAGTACTACAGTTGTTGGTTTTTTGTTGGTTTTTTTTTTTTTTTTTTTGCCAGTCCTGGGCCTTGGACTTGGCCTGAGCACTGTCCCTGGCTTCTTTTTGCTCAAGGCTAGCACTCTGCCAACTTGAGCCACAGCGCCAGTTCTGGCCTTTTCTATATATGTGGTGCTAAGGACTCGAACCTAGGGCTTCATGTATATGTGGCAAGCACCCTTGCCACTAGGCCATATTCCCAGCCCACTACAGTTTTTTTTTAAAACATAAATCCTAAAAATCAGCTACAAAAAAAAGTTTTATGGTTGAAATAGTAAAATATTATATACTGGCATTAAAGATCACTGAGTTACAGAGTTCCAGTTCCTCTAAGGTAAACCCTAAAAAACACCACCACCAACAACAGCAGCAACAACAACAAAAACGGCTGGGAATGTGGCTTGGTGGTAGAGTGCTTGCCTAGCATACATGAAGCCCTGGGTTTGATTCCTCAACACCACATACACAGAAAAGCCAGAAGTGGCGCTGTGGCTCAAGTGGTAGAGTGCTAGCCTTGAGCAAAAAGAAGCCAGGGACAGTGCCTAGACCCTGAGTTCAAGTTCCAGGACTGGCAACCCCCCCCCACCCCCACCACCACCACCATAAAACAAGCCAGACACTGGTGGCTCACACCTGTAATCCTAGCTACTCAGGAGTCTGAGATGTGAGGACTGTGGTTCAATGCCAGCCCGGGCAGGAAAGGCCATGAGACTTATCTCCAGTTAACCACAAGAAAACCAGAAGGGGCAGTGTGGCTCAAAGTGGTAGTGTGCTAGCTTTGAGAAGAAGGGCTCAGGGACAATGCCCAGGCTGTGAGTTCAAGCCCCATGACTAACAAGCAAGAAAAAAAAAAAAAAAACCCCAAAAACTACTGATTGGTGTAGCAAAATCTCCAACTGTTTCCTCAGAATTATGTGAAGACAGGAACTAGAAACATATAGTACAAACTGTTAAAAACATTTGGTATGTTGCTCACATAAATCCTGAGAGTCACTGATAGTACAAAACAAATAAAAGCATAGTAACAGTCTTCATTCAGAAAGAATAAAGAAAAAAATATACGTTAAAATACTAATAATTTGTCAAAGGACTTACCAGAATCTCACTGAGAGTAGGATAATAAAGCACATACGACTGTCTAGGAAACACAATTTTAGAACATCCATATGCTTTAGTCATTGTATATTCTAGAAACTAAATAAACTTGAAACTAGTGCTAATTACAAGCTAAACAGCCAACTAAAATTTTAAATCTTTCAGTGTTTCAATTTCTGCCTTGTTTTATAGAATGGCAACCTGAACATGACAGTGCTATGCTTGTTCACCATTCTCAGACAGACACCAAGGCTCTGACAGATACACACATTCTAAAGTGAAGAATAACTAATAGGTCAACATCTACTGCTGTGAGATTTTCTTAACCTAAATTTGTAGATTCGTTTCAAGGGGTTCACAAACTCCATACAACCCTATGTCCAAACATGGGGCTCTGGTGTGTGTGTGTGTGAGTGAGTCCTACTTATTCATCAGCTGTTATTTTGAGACAGGGTCTCATTGTGTGTGTGTGTGTGTGTGTGTGTGTGTGTGTGTGTGTGTGTGTGTGTGTGTGTGTGTGTGTCCGTGTGTGTGTCCTACTTATTCATCAGCTGTTATTTTGAGACAGGGTCTCATTTTATTTTGCCCAGGCTGGCCTCTTGCCTCAGCCTCTGCATTTCTGGGATGGCAGCATACGCAGCCAAGACAGGTTCTATGGTATTTTGAGAGCATAGGAACAGTCCTGCTCTTTTGTCCACGACCACCTGTCTTAAGAGCACTTGTGGGACTTTAGACTTTTGATCATCAGACTTATGATGCATAAAGTTGATGGCACAAAGAATGAACTCTAGGAGCCACCAAATGACAAAACATGCCTTATACACAGAAACTTGAAGTTGTGCAGCTGGACACTGGTTGCTCAAGCCTATAATCCTAGCTACTCAGGAAGCTGAGATCTGAGGATTACAGTTTGAAGCCATGAGACTCTTGTCTCCCATTAACCTTAAAAAGAAGAAAAAAGAAAAGCTGGCAGTGGAGCTGTCACCCTAGGGCCCTAGCCTTGAGAACAAAACAAAACAAAAAGTGGCTGGGACATCACTCAGGCCTTGAGTTGAAGCCCCAGAACCAGCACCAAAACAAGCAACAACCAAAACAGCACAGCTAAGTGGAATGTTTGCATTTGTTTAAGCATATACATTAAAAATTGTATTCTTAATCATAGTTTTTTCCTAAAACAACTAGGCATTTTCAGAGTTAATTGAGGCGGGCCGTCTGAATGCAGACAACACAGATGTGGAGCCATTCACGGTGGATGGGCATGTGTACCTGGCAGAAGTGTCCAATGGCCTGAAGAAGCATTATTACTGGACGCCAACTTACGGAGATGCTCCTGGCCCTTCAACTAATGCAGGTTTTGCTCTTGTTCCAGTGGGTGAACATCTATGAAAAATAAACTCTCAAACAGTTTTCATGCATTAGCATTTTATATTTTTCCACAAATACAATTTACTTTTATCAAAAGTGTAAAACTTTGTTTAGATGTCTATCTTCAAATGCTGTAACTTTAAACAATTTTCACAAGGTAAATACTAAAATTTTAACCTCAAAGAAACCAAGGAACATAGTAATTTTTTAATACTGAAAATATAGTGACATAGCATACAAGGCCTCTACAGATGTCCTAATGGAAGGTTGTTATGAAGTGGTAGAGAGGTTTCAGATAGCACATTTCCAGCGAATTTTAGGGGAGTTCAAGTTTAGAAGGTGAAAATTCATTGAATATAACCCATTTAGGTGTAACAGGTGTAACAATTGCACAAAAAGAGGCTAATAAAACCCTCTTCTCATAGACAGCTGTTACCTGGCTCCTAATATTAGAGTAGCTTTGCTTGGTTTTGGACTTTATATAATCAAATAACCTTTTCTTGTGCCTGGCTCCTTTTTATGGCATTAGTGTTATTAATGTAGCAGTCAGTAGTACTCCATCCTGTTCTGAGTAGGAGTCTAGGATTCTGGAAGAAGATGCCTTTCAGGCTTACAGATGCCCTAATCCTTAGCAGTGCAGGGCACTGAATTACTGTAGGCTGTGAGTGGAACCCACACTTCTCATATTCCTGCAAGGGGAGATTCAGAAGACAGCTGAAGGGGAAGTGACTATGCTTCCTGGAGCCTGTAGTGGGATGGCACATGGTAAATCTGCAGTCTGATTTACACTGGGCTGCTGGAGACACAGGCGCAGGTGCTAGAGCCTTAGAGAACAAGGGTGAGGTCAGCTAAGCCAAGAACTACTTGGCTCTGCCAGGCTGGGAAAGACCTGATCACACACCTAAAAAGCCACTATATTTGACAACAGAGAATGGGAGATTCGAAGACCCAATCTATCCTGATGTCATGATGTCAGACACCATTTTAGAGACAAAAGATAGAAATAACTATTTCCCTAAAAGATTAAGCATTACCTAAAGATATCAATTGTATGTTCTTTGTATTTGTTTAACTGGCTACAACTAGAAATTAAATTTTCTAGCTTACCAGAGTAAAACTTCAAAATACACCTTCCTCTATTTTGTGAGGGTGATGGAGGATGAATTACTACATACAACTTACACACACACACACACACACACACACACACACACACACACACACACGTATGAAAATAGAATTGAAACTGACTAAAGAAAAAACATTTCCACTAGGGATAGTGGCTCACACTAGTAACCCTAGCCACTCAGGAGGTGGAGATGAGGAGTAATGGGTTTCAAGAAACTATCTAAACCAATAAAAACAGCATGGTAGTTTACATTGGTTATCAGAGCTACTTGGGAAGCATAAATAGGATTGCAGTCCAACTGAGCCCAGGCTTAAATGCAAGACTATTTGAAAAATAAATTAGAATGATGAAAAGGTAGTCACTGATCAAGATGCATGTGTACACAAATGGGCATGTTAAATTGAAACCCCTTTGAGCAGCTATTCAGACATAATAAAACTGAAGCAAAAGGGCTGAGGTGTGATCCAAGTGGTGGAATGTCTGCCTAGCAAAAGTTGTAGGTTGATTCAATCCCCAGTACTGCCAGAAAGAAAAAAGCTCCATTTCTTCTGTACATATAAATTACATTGTATAAATACATAACATTCTTCCAGTGTCTTCAAAACAATCATACTTTAAGAAGCCCCCCTGCCCTCCTTAAGCAGGTGCTGGGGCTCACACCTATCTATAATCCTACTCAGGAGGCATTGGCTGTGTAATCCTTGCTCTTCAATAGTAACCTACAGTTGAGTGCCGAGGGCTCACGCCTGTAATCCTAGCTACCCAGGAGGCTGAGATCTGAGGATTGTGGTTCGAAGTCAGGCCTGGCTGGAAAGTTCATGAGGTTCTTTTCTCCAATTAACCACCTAAAAACCAAAAAAGTGGGGCTATGGTTTGAAGTGCTAGAATGCTAGTCTTGAGTAGAAAAGCTCAGGGACAGCATCCAGGCCCTGAGTTCAAGCCCCAGGACCAAAAAAGTCTTTAATCTGTGGTTTACATTGAAATCGTCAACAGAGCTTCTCCAGCATGTACATACCCTGGAGACTGGTTCAGGAAGTTTGGTGGAAGATGGGTCTGGACATTTATTTCTTAAAACTAGAATCTGATAAGTAGCAAGATGCTAGAATTATTAGTTTATTCTTAAAAATTACTACATGTTCTGGGCACTAGTGGCTCATGCCTGTGTAATCCTAGCTACTCAGGAGCCTGGGATATGAGGATTAGGGTTCAAAGCCAGGCTGGGCAGCAAAGTCCAAAAGATTCTTATCTCCCATTAACTACCAAAAAAGGCCTGTCCCTGGACATATTGCTCAGGGACGGGACAGGCACACACAGATCTCTTTTGTGATTATAGGCATGTGCCATCACTCCTATGTAGCAGTATTAAAATGGTTTTTTTTTTTTGACTGAAGATGCCTGGATTAAGATGTAACTTTCCATTTTGATACGTGTGTGTGTGTGTGTGTGTGTGTGTGTGTGTGTGTGTGTGTGTGTGTGGGCCTTGGTCTCAGGGCCTGGGCATGTTCTTAAGCCTTTGTGCTCAAAGCTAACACTCTGTACCACTTGAGCCACAGTGCCAGCTTTTTTTGGGTAGCTTATTGGAGATAAGAGTTTGCTGGGGACATTTCTGCCCTGGCCAGCTTCAAACCACAATCTTGGGATCTCAGACTCCTGAGTAGCTAGGATTACAGGTGTGGCTCATTTTGACAGACTTGAAAAAAAAAAAGTTTAGTCTATTAGTTTTAATTTCTTTACATTCCAATAGAAACCTTTGGAATTTAAGCCAGGGTAAATTAGCTGAACATTTAAAAAACTTTATTTAAACCCAGTATCTTAACTAAATACACATGCATAGCTTTCTTAGCTATGCAATTTTGTTAAGTCTGTATTACACCAAAGTAGTAGTATTTCAAACTCTCTTCAACTATACTGGAGGCAACTTATTGCGAAAGCACTGTGTATGTTGGCTGGGGTGGCTCACGTGGCAGAGCACCAGCTGTGAGCAGGAAAATACTGTGTGCTGAGAAATGGTGAAAGATCTGTCCAGTCTACAAAATTAATGTTTGTTTCATCTAACTGGCTTCTATGACTTGGATCCCAAATTATCATCAAAGAAATTATCATCATTATCATTATCATTAAATTATCATTAAAGAAATACACCAATAAACACATTAAGTTTATTATAGATGTAGTTTAAAACTCAAAAATAAATAAGCCACAACTAACGCATTGTATAAATGTCACCATGATGTCTGATCAGCATTATGAAAACTGTGTGAAACAAAGTAATCAATGACTAAAGATGAAGCAGTGAAATAAATTAGTATGTGGGAAGAGTAGGGGTAAATATCAGGATACTGTTAAATTTTCTGTGTTCACTTGGAAGGAAAAGGACCATTGTGAAACTATGACAACTAAAAGTTGTGATTTAGTTACAAAATTTAAAAACCCAAAGCTTATAAAAAAAAACTCAGGTATAAAATATTTAATAATTCACAATGTTAAAAATTAGGCTAGTTTCTTAACTCCTTTTTCTTTTTTGTTTCCCAGGTCCCCAGCATGCTGGACAAGTTTTCTGACTATGCAACATAATGTATTAAATTTAGGAGACAAGTGATTTCTAGTATGCATTTTGTATTTAGAAAACTTCTCTTAGAATTTAGTATTTATTTTTAAAAGTGCATAATAGATATGATAGGCTTATCAAAATTTTTCAAAACTTGGTATACATTCCTCATTTCCAATAATCTACAAACCTAATAAAATATAAACTGAATCAAATTTTGAAACTGTCTTTGGACTAGATAAAAACACCAAGTATCTATTTTAAAAATATAGTCTCAAATAACTAAAATAAAAAATACTGACCCAACTGACCACTGTTTTTCTCCAGAATACCTAATTCTAAATAAGCAAAACTTTATTTATACAGTTTTCTAGTTTCAAGGGAAGCATTTCTTTTAGTTTCATTTAGAAAAGTTACTTCTAAATGAATATACTGGTAAGAGAAATAGCAGTATTCTTTTCAGTACCTAAATTTCCACTGAAGTATGTTAAATTTTGTCCCCAGAGTTTATGAACTGGCCTATGGGACTCACAGGCAGCAACACAGATGGAGAAAAAAAAAATCCCATAGAATCATACATAGAGTCTACTTCAGCAACTGAAGAGCAATTCTAAAATGCAAAGCAAAAACCCAGTTAAGGCAGCTTTAAAGGAGAATAAAAGTTATTCACCCGAAATAGTGCTACCACAGTGTAATTCATTCCTTAAAAAACTGTATGTCTAGCCTTAAGAGCCAAAAATCAAAACCAGCACTGCAGTTATGATGCAGCCTCAGCTGTTGTTACTTCAGTGAATGAAAAAATAATTATCATAACTCAAATGAACAACATTTAATATGAATAGGAATATATTTTTTATCAGAGATGTTTATATATACTACCAGACATGTGTTAGCAATTCCCAGTTGCTCTCAAAGTCAATACAACTGTTGTAGAAAAATCAACTGTGGCTCTGAATACCCATTCACAGCGGACCTCAGCAATGTATCTGATGTAGGAGACTGATTATCAGAGACAGGAAGAAGCATGTGCTGGTCCTCAGTCCCAAGTGGAAGAGCCAATGGTAGAGTCATATCAAAAGGCTTCACATCTATCGTTTCTGACATAGGACTTTTTTGTATGGAATCTTGTTCACTCAAAGTATGATCCTCAACACTGGAATCTAAACTTTTATCTGCACCTGCAATGGAAGGGGAAAAATGTTATACTATCTTTAAAAATAAAGTATCTAAACAGACTAATCTACTGACAGGTCTCTGAAATTACATTCCAACGTCCACACCTTAGTGTAAGCTGTTCCTTTTACTGATATGCCTAGGGTAGTCTGAGTCTCAAGGACAGATTCAAGCACCACGTCTATCATAAAAATTAGGTCAATTATTCCAAACCAGAGTGAGCTTTTTCTTATGTACTTTAGCACATTCTTGTCAAGTTTCATATTCTGCTCTGTGGTACCATTGCTATTAAATACTAAATTCCTCAACTGGAATATAAATATTTTCCTAAGTTCTTCAAAGTACTCAACAGATCAAATGAATACTATTTGTTCATTGGAGATATACATACATACATATCTATATATACATACATATACACATATTTATTTTTGTGCCAGTCCTGAGGCTTGACCTCAGGGTCTGGGCACTGTCCTTGAGCTCTTTTTGCTCAAGGCTAGCACTCTACCACTTGAGCCACAGCGCCACTTCTGGCTTTTCTTGTGTATGTATGTGGTACTGAGGAATCAAACCTACGGCTTCATGCATGCTAGGCAAGCACTCTACCACTAGGCCAAACTCCTGGCCTTCACTGGATATTTTAATAAATAGCTATCAGTATTCTGTGAGTTCAAGTTCAGAGAAGTATGGAACTTTTCATCTATCGTCAAGGGTGAGAAATTCTGTACTGGAAGAAATTATCAAAACAACTGAAGATGAACTTTTTTTTGCCAGTCCCAAGGCCTGAGCTCAAGGCCGGGCACTGTCTTTGAGCTTCTTTTGCTCAAGGCCAGTGCTTTACCTCTTGAGCCACAGCACCACTTCTGGCTTTTCCTATTTGTGTGGTACTGAGGAATTGAACCCCAAGCTTCATGCATGCCAGGCAAGCACTCTACCACTAAGCCACATTCTCAGCCCAAAAGATGAACTTTTTTTTATGACCAGTTCCGGGGCTTGAACTCAGGGCCTGAGCACTGTCCCTGGCTTCTCTTTGCTCAAAGCTAGCACTCTGCCACTTGAGCCACAGCGCCATTTCTGGCTTTTTTCTATATATGTGGTGCTGAGGAATCGAACCTAGGGCTTCATGTATATGAGGCAAGCACTCTTGCCACGAGGCCAGCCCAAAAGATGAACATTTATCTTCAGTTTCCATTAGCTTTATTTGTTTCTGTCACTCCAAAGTGTTGACATGATTTCACTATACTTATTACATTGTATACATGCATAGAAATGTTCCAGTGAAATCCTCCCTTTTATACCAATACATGCTAATAAAAACAAAAGCAGAAAAGGAAAAAATAAACCACACATTTGCTTTCATAAAATCCTAATTCTCAAAGCCGGGCATCAATGTTTCACATGTGTAATCCTGGCTACTCAGGAGGCTGAGCTTTGAGGATTATGGTTCAAAGCTAGCATGGGTAGGAAAGTCTATGAGATATTTTTCTCCAACTAACTATCAAAAAGTTGGAATTGGTGCTGTGGCTTCAAGTGGTAGAGTGCTAGCCTTGAGTGCAAAAGCTCGGGGACAGTACCCAGGCCCTGAATTCAAGCCCCAGGACTCACAAGTGTGTGTGTGTGTGTGTGTGTGTGTGTGTGTGTGTGTATTTGTAATTCTCAGTTTTCATCCCAGATTACTCTTAGTTCAACTAGTCAAGAATATGTAGTCAAAGTAAAACCTGTAAGGACGAGGATGCATAGTTCAACCCTCCTGCCTCTGCTTACTGAGGAATGAGATTACCTGTGTGCACCACTACATTTGTTACAAGTGATATTTTAGATTTTTTTGGCCAGTCCTGGGGCTTGAACTCAGGGCCTGGGCACTGTCCCTGAGCTTCTTTTGCTCAAGGCTAGCGCTCTACCACTTGAGCCACAGAGCTACTTCAAGCTTTTTCTGTGTTATGTGATGCCGAGGAATCGAGCCCAGGGCTTCATGAGGCATGCCAGGCAAGCACTCTACCACTAAGCCACACTCTTAGCCCCACAGCGATGTTTTAAAAGAAGGGCTTATTTAAATCAGAAACTGAAAGAAATCGAGAAAAGCCAAGAAATCAAGAGAGAACTTTAGTGCAAATTATGAAGTCACATATTTGTGCATGTCCAGTTTGAAAACAAGATACATGCCAGGTGCTGGTGGCTCACACCTATAATCCTAGCTACTCAGTAGGTTGAAATCTGAGGATCATGGTTCAAAGCCAGCCCAGGCAGGAAAGTCCATGAGACACTTATCTCCAATTAACTAACAGGAAACTGGAACTGGCACTGTGGCTCAAAGTGGTAGAGCGCTAGCCTTGAGCAAAAGAGCTCAGTGACAGTGCTCAGGCCCTGAGTTCAAGCACCACAACTGACAAAAAATAAAACAGACACAGAATGTAATTTGCTAGAATTTTACACTTCAACTTACGGTTCACATGGCATGAATATGATAGCAGTATACTTAAAAAATACATAAAAATTTACCAGAATGGACCTTTGTTTTATGTTTCTTTAAATTTTTAATATCTGTGTAAGAATTGCCACACAACTCGCAGATGAATGGTCTTTCTCCTGAAAAACAAGTTAAAAAGTTTAAAACTTAATTTTAAAAACTGTTGGCCAAGGCAAAAAAAATCAGTGTTTATGAACATAAAGCAAAAGTTATATTATTTAAATTTGGTTTCAAACTCACATTTTCATTACTTGGTTATTAATAAACACAGTGGAATGAGAAGACCTGTTTACATAGGTGCATGTTCCTCTATAGAAAGCATATCCCAATTTCAGGGAAAATGTTCATTTTCATGTTTTGAAATTTACAAACTATAAAATAACCTACTCTTATTTCTATCAGATACGTACTGGGTATCAAATATATGCCAGACCCTGGCTAGGAACTAGAAAAAATACTAAGTTTAGCTTCTGCTTTTATATAGCTTACAAATGAGAAAATCCTTAAAAAATGACGTTACAATATAAAAATTTTTTGAATTATGAACTGCTCTGGCTAGGGATATAGTTAAAGTAATAAAGCATTTGCCTAAAATGCATGAGGCTCTGGTTTTGACCTCCCAGCACTGGAAAAAAAAACAACTGCTGAAGAACCAAGGAACATGTAAATAAGAAGGTTAATAAGGAAAGTTGATGTTGGGCCAGGTGCTGACAGCTCACACCTGTCATCCTAGCTACTCAGGAGGCTGAGATCTGAGGACCATGTTTAAAGCCAGCCTGGGCAGGAAAGTCAATGAGACTCTTATCTCCAATTAGCCACCAGAAAACCAGAAGTGGCATTGTGGCTCAAAGTGGCAGAACACTAGCCTTGAGTGGAAAAGCTCAGGGACAGCGCCTAGGCCCCGAGTTCAAGCCCCACAACAAACAAGGAACAACAACAAAAAGAAAAGTTGATGTCATCTTACTATTATATCTTCCTTTCCATTTCATTCTTTTCCCTCTGTAGCACTAGGATTTGAACTCATGGTTTCATGAATTTTATCATCTGAGCCATGCCCTCAACTTTTCTGCTTTAACTTTTCGATAAGGTCTTGCATTTTTGCCTGGGGCCAGCCTATCACTGCAATCATTCTGCATAGGCTTCCCTTGAAGCTGGGACCACAAGAATGAGTTGTCATATCCAGCTTGTTGATTGAGAAGGAGTCTTGCTAACCTTTTGGCCAGTTAGACCTTAAACCTTATCATCCTGATCTCTCCCAACCAAGTAACTGGCATTATAGGCAAGAGTCCTGATACCCAACTATTCCTTTTCATTTCTTGATATAGTTCTAGTTTGACCTAAATTGTTTAAAAAAATTGTTTATTTTTTTAAGAAAATCTACACAATTCTTGACCAAATGTAACTTGCACTCAAAATAAAAAAACACAACAAAATAAGGAAATAAAAAGTTGATATCACACATTAAAATACTATTATATATAAATTATGACTAGATACCATATAGTCCATTATGGTTTCAAAGCCAAGGTTTACATAAAAGAAAATGAAGAGAGAACAAAAAATAATACGTTCTCCCTAAACACAGACCTGTATGGGATCGAAAGTGTTTGTTGAGCTCTCCTGAGGAAATAAAACTTTTCCCACAAATACCACATATGTATGGTTTTTCACCTAGATGGAAAATAAAAGATAGCCAAGTGGTGTACTATACCGATATAATATCATACAGATAATCTAAAGTAAGCTATTTAAATATATATTTAAATTGAAAACTCTACTGTATTTTATAGGTAGTCTCAAGTGATCCACCTTAAATGAATGAGTATACTATTTATAACTGGAAACTTCTCATAAACTAAATTCCTGAAAAAGTCTCTTCTAAGTAGAGGTAAACTGGGCAATGAGTTTTTATATGACTAAGACCACATTAAATTCATCAACCCATTATTTCAAATCTTAAAAAAATATTATTATTGTAAAGGTGATATACAGAGGAATTGCAGTTACATAGTCAGGTTATGAATATATTTCTTTTTGGACAATGTCACCCCTTTTCTCACTCTCTCCCAGTTGTTCCCTCCTATCCCCACCCACAATCTTTCAAATCCTGCTCTCTGCTGTATTATTAAAGGAGAAAATGATCATTTAAGGAAGATTATTAATTGTAAAAGCCTACTCTACCAGAAAAGAAAAAAGAACATTCTTTGACCATTATAGTTTGCTTCAAATCTCACCATTACATCTAAGTTACAAACCTTTGGAAGTCTGTGTAGGAAAAGTCATAATAAATTACAAAGTCATCATCTACCCTTTAACTTCACTCTACTATTATATCCAAGGAAATAAATTGTCAAGAGGCTAAGGTTTTTTAAAGTCCTAAATCAAGTCTTAATTGCAATTTATACAGTAGCAAAATTATCTCACTAATTTTAATGTATACAAGTTACTCAATAAGATTTTTTTACCTACCTTGTATTCTAGAAAACAAGTCAGTTTTTACATCTAATATTTATGTGAAAACCATAGACAGCTTTAAAATGTACAAACATATTTAGATCTACCTTTTGTCAAGATCCAGTTCGTTTTTTATTTACAACTTTCCTTGCTTCAATCAGCTTCTCCATGGTAAACTCTTACCTGTGTGTTTTCGAGAATGAGTGATAAGAGAACTAGAGACAGCAAATGCCTTCCCACAGGTGTCACAAACATAAGGTTTTTCTCCAGTATGCCTGCGGACATGATAGGTCAGTGTGCTGGCTTGGGCAAATCTCTGTCCACATCTGTCACAAACATATGGCTTCTCTCCACTATGTTTCCTATCAGTAAACACACACACAAGGTCACAGTCTGGTAAGCAAAACAATTTGGAGGTTAATCTACAGAAAGCATTGTTCATAGCATTTTATTAAACCACATCTTTTTAGGTTAAAATAAGATGAATAGTTGTTTCTATTAAAACACTGCTCAAAATAAATGTTTTATAGCCGGGCGCTGGTGGCTCACACCCGTAATCCTAGCTAATCAGGAGGCTGAGACCTAAGGATTGAGGTTCAAAGCCAGGTTGGGCACGAAAGTCTCTGAGACTCTTCTCTCCAATAAGCAACCAGAAAACCAGAAGTGGCTCTGTGGCTCAAGTGGTAGAGCACTAGACTTGAGCTGAAGAGCTCAGGGACAGAGCCCAGGCCTAGAGTTCAAGCCCCACGACCAACCAAAATAAATTAAGTGCGTAAGTAATGTTTCATTATCAAACCATTAGTTCTAGTGGGGACGAGTCCTGTAATCCTAAGAGGCCAAGATCTGAGGATTGCCAGCCCAAGTAGGGAAGTCTGTGAGATTCTTATTTACCATTAAAAAGCCAGAAATAGAGCTGTGGCTCAAGTGACAGAGCAGACTTGAGAGAAAAAGCTAAGGGACAGTGCTTGAGTTCAAGCCCCAGTACTGGTACCAAAAAATTCTGAGATCAGTTAAAGTTTTGCCACCATCTTTGAGCACCTGATACTGCAGTTGCTGTTGTTAGTCTATTCACTCTCATGTGTCAAAAACTCCTTCCTCAAACTTCTAGCACTTTCTCTCAGGTGACATTCTGCTTCCTATTTCTCTTAGAAAGTTTGAAGTAATTGGTAACTACCACCTGCTCCCACTGGCAGCAGACTTTCACATAGTTTCGCAAGCATGTGGGGTTGTGGGGTTATAAAGAGTCACCCAGACATCAAGGTAAGGCCAATAGGGCAGGCAGTATTGGAGTTCCAGACAGTAGATGTGAAGTTATAGATTTGATGTCTGTCCTGCTGGGTTTCCATCATTGGTCCAGTCCTACCTTGATATTCTCCTATTCCTCTCATTCCATTTTAAATGAAAATGCTTAGCTTAGCCCGTGCCACTGTACCATTGAAGCACGTAAATTATTTATTTTTACATGTATTCACAATTAGTGCGTGTTCAGTTTTAGAAGAGACTTTGGACTTGGATTTTTTGAGTAGTACTGAAACTGTTCAGATGGGGGTGGTGGTGGGGGTGGGGATGGGCTTTGCATTTTGCATTGTAAGATGAACATGACCTTTGAGGCCAGAGACATTGTAGTTTGTATCTGAAATGTCTCACCCCACAGGCTCAGGTGGAGGACAAAGTCTCACAGAGATGAGGCTTTGGGGAAGTGATTGGAGCCAAAGATAGATCTCTTTAATGGGTTAATCCTCCGAATGCCTACCTGGATGAATATGACTAAGGAACCCAGAGCTCTGCCTGGGATGCCCAGCATTCTCTTCTCAAAGCAAGTAAGTTTACATTTTTCCACAGTAAGCCTGTGATGGGTGAGATCCATCCAATTCCTGAGGTGCCCTCAGGAGATCTTTCCCTATTGTCCCTATAGAAAGTACTTCTTCCTTTTCTTTAATGTGTGTGTGTGTGTGTGTGTGTGTGTGTGTGTGTGTGTGTGTGTGTGTGACTATGGTTTGAATGCATGACCTTGCATTTGCTAGGAAGGTGCTTTACCTCTGAATCACACACTCATCTATGGATGGGTTCAAAATCAGATGGGCTATTAGGAAGTGGGATCTAGTTGAATGGATGAAGTCTTTGAGGCTGTTCCCTGGGAGGCTGTCCTGTTGTGGGCCTTTTTTCCCTCTCTACCTCTCTCTACGGCTGCCATAATGCGAGCAGCTCTGCTCTACTAGGCCCTCGCTGCCATGACGCTCTGCCTCACAAGAGGTCCAGAAACAGCAAAGCCAACTGACCAACTGACTGACACCTGTGAAGGTGTGAGCCAACATAAATGTTTCTTACTTCCAGTTTATTTGCTCAGGTAATTAGACATAGTGACAGACAGCTGAGCCATGAGGACATAAAGGACATGTTGATCATTGCACTGCTAAAATCATACTCTTCAACTTAAAACTGCTCTACCCACAAACCTCCACCTCAGGAGACAGTAATTCTGTGTTTTCAAATTCTTCAGGCCCTAAACCTTGAAATCACTTTTGATTCTTTCAATGTACTTACTGACAAGCAATCTGTCAGTAAATTCAGTTAGTTCTACCTCTCCAATGTATCCAGAATCTGTCTATTACTTACCATCTAGGTCGGAACCATCAGGCCACTCTCACTTGGGTTCTATCCATTGATTTCTAACTGGTCACCCTGCTTCCACCCTTACAATTCAAAAGTATTTTACTAATATAGCAGTCAGAATGATTGGCTTAAAATGCAAACGAGATCATATCACTTATTTCTCCATCTCAACAGGAAAAGGTTCACAACTGCCAACCAAAAAAACCTTGTACCACGCAAGCACCGTATCACCATTCTCACTTATTTTCTAGTTTTCCCTGTTTCTTACTTATTCCCCTCCAACTGCAATGGCTTGCAGTTCCCTAAATGTGCTAGTTATTCAGCATGGTAGAGCTACAATTAGAACTCTATTATCCTGAATTCAGATACAGTAACAAGTTCATAAGACTATGATAATTAACAAACTTAAAGGTCAGATGGCTCATTTTTGTTTACCTTGCATGAATCTTGAGATTGCTAGAAGTTGCAAACTGCAAATTGCAAACATCACATTGATAGGGCTTTTCTTCCCCATGGTGCATACGACTGTGGAAGACAAGCTGGCATTTCTGAGCAAATCCTTTATCACACAACTCACATTTATATGGCCGCTCACCTAAACAAACAAGAAAAATTCTGTTTTAATTGCTAAAGGCAAATAGGTTTTCAAAAGTGGTCATCAATAGTACCAGTTTGGATATTCAGAAAATGCTAACTGCTAAGAACAATAGCAACCAAGATCTCTTTCCAGACTATTTGAAAATATTAATAGATTAAAGAGAAGTTGTTTCTCAACTCATAATAGTAAAAGGTGACCAACAAGAGAAAAATGTATTGCATCTAAAAACACATAGCTCTTATGTATACCAATGGGTGTTCAAACTTTGTCACCAAAAAAGGACACGCAAAATAAAACTACAGAAGCTGAGAAAAGAAGTTATGCGTAATTCAGAAACCAACAGTCTAGGAAGCATATAAAGAAATGTTAGGGGGCTGAGGATATGGCCTAGTGGCAAGAGTGCCTGCTTCATATACATGAGGCCCTGGGTTCGATTCCCCAGCACCACATATACAGAAAATGGCCAGAAGTGGCGCTGTGGTTCAAGTGGCAGAGTGCTAGCCTTGAGCAAAAAGAAGCCAGGGACAGTGCTCAGGCCCTGAGTCCAAGCCCCAGGACTGGCCAAAAAAAAAAAAAAAAAGAAATGTTAGTACTACCAAAAATCATCCTGAGTTGTAGTTATATTTATCTTACAACTGCAATGTGTTAAATACTTAGAAAGCTTAAGCATATTTTGGGAGAAAATATAAGCTATAAAGAAGCAATGCAGGGGCTGGGAATATGGCCTAGTGGCAAGAGTGCTTGCCTCCTACACATGAAGCTCTCGGTTCGATTCCCCAGCACCACATATATGGAAAACCTGTGGCTCAGGTGGCAGAGTGCTAGCCTTGAGCAGGAAGAAGCCAGGGAAGGTGCTCAGGCCCTGAGTCCAAGGCCCAGGACTGGCCAAAAAAAAAAAAAAAAAAAGAAGCAATGCATTGGGATTTGCATGTCAATTAACAATACTGTAGCCATTAATATTTGGTTTGTAATCACAAAGTTTCAAGTGTCTAATACTGAAATATTTTTATGAATAAAAGAATGGCAAACGTTGGTCATAAGTAGTCAACGTTGTATGCTACCAAACTCTCTATTAAAAACAACAACAGGGGGCTGGGAATATGGCCTAGTGGCAAGAGTGCTTGCCTAGTACACATGAAGCCCAAGGTTCAATTCCCCAGGACCACATATACAGAAAATAGCCAGAAGTGGTGCTGTGGCTCAAGTAGCAGAATGTTAGCCTTGAGCAAAAAGAAGCCAGGGACAGTGCTCAGGCCCTGAGTTAAAGCCCCAAGACTGGCAAAAAAAAAGAAAGAAAGAAAGTAAAAACAACAACAGTAGTTTAAAGCTTGGCACAGGTGGCTCAAACCTGTCATATTAGCTACTTAGCAAACTGAGATCTGAGGATCACAGTTTGAAGCCAGACTTGGGCAGGAAAGTCCATGAGACTCTTATTTCCAATTAACCACCTCCAGAAGTAGAGCTATGGCTCAAAGTCATAGAACATAAGTCTACAGCAAAAACCTCAATGCCCAGGCCCTGAGTTCAGGCCCCATGACAAACAAAAAAATAAAAACAAGCATTATAGGCTGGGGTTATACCTCAGTGGTAGAGTGCAATATCATATTTCAAGTCCTAGGTTAAGTCCCCAGAACAAAACAATGAAACTATTCTAGTCAGAGTATAAAATAATCACATTTTCCCCACAAGCCAGTCTTACCTGTATGAGTTCTTACATGCGTTTTCAGCTGGTTACACTGTGTAAATGCTTTTCCACACAAGTGGCAGACATAAGGCTTCACTCCTTTGTGTATTCTCATGTGCCTTCTCAAGCTGCTGGCTTCTGAGAATATTTTCCCACATGTGTTACACATTGGCTTGGCCTTGGAGTACCTCTGGTCCAGCTCTTCTCCAGAGTTCTCCACCTCATAAGGACTCCTGACACTGGCTATGTTAGACAGAGAATGTTCTTTCAGAGCACAATTTGGCTGTGATTTTCCACGTTTCCGTTTCACTGTAGGAGTCTGCACAGCATCTTGCGCAGGTGAAGTATTTTCCACAACTGAGGTCAATTCGAGTTCTGAATGATCATTTCTTTGGGCAACTTGTTCAACTACAGATGTGGACAATTTATTTGCATCTAAGGATTGAGCAGATGTGTTCTCTAAAATGTCACCAGAATATTGCAGTGTTTTATTCTGCCCTGTTTTCTGAGAATTGAAAGCCTTTTTCTTCTTTTTAGTTTGTGATGACTTCTTTGCTAAAGCCCCTTGTTTAGGATTTGCTTGACCTAAATCTTCAGACACTTCTGATTTCTCCCGATTGTTATAATCTCGAAGAGTAAGAAGACAAGACTGTTGGTTCAATTCAATGTTTCCAGTAATACTGGACATCTCTGTAGAAGAGGGACTAGCAATAAAAGCAAAATCTTCCATCTTTATTTTACATTTAGTGACCACCTCTTCCACTTTGAGATAGTCAGCAGCCTGATGAATTTCTTTCACATTCCAACTGTAAGGAAACAAGGCTAAATGACAATATTCTGATCAAAGAAAAACTGCTTTTGATAACAGAGTTGAAAATATAATTCCATCTATTTTAGAGACCTAATGAAGCAGGATAAACAAGTTGTAACTTAAAACAACAAAGGTACAAAAACTTAATTCTGTCAGAATTAAAGTTGAGACAAAGATCCCCAATTTTACAGAACCTAAAAATATGAAAAATGTCAATCCGTAGCAGTAATTACCTATTTCAGAAAAATATGTTACATTTTCTGGCTGTTTTAAAAAGAAACTGAACACAAAAATAGTTGTTAACAACTCACTGTTTCCTCTCATTTTCCTGAGGCCTCTTCAGACAGCAACCAATTTTTCTAGATAGGCAACAGGAAGAGTCTAATGAAAATTCTTTCCTAGCATTTCCCTTTCTACCCTGGGAGGGAGGTTTGAACTGTGCTTCTCAGACTATACTATGCATGTGAACCATTTCAAATCCAGTGAGTGTGTGACAGGGATGGAGATTCTGTCTTTGAACGCATGCTCTACTGAGGCCTGTGCCCTGGGGCTGTGGATCATGGTTAGGGACAGGAGGTTTTAGAATGTGTGAAACTTTCTCCCCCTTTCTATCATTTCTTGGTGATATTCAACCTAAATTGGCTGCAAAGTTTGCCCTTTTAGAGAATACAGAAAGACAATCCATGTTGTTCAAAAATTTGGGGAACAGGCATGACTGACTCACTTCTGTTATCCTGGGGATCACTGTTACCAGAGTTTGAGCTTATGTTGGGAAATAATGAGACCCTATCTCAACAAGTAAACTAAGTATGGTGGTTTATCCCAGCTACACAAGGAGTATAAACAGGAGGATCATGGTCCAGAATGACTCTAGAAAAAAGTTCCAGACCCTTTCTGAAGAATAACCAAAGTAAAAGTGCCAAGGAGTGACTCAAAGGGTGCAGTGCCTGCCTAGCAGGCTTGAGGTTCTGAGTTTAAACACCAGTATCACTACAAACAAAAATGAAAAAAAAAACTGTACAAATAAATGGATATGTGAAACTAAAACCCCCTTCTATACCTATATGATTTTTTTTTTTTTTTTTTTTGCCAGTCGTGGAGCTTGAACTCCGGGCCTGGCTTCTTTTTGCTCAAGGCTAGCACTCTACCACCTGAGCCATAGTACCACTTCTGGCCTTTCCTATTTATGTGGTACTGAGGAATTGAACCCAGGGCTTCATGTATATGAGACAAGCACTCTACCACTAGACCATATTCCCAGCCCCCATATGATTTAAGTTAAAATTTGTGATGAAATTTTTAAAAATAGCTGGCTAGCATCATGAACCTATAAGATTTTGAAAAGCGGGGCTGGGGATATGGCCTAGTGGCAAGAGTGCTTGCCTCCCATACATGAAGCCCTAGGTTCGATTCCCCAGCACCACGTATACAGAAAATGGCCAGAAGTGGCGCTGTGGCTCAAGTGGCAGAGTGCTAGCCTTGAGCAAAAAGAAGCCAGGGACAGTGCTCAGGCCTTGAGTCCAAGGCCCAGGACTGGCCAAAAAAAAAGATTTTGAAAAGCATCCTGAAGTATCTACAATTTTCTACCCATGTTGACTTCTTTCCTCCAGTGCCGTGTATATGGTTCCTTATTTAACCTAGTATGATAGCTTTTAAGAAACTCTTCATTACAACCATTTTCCAGCTCATTATAGATCAAGTAGATTCACAGGCTAATTGATTAACCAATAACCAGCTTACAAAGTTTTATTTTCTTGTGAAAACCTATCCAAAGTCCTTAACCAAATCACACATTAACTTTTAGTATATAATGTATCTTAGTAATTCTCCTAAATAAGAAATATTACTTAAAACATTATTTTTATTGGCCTTTGACTATCATTTTTAAAATAAACCATGAATCTCAATCTTCATAGTAAATTTAATTCTGTATTTGCAAAAAAATTGCACAAATGCCCCCAATACATATTAAAAACAATCTTATTTACCTTATACAAATTTTTTCTTACATGCATACAGCATTTTCTAAAAACATTTTATCCTTATGCATATGTTGATTTTGTTACATTAGGTTATTTTAAAACACAGTAAATGAGACACATCCAGAGTAAACATCAAATTTATGCTTTTACTTAACTAAAACAGATCTGTTAGCTTCAAATTATATCTGTACTTTGTGTTCTATTAAATAAGCCACCAGACAGATAACAAGATTAGGTAGCCTTAACCCAGTGCTGAGGGCTCACACCTATAACCAATCCTACTCAGGAGGCTGAGATCTGAGGACCCCAGATTGAAGCCAGCCCAGGCATGAAAGTCCATGAGACTCTTATCTCCAATTAACCACCAGAAAACTAGAAGAAGTAGTACTGTGGCTCAAATTGGTAGAGTACTAGCTTTAAGCAAAAGAGCTCAGGAACAGTGCCCAGGCCCTGAGTTCAAGCCCCACAACCGACCAAAAAAAGAAAAAAGATTAGGTAGTTTTTAAGACCACCAAGACCAACCAAGCATTAAATCATACTGATTGTTCAATTCTGAAAGAGTAATAACATAACTATTTACACACACACTATAATCTCAATAACAGTTAAGAGAACGAATCAGCATTTCTTTACTTCAATAGTTGATCTGTTTTCATCTTTTGAAGGTCATTTCATTACTCATTGCAAAGTATATGCTAAACTCCATAATGGATTAGTTCCAGTAATATAAAGAACATGCCTGTGAAATCTATTATAACCCTCATTTTACATGCCAGTGAACTTAGTGGGGGCTGTAGCTCAGTGATAGAGCACTTGACTAGCAGGCACTGAGCTGCATCCCTAGTACCATATAAATACACACAAAACTCAAGGTTCTAGAAAAATTTAACCTTCAAGATCACAAAGTTTTGACCTTGAGCCAATTTACTATTTTATTATTCTGCTTGTTTTGTTAATTACTAGATTAGTCTGCTAATTTGGTAGAAGCCTTCTAACTCTCCCGGGTATACCTGACAACTAACTACTCAGCTCGCCAGGAAAAAAATGCACCAAAAAAAGTTTGAACAAGATACCAGGCTCTCCTTCACATTGGTTCTTCGTATGACAGTGCAAAGAAAGATGCTCTGTTGTGGACTGAATCAGTAAGAAAGAGAAACCATCAAATTCAAAGTCAACCAAAATTCACTGGTCTGAGACTATTTTCTATTACAGAGGCACCTGCATAATGAACTATTTAGCATATTTGAAGTACTTATGAGTTCAATCTATCACAGTGCTTTGTTTCTTTAATCACCTTACACAGACTGACTCACTTAAAGATATCATTGTATCAAAATTTTAATGTAATTCCAAAACATTTCTTTTCTTTCTTTCTTTTTTTTTTTTTTTGGCCAGTCCTGGGGCATGAACTCAGGGCCTGAGCACTGTCCCTGGCTTCTTTTTGCTCAAGGCTAGCACTCTACCACTTGAGCCACAGCACCACTTCCAGCTTTTCCTGTATATGCAGTGCTGAGGAATTGAACCTAGGGCTTCATGCATGCTAGGCAAGCACTCTACCAGTGAACCACATTCCCAGCCCTTCCTTTTTTACAGGTACCGAGAATCAAAAACTCAGGGCCTTTCATGAAATGTGCTACTACTTGAGCCATGCCCAGAGCCAAACATTTCCTTTTATAAGGCCTGAGAATTATCCTGATTGTAGCTTTGTAAAGAAGTGCATTCTCATAATCAGCCACAATACAAAAGGGGAGGAACTGGCTTAATGTGTACATGCATATATTTATAGAGATCTACTGTAAAACCATGACTATACAACAAAATGTTAATTGTGGCTATCCGCGAGTAGGACATCAAGATTTTTTTTTTAATCCTTTCACTTTTTCTCTAAGAAATACCCAAGAAGAGACTAAACAAAGGAAACTACTGTTACTTTCAAGTTGAGGTTTCATGTACATCCTTATTTAATCTTTACAATAACACCAAGGTAATTATTACCATCTGGGTTTTTGTGGGTTTTGTTTTATTGTGTGTGCAGTTACTGGGGCTTGAATTCAGGGCCTGGGCACTGTGCTTTAGCTTTCTCAGTCAAAGCTGACACTTTTCCACTTGAGCCACAGCCCTATTTTTGAGCCCTATTTTGAGGGTTGTTTCTTTTTTGTCCCCTGCTCAGGTTGCCTTCAAATCCCAATACCCAAATCTTAGGCTCTTGAATAACTAGGATTATAGGTGTGATCCATCCATTTCTAGTTTCTCTTTTTGTTTGTTTTCTTTTTAACAAATTGTGAAACTGAGGCCTAAGGAGGCTTAAAGAAACAGTGAGTAGCAGGCAAGATTTAATTCTAGGCCCACTTCCCTAAGAGATGGAGGAAAGAGAGGCATAAATGGTTCCATTTCTCTTTAATCATCTATCTTTACATTTTCTCTTGCAAGCAGGAATGTGTTACCATTAATCTAGCTATATGATTCATTATGTAGGGAAGATACAGTATGGCATTATCAAGCTCTTTAGAACTGACTTGTTAAGGTGTTAACAGCGACAAACGTGAAGAAGCAAAATAGGATCCCTGAGTTAACAAGCATTAGGTAACAGTGGTTATCAATGGGTGGCAGAATTTCCCTTTTATTTTTTCTACTTTTCTCTATTAGCTAGGTAAACAAACACTGTCATTTATTTTGAAATGAAGTTACTCTTCAGATCAAAATCAGGAAGAGTCCTGCAAACAGCTGTTTATGGCTAGCAATGCAAGCAACCTTTTAGGAGCCTAAAGGGTCTTCCTTCTTTCACCATCTTCATTCTAACCACTTTACAAGTAGGAAATGGGGCTACTGGTGTGGCTCAAGTGGTAAAATGATTGCCTAATAAGCCTGAGTTCACACTCCAGCATTAATACAGCCAGGAAGGGGGGGGGTAGAGAGAGGGAAAGGAAAGAGAGAGACAGAGAGCAAGAGAGCGCGTGCGAGAGTGTTAGAGAGTGTACTGGAGGAATACAACAATCAAAACATAATGGCAAACTGGAATTTTCTCAAAACTGTTATCAAAGGCTCTGATTTAGCAAATAAATATGTCAGAATTCTTACCATGTACAATGTTTACATCTCTTCATTCCAAATCAGTGATAGTTGTTTATTAAAACAATGTGTAAGTATTTGAAGACTGGGTGCAGAGACTGAATTAAAAAAAATACAATTCTACTCTTGCTCTAAGGACTATAGACTAACTTCTATGATTGAACAAAAAAAAAGCATACTGTACCTGTCAAGATTTAAAGTTCCTGTGTATATAAACTCCAATAGTTTCTGAAATCCATCAGCCTTCACCTGACTTTGATCAAGAAAAACATTGTTCTCAGAAGTGCTTCTGTAGATTGCACCAAAATACTCACTAAAGGAGGCAAGGACATTCCTGTGTGCTTTAAACTGGAATTCTCCAATCACCACAGTACAGTCACAAAGAAAACCAGCTTCCCGCTGCTTGTTTAGTCTCTCTAGAAGATGCTCACAGTGGTGGGAGTACTGCATTTTGATATTAGAATGAAAGTTTACTCTTGACCTAAAAGACATAAAGAAACAGCACATCAGAAGTTTTCATCAAATATTCATCTAAGCAATTGGGGCATAGGAGGTGGTAGGCAGCAAAGGAACAAAAAAATTACATGAAGAATAGTTAGCTCTCATTCTGTCCTCTCTGAAAATCTTCATCAAATACACATGGTTTAAAAAATGCAAGTGCCTCTCCTCTCTGTTTCACCATGGACACTAATACCATCCTTAGGACACATCAATAAATGATGGTGAATAAAAACAATTCTGTGACATGCAAAAAGGGTGGAATTTACAACATTTTTATTGTTATTATAAAGGTGACATGCAAAAGAGTTACTGTTACATAAATCAGGTAACGAGTACATTTCTTTTTGGACAATGTCACCCTTTCCCTCCCTCTTCCCAGTTTTTCCCTTCTATTCCCCACCCACAAATTGCAGTTCATTTGCAGAAGTGTCTAGTGAGTACTACTGCTGCATTTGTTCACCCTTCTTTGTCCCTCCATTACCCTCCTAAAGACCGATAAACTAACAAGACAAACAGAAAACAAAAACAGCAACGAAGAAAAAAAAAGCCTTGTTCAATTCCTGAAGTTCATTTCAATAAATATCATTTTATATGACTTAGATGCACATAAGAGCATTAAGGATGGACATTTTTTTCTGTTTTGTTTTGCCAGTCTTGGGGCTTGGATTCAAAGCCTGAGCACTGTCCCTGGCTTCTTTTTGCTCAAGGCTAGCACTCTACCACTTGAGCCACAGCACCACTTTTGGCTTTTTCTGTTTATGTGGTGCTAAGGACTCGAACCCAGGGCTATGTACATGCTAGGCAAGCACTCTACCACTAAGCCACATTCCCAGCCTCAGGGTGGACATTTTTAAGGTGAACCCTCAAACTTTCAAGATCAGTAGGCAATGTACATAATGGAAGATGGGGTAGGGAACAACAAACCAGTAAAAAGATGCCTCCTTGGGACAGATAGGGGTGAGAACACAGTATTAATTTTTTTAAATTACTCTCAAATCACCAATAAAACAGTTTCTGCAAAGCACAGGTGATTGCGGGGAAGAGCAAATGTGGGTGCTGGGCCTGGGTTGCCAAAGGTTCTGTGATGTGCCTGGTGGAGGCCATAACTTCCTCCGGAGCAGTTGCCTGGAGGCAGCACGCTCGCCCTCAATACAGGGCCAGAGGTCACACCCCCTTCTCCCTAGTCCCCAGCCCAGAGGAGGCCACCGTCCTCCCTAATCATCTGCCCAGAGTAGACTTCACCCCATCCCGGTTACCAGCTCAGAACGGGCCAAACCACCTCCCTTGTCACCAAGTCAGAGGAAACCACACTCCTCCTTCACCACCTAGGTCACACCCCCAACCCTAATCACCCGCCCTAAGGAGGCCAAACCTGATCCCTTCATCTTAGCTGAAAAAAAGACGATACACACTCCCTGTCACCTGCCCAGAGGCCATACCCCCTCCCTTGTCACCTGCCCGGAGGCCACACACCCCCTACCCAGGCTCTCCACGCGAGGCTGCCAACAGAGGGCGACCACCGAAGCCAGGCCCTCCCGGCTGCTTCCAGCGGCCCTGCCCTCCTCCCAGCTCGCCTCCCGCGAATTCTCACGGCAGAGGTTGTGGCCAGGGGCCATCGCCGGGACTACCTCACCCCAGCTCTCCGCTGGCACCGCGACCTGCCGTCGAACTCCAAGAAGCCGGCGCTCGGACGGCCCGGGATCTGGAGAAGGCAAAAACGGGGGCCAGGGGTGATGTGAGCACTCACCGGTAGCCGCCCAGAGGAACCAGTTCTTTCACTCTCTCTCCGCCATCTTGGCAGGACGTCACCGCGACACGCTCCGCCTCTCCCTTCTGCCTCCCGGCGACGTCACGTCCGGTTCCGGTTTCATGGCGGCTTAGGCGACTCCGGCGCCCTCGGAGGCCCAGGCTACCATCACAGCCGCGCGTCTCCAGCATGCCACAGTCCCGTCGGAACGGCGGGCGTCAGAAGTGCAAGAAGTCAGGGCTCGTTGGCCGCACCGCGCCCATCTCCCTCATGCTGAGCGCTCCGGTCCGCCCGAATTCTCCGGTCCGGCCGCCCCGCCGGCTTCTTCGGAAGCCGCGCTGGGCGGGTGCATGCTGGGACTTGTAGTTCCTGGTCTTGTCCTGTCTTCCTCCCCAGCTCTAGGCCCCTCCCCCTGGAAGCTGCTGCTTTGTGCACTCTGGCTTTCGGCCATGGGGATTGTAGCAGCTGAGACCGATCGCCTCTTCCCCGTTTTCGTACCCCAAAGCTCATAGGACTCTCTGGGTTTTGTGTGCGCCAGCCAACCGTACCTCACCTTCCAGGATGCCCTTACCTGGTGATAGAAGTCTCAGACGCACGGAAGCGAAGCGGAGCCGTGGGGCAGACTGCACATGCGCAGCGCGAGAGGAAGGTGGGCTCCCACACCGGAAAAGGTTTCCTGCCCCTGATCACTTAATTCGATTACCTGCTTCCACTGTAGGCTTCGTGCGGGGAGGGTAAGTCAGCATACACAAAGTTGTTAGGAACAATGTCTTGTTGGTAGGTTCAGGTAGCTTTCTCCTTAGTGGTGGTGGACATTGCAAATCTCAGAAAACCACCATTTGAGCTTTTTTTTTTTTTCTTCTTTTTTTCAAAAGTTAGGTGTGCTTGGCGCCGGAGGCGCGCGCCAGCCGTCCTAGCTACTCGGGAGGCTGAGATCTGAGTGAGGATCGCGGCCCCAGAGCCAGCAAGTTTTTAAGTGTCTGGGAATGTGGAGAGGGAAAGCGAATGACGGAGGACAAAGAATATACAAGTACATGATGTCTGTATGAGAAGAGCCGAAGAAATCTCACACTGAGTGACAGAATAACAGCCTCTGTTAGGGAGTACCAGCGGGAGTGGAAGGGCTCAAAATTGAGGGTCAGTGTGGTTAAAGTACTTTGAGTATGTGAAAGTAAAACAATGAAACTTGTTGAAGTTATTCCGAGAAGGGGTGTGTGTGTGGAGGGAGAATAGTTACGGGGGTGTTGGAAGAGTTTCAGAAGGGCACATTGCACGTATGGAAATGTCACAATTGAAACCTCCCGTTGTATAATAAAACTTAAGAAAAATGTGTCTTCACCTTAAGGAATTTACTCATGCCTTCACTCTGATGAATAGTCTCAACCTGAATTAGTCCTTTGTCTTAAGATTTTTCCCTACCAGAATGTTTTTTTTTGCTGTCAATAAATCAATTTCTGTACGAGTCATATTTGTAAATAAAAGCACACCCGTTGCGTTGTTAAGAAAACATAAAGCTGGTTCTCATTATTTCTTCGTTATAAAATCGCCTTGCTTTCCCTCCCTCCCCCATGATATATTCAGAAATATTTGTGAATTTAACATACAAAGAATACAACTTTGCATCTGATGTTCAGGGGGAAAAATTAATAACTTGGGGGAAATTAAGTGGCCCAGTACATTACTCTAGTTGCGAGCCTAATTCATTTTTTTTTTTAACACGCGGCATTTCTGATTGGCAATTCTATGAAGTACACATCTGGTTAACCTACAGACTAAAGGTTGACATTTCTCATATTGTCAAGGTCATGCTTGAAAATGAACGGAGTACCCAATAGTCAACCTTACAGGCAGAAGGAAAACAGAGCTGTTTCCGCCCGGTTTCGAACCGGGGACCTTTCGCGTGTTAGGCGAACGTGATAACCACTACACTACGGAAACTGAGCTGTCCCTGCCTGGTCTAGAACTCCTTGATATAGGAATGACGCCCTTGTACTTTCCACGAAAGGCGAACTATTATCCATGTGATCTTTACTAATGGAGTGGTAGTGATGCAGAACCAAAAAGAGAAAATTATTTAAACGGTGTATCAAACTACTTCAAAAGCTTGAATTTGCCTACAGCGCTTGCAGGCGCCCAATACCAAATGCCCAAGCTCTTATTCAGCCGGGAAGAAGAAGAAGAAGGAGGAGAAGGGGAAAAAGAAAAAATAAAAATCCAAGGGCTCAGCCTCTGGTGGAAGGACGCGAGAATTACTTCTCAATCTCCTCTCGGAACGCCCACATGCCTGCTTCCAAACGCCTCAGAGGTGAGCGAATCGTATTCTGAAGAGGAGCACTTTGACAATGCACTGTTTTACCCCCCTGGATCTAAACTTCCCATGAACATTACTTTTCCTGTAAAGAAGCAGACACATCCTTATGCGCAAAAAAAAAAAAAAAAAAAAAGTGAAGATCAGCTCCCGAGGACAAAGGAAAAATCAAATCCTAAGCGACTAACATCTCGTTTTAATTGAATATATTTACAGAACATATATATATATATATATATATTCACCTATTTTCTTTAAGTACATAGATCTGTCTCAAGGAAGAAATGGAAAGCACTGCCCTAGGGGCACACAGACGCGGCAGAGGCCTTGGAACTCCTTCGCAGCTCTCCCACTCGGAGCGGAGCCTTTCAGAAGGCGGGGGGCGGGGGGCGGGGGCCTGCCGTCCCCTTCCTTCCCGCGCGCCTCCGGGTTTCCCGCGGGGCCCCGAGCTCCCACCTGTTGCGAGGTGTTGGGGGGGGGGGAGGGGGACGTGCTCGGGAAGGGTTCGACGCGCGTGCCCGTTAGCTTTTCCGGGTACTGGGGTGCAGGGGGCGGGGGTGGCGCAGCCCCACGCACCGTAACCGCGGGGCACACGTGCAGAAGCCCACGGCAACTGTCTGGGGACCCCCGCCCCCATCCTCACTCCCCCCCCCTACCGCAGCCCCACCCCCCGGGGTCCCCGCCAGCCGGGCCCCGCCCGCTCCTTTGTGACGCGGCGTTCCGAGCTTTAGGGCCCCGCACAGCCCGGAGGAGGCGCGGCCGGGCGAGCGTGCGCGGCGGGGAGGCAGCGGCATGAGCTGCTACCAGCTCCCGGTGGTGATCGACAACGGCTCGGGGATGATCAAGGCGGGCCTGGCGGGGACGCGGGAGCCCCAGTTCCTGTACCCGAACATAGTCGGCCGCACCAAGGGCCCGAAGGGGGTGGAGGGGGCCCCGGAGCTGTGCGTGGGCGACCAGGCTCAGGAACGGCGGGGCGCGCTGTCCATCAGGTGCCCCCTCCGCGCCGGCGGGGGCGGGGGCGGGGGGCGACCGTGGGATCCCGGGACCCAGAGCCCGGGGGCGGGGGGGGGGGCGGGGGGCCGGACCGCGGGGCCCCGGGACCTAGAGCCCGGGGGCGGGGGCGGGATCGGCGGGACGCACGGTCCAGCAGCTGTCTCGTCCGCGCCGGCGGGGTGAGGGGCGGGGCCCTAGGACCTAGGGATATAGGGACGCCAGATCCTAGGGTTGGGGGGCGGGGGCGGGACTCGGGCACTGAGCGACCTTGGGACCTGGGGACGGGTCGGGGAGAGCGCGATGACCAGACAAGGTCAGGATGTGTGGCCGAGAAGCCTCAGCCAGTTCCCCTTAATTGAAAACTGCGCCCCAGGCCACCGATCGCCTCGGGTACCCAACGTAGATAAGGCTGAACTGTGGAGGTTCACTTAGGAATGCTTTTTCAGTCTTGAGTTTCCTCTTCAGTTATTTGACATTACAACCACAAATAGCAGCTCGCGGGGGGGGGGGGGGTGGACGGGGGGACGGGGGGGGGGGGGGACGGGGCTCAAGCCCTAGCTACTCAGGAGGCTGAGATTTGAGGATCCCGGTTCCAAGCCAGCCCCTAGCATAAAAGTCCATGCGACACTGATCTCCAGTTAACCAAGAAAAATCTGGAATTGGAGCTGTGGCTCAAATGGTAGAACACCAACCTTGCGTGAAAAGCTAAAAGACAGTGTGCCCCAGGCCCCGAGTGCAAGCCCCCGTTACCTCCACACAAAAATGAAATAGTGTACAATGTGGGATCCCCCAAATGTTGTAAAGGGGAGAAAAAGTGGGAAGGACTGATTATAGAGAAAGGTAGCCGTGCTCGTGTTTGCTGCATTATTGCTCATAAAGGGACTGTTGGAAACTGGTTTCACTAGGATTTGAAGACAGTAGAAACTGGAACACTTACTGCCCCTATTTCTCTCCATCCAGCTACCCAGTGGAGCGCGGACTCATTACTTCCTGGGGGGACATGGAGGTCATGTGGAAGCACGTCTTTGACTACAGCCTCAAGTTAAAGCCTGGTGATGGCCCAGTCTTGATGACTGAGCCTGCACTAAACCCACTAGCCAATAGGCAACGGATCTGTGAAGTGTTTTTTGAGCATCTGGGTGTTCCTGCCTTCTATATATCCATCCAAGCTGTGCTGGCTCTCTTTGCTTCTGGCTTCACTAGTGGCTTGGTGCTGAATTCGGGGGC